>NC_047660.1:130006394-130607227 GCF_011762505.2 Arvicanthis niloticus | reverse complement strand
ACACCATGTCCCCACCCTTAAAAAGAATCAAGTGTAGGTTTTCTGGATGTATTAGTTCAGTTTTGTGAAGAAACTATCAAAGAGTGAAAGTTTTATATGACATGTACAATTAGTTTGTTAGAAAGCACTTCAAACTGCATTTACTTCATGTTTTGAAGAATCAAGTTGGTTCTCTTGGTCTATATCTCAGGTAATTGATAGTGGAAATATCTTCCATGTTGTTCCTTTTAATAATAAATAGATATCACGTTATTGTTTCTTTCCTAAACTCCTTATTCATCCATCCCATATTCAGCAGAAGATCATGCAATATTTATATATCTACTTATATAAAGGTTCCATTCATATATTTACCATTTTTAAACTTGCTTAAATATAAGATGAATAGGATGAATATATTATTAAATAACACAAAAGAATTCTATTAGTACAATTGGAATTATATGTTTCAATACTTATGTGGACAAGGAAAACACAAAATCATAAAACTCCAGTAGGTAAATGTACAAGAAAATTCAAGTAACTTTCAACTTTGTTTGGTTAGCTGAATTCACTTTTAAAATTGTAATTATTGAAACAATGGATTTAATTTTTTCAGTGTATAAAGTCAATTTTTAGATACTTTCTACTATGTATACATATACAATCATACCAGAAACTTTTTAGAAACTACTTTCCTTGTCCTAGACCAAGACCAACTTTCAATATATGACATGTCTAGAAACATATTGGATCTGCTTTTCTATTTTCTTTTATATTGTCAATATAATAGTTCCACAATTGTAGTTATAATAAATCTTGAAAAAATATAATGTCATACTTAATGAATTGTAGGTGAATAATACCTTCTAAAATTTAATCAAAGACCATGTACAGTGGTACACAAATGTAATTCTTACACAATAGAAGCAGATGCAAAATAATTATTGCCTGTCCATCCTGGGCTATAGATCATGATCAAACTAGACTATGTAATGAGATCACATTTCAAGAAACCAAGAATGAAGGTATACACATAGTAGAGAGTGTATGTGATGGCTGGGGTTCAATTCCCAGTACTGATTCTCCCCCAAATATTCTAACCATGTTCTCCACCCAAACTTCCATATACTAAGTAAGAATATCTGATCTTCTTGCCTACTTAAAAAATTTAACACTTCCTCATTGTTTTTCACTGTACCATTTCAATTTATTTCAAGAATTAGACATTTTCTTTTCCAAAACTCATTAAGGATAATGTATATATTATCTTTTATAACCCGCATGTGCACGCTCTCGCCCGCGAAAGATGACACGCGCGTCAGGATCCTTCCACAACAATATTTATTTCATCAATGAGGAGAGGAGAAGGGACGGGGACAGGCGGGGGTCCGTGGTGCCAGCTTATATAACCCTTAGCTTGTCGTGTTTACACCCGATTGTCTGTTTGCCAGTTTGCTCGTATCCTGCCCTGGTTTGGGCCATGAGTTTGGCGTCTCTAACCGAGCGCTTATCGTATGGAACTAACTGCCTGAGAGGAAGTGGGCTGTATCCCTGAGCTCCAGCGCGGCTCATAACATTCTTTGATATTGAAATGTTTGAAAATCAAGGACATTTCTTATGTAATTGTACATGAAATTATATCAACCTCTTCCATCTTAAATTATGTTCTCTTTCTCTGTTTTTACATCCCTATACATGTTGATACAGAATAAACATCAAACATGACTATATAAACTTGACTTCTTAAATTAATGGAGATTTATGATAGAATAAAATAAAGTGAAGGATATATCAGAAAATTTATATGAAAATTAGTATTCTTTAAACAAAATATACAATTAAAGGAGTGAACAGAACAAGAACAGAAGTACCCTACATAAAATTATGATCCTTTTCCAGAAACTGTAAGTTTTGGTATCCTTTCTCATGAATTATTTGTCAGAAGAACTCCAGAAACTCTAAAACAAATAAAGGCTACTGTTATTGCCTTTGGTTGCTCATGAGAACCAGATGATAAGTGCCTATTGCCAGAAATACCATACACTTTGGATACAAGGTACAGAGAATCAAATTGGGACTGTCCTGGAAGCTTCCTCCTAGTTGCTTCATGGTACCAGAAGGAGCTGTGTAGGCTACAGTGGGAGAAAAATCACTAAAATGTTTCCAGTTGTAGAAACTATGTGTCTACAAAGTATGTTGCCAATATAAATGCCACAGCTAGAATGGCAGTAAGGCTGTTTGGGGGAGAGCCAACTACTTTCTGATGGATTGTGAAATGTTAAAATGATACTATATAATTACAATGATATGTATGTTTCCTTTTTCCATTTCACATTAACAAGAGAACACTACAATTTATCTAGTCAAGCTAAAGAAAACTGTACACAAAACTTTAATAGTTGAAATTTAGTAATATAGTGAGAAAAGGCAAAACAAAAAGAAAACACAATCTCAAATCATACTCCTTTGTCTTCTGGCTCTTACAGTCTGACAACATTAATAGGCATGCTAATGTAGATGGGTAGAGGTTGGAGACTCACAAAATCTTACCTTTATACTAAAATCTACAGCCTAGTACAGAACACTGAGATAGGAGAAATGAATTTTCCCAAGGGAAAAGAACATCAATTGTTTATCCAATTCCAAATTGTCGCTACCAAAAACATATATACATGTAAATTATAAAAACTCAACAGGTTCTCTTTATGTTTTCAGAAATATATACATACATAAATATGTGTATATATAATATATATGTATATACATTTATATGTATATATATACATATATATATAATATATATACATATATATTTCTAAAAACATAAAGAACCAACTTAGTCAGAATCCTGTGCTTCTGCTTCTCTCTAGAGGTACACCTCCCTAGGCCACCCTGGGCAGAAGACACAGGCAACTCATACATCTCCACCCAACAAAGACCTATGCCTGTGCCCACACATGAACTAATTATTCCCCACATCTACATATACACATATGCATTATAACAGTTACTATGCAAATAACAAAAAAGCCCAGTGATTTGAAATAGATCAAGGAAAGGCATATAGGCAGATTTGGAATAAGAAAAATGAAGAAGGGAATAAAGTAATTATATTATAATCTCAAAAAATAAAATATAATAAAACTATACTCATACAAAAAAGAGATATTTTGCAAGCTTTGAATTTCAGATATTTTGATATATAACAGGAAGTAGCCAGAACCCTCACTTACCACAGAAATAAATTTTTTTTATTAGATCTTTCATTTACACTTCAGATGCCATCCCCTTTCCCCATTCCCCCCCTTAGAAAACCCCTATCCCATGCCCCCTTTTCCTTTTTGCATTTATACATTTTTTTTAAAAAATGTTAATCATAGGCTTTATAAGTTTATTAAGTGCAGCATGTATTGATTATAAAAGCTTTTGAACCTAGATATTAATGACAAAATATAAGAAGTTAAGTTGTTAAATCTATGACTAAAAAACTAATGAGAAGAGATATTTACCATTTTTATAATATCCCTGAGTGTTGCCCAGCATTTTAAAAATAGAATTTACATGCATAATTGACAATTATGTTGACCTTCTGATACCAAGTACTCGGCTTTCTCTAAGATTAATTCTTTTTCACTTATTCATTTGCCTTTTGTAATGACAACCATGTAAATCACCATGATTCTAAGTATGGGGAATTATTATAATCCTTTATGAGTAAGAGGAAAAGTAACTTGTCACTCCAAACAAATTAAAGGAAAACTAACATAAAAATAATTCTAGGATAAATGGTAGTTTAGTATTCTATTAATTTGTCCTGAGCTGTGTTTTATAAAAATATTTTCCAATTAACCAAAAAAAAATTTTTTTTTGGTTTTTCGAGACAGGGTTTTTCTGTGTAGTTCTGGCTGTCCTAGAACTCACTCTGCAGACCAGGCTGGTCTCGAACTCAGAAATCTGCCTGCCTCTGCCTCTCAAGTGCTGAGATTAAAGGCGTGTGCCACCACCTTCCGGCCCCAAAATATATTTCTATAAGTTATATTTCTGTAAAATATATGAGCAGAACTTATTTATGAAGAAACATGAAGCAAACCCAAACTATGACAAGTTCTATAAAATATTATGTAACATGTATTATATTATACTTACTTTTTAAGCAACTATACAACAAAGTATTTCTTCTAATAAGGGAAGACACAAATATTTAAACCTTAAGGTTTATTTTGGCACAGGAATACTGTTAGCATGTCTCAGAAAAATATATGTAGGGTGAAATAGAAATAAAATGCAAAACCCCTCCTAGCACTTAACCCAGATTGCCTACAAATGTAAAACTTTTGTAATAATATGTAAGAATGCACCATCTATATCTATTGTATTATTAACATTAGTATTCTAAAACACAATGTAGTTGCCTGTGTAAGTTGATTTATGCAATACTTATATATGCATATTAGATATACTGAGTTATGAGCAGTATCCTGATAAGAATGATTTTGTTTTATTTTTTATTCATTGTACATAAATTAGAGGTGTGAGACATTGATTGTCACTGGCACTAGTTGGGATTAGTACTAGAACTGCATGCACAAATGAGTACACACACAAATATATGCATTCATGCAAGTAAACACATACATAATCCCATATGTTCCTGGAAGCAATCATGGATTCTGAGGGATAACTCTATATTTTCAATTTTACTTGTTTGGTTGTTGTTGGGGAAAACTAGTAGACTTGGGAAACTATGTCACTATTGTTACCTAACTTAAGAAAAATATTTTAATAACCAAAAATTTACAAATTGTGGAGGTTGGAATAATTCTGGTCCCTATAAACTCATATGTTTAAAAGTTTGGTTCACAATATAGTTATTTGAGAAAGATTAGTATGTGTGTATTTGTCAGAAGAGGTATGTCTATTTTTTATTTATTATTTTATTTCTTTACATTTCAAATGTTATCCCACTTCCTCGATTCCCCTTCACAAATCCGGATACCATCACCCTCCCTCTGCTTCTCTGATGGAGCACTCCAACCTGTCTACACAATCCTCATTCAGCAATCTAGCATTTCCCTATGCTGGGTCATCGAGTCTCCACAGGACCTAGGGCCTCCCCTATCATTGCTGCCAGATAAGGCAATCCTCTGCTGGATTTGCAATATGCAGCTGGAGCCATGGGTCCCTCCATATGTACTCTTTGGTTGGTGGTTTAGTCTCCGGGAGCTCTGGGAGGTCTGATTGGTTGATATGATATTGTTCTTCCTCTAGGATTGCAAACCCCTTCAGCTCCTTCAATCCTTCCACTAACTCCTCCATTTGGGTAATTGTGGTCAGTCCAATGGTTGGCTGCAAGCATCTACATCTGTATTGATCAGGTTCTGGCAGTACCTGTCAGGCAGGAGACAACCATACCAGGCTCCTGTCAGCAGGTACTTCTTGGCAAGAGAAATAGTGTTTTGTTTTGGTATCTGCAGTTGGGATGGATCCCTAGGTAGGGCACTCTATGAATGTCCTTTCCTTCAATCTCTGCTTTATTCTTTATACCTGCATTTCCCTTAAACAGGAAAAAATGTGTGTTAATACTTTTGAAATGAATGGGTGGCACCATCCATCAACTGGGGACCTTTGCATATGGTATCTAGAGGTTGTCTCTCACTTTTGTTGGGTATTTCAGTTCATGTAATTCCCATTGGGTCCTGTGAGCCTCTTGCTTCCTGGCATCTGGGACTCTCTAGTGGCTAACCTCAGTTCCCCTTCACCCACTGCTACATACCTCTGTTCAATTTCCTGACCCTCTCTACTTACCGCCTTTCCCTTGCTACCTAAACCTGTCCTTCTTTTACCCTCCTTTTTCTACTCCTTCCCAAGTTTCTCCCTCCCTCTACCTCCCATGATTATTTTGTTCCCCCTTCTAAGTAGGACTGAAGCATCCACACTTTGGTCTTCCTTCTTTTTGTGCTACATATGATCTGTGAGCTGTATCATGGATATTTAAAGCTGTTTTCTTATTATCCAATTATCAGTGGGTAAACACCATTTTTTTTGACTTGGTTATCCTACTCAGAATGATATTTTTTAGTTCCATCCATTTACCTAAGAATTTCATGAAGTCACTGTTTTTAGTAGCTGAGTAATACTCCATTGTGTAAACATACTACATTTTCTGTATCCATTATTCTGTTGAGGGAAATCTGAGTTGTTCCCAGCTTCTGGCTATTATAAATAAGGCTGCTATGAACATAGTAGAGCATCTGTCCTTGTTATATGCTGGAGTATATTTTGGGTATATGCCTAGCAGTGGTATAGCTGAGTCCTCAAGTAGTACTATGTCCAGTTTTCAGAGGAACCACCAAAATGGTTTCTGGAGTTGTGCAATTCCAGCTTGGGAACCCACCAGCAATGGAGGAGTGTTCCTCTTTCACCACATTCTCACCAGCATCTGTTGTCACCTGAGTTTTTGATCTTGGCCATTCTTACAGATGTGAGATGGAATCTCAGGGTAATTTTGATTTGCATTTCCTTGATGACTAAGGATGCTGAACACTTCTTTTGGTGCCTCTAGTTCATTTGATATTCCCCAGTTAAGAATTCTAGGTTTGGCTCTCTTCCTCTTTTTTTATTCTATTTTTATTTTGTTTTGTTTCTCATGACAGTGTTTCTCTGTGTAGCCCTGGCTGTCCTGGAACTCAGTCTGTAGACCATGCTGGCCTCAAACACAAAAATCTGCTGCCTCTGTCTCCAAAGTGCTGAGATTAAAGGCATGGGCCACCACTGCCCTTCATTCTGTTCCCCATTTTTTATTTTATTTTTTTTATTGAATATTTTATTTACATTTCAGATGCCATCCCCTTTCCCCATTTCCCCTCCCTAGAAAACCCCTATCCCATGCCCCCTTTTCCTTTTTGCTTTTATACAATTTTTTAATGTTAATCAAAGGCTTTATAAGTTTGGTAATGCTCAATCAGAAGTGTAACCCAATACCCAACCTAGATATATCAACTATCTTTGACTGCCCCCATGCCCCCCTCTTTCTCTCACTTTCTCTCTCTCATCACCTAGCTTCTCCTCTCCTTATTCTCCTCCTCTCTTTACTCCTTCTCTTCCTCTCACCTTAGCTTCTCCTACATATCACCCTTCCTGTTAAAATAAAACTTTTCCCTCAAAAATACAATTAGAGCATAATTATACCAATTTGTACCAGTGAGGTACAAGTTAGTCCTAATACCCAGTCCATCATTTTGTTGGCTAACCATAAACTCTGTCATCTCTCCTAACTAAAACACTTAGTTCTGAACCTGGTATTTTTCTTGGCTTTAGAATGAATGTCAGCTGAAAACCATCCACTCAAATCTTTTCTCTCAAAGTAAATAGCCAGGATTGGCTATGAGACTATAAGTTTTCAACCCCATCAGAAATCCAAAATAACTGGGTTAACTGAAATTATGGAAATCACAAAGCATAGCTTCTAAAACTTATCCAATTTATAGATACTGCTGAACACCTGGACAGTCCCTATACTAGAAAATGTTGGAGCATCTGATCTTCAGCCTTCTGGCCCAGGATCATCTGACAGACCTTAGTGAGGCAGAATTATTAAGGGCTGATTACACTGTCTAGGCAGATATAATCAGTCAACTCTTTTGCAAGTATGTCCTTTTCTGCACATTAATTTGTCTGTAGATGGAAAGAGGCAATTCTTGCCAGTGGCTGTCTCACCACAACTGGAGTAATTCCAAAGATGCTCAATTTCTTCTTAGAATCCAAGACAGTAAGCTGTCAGGAGTAGACAGGTCTCTAATCAAAATGAACATTACTAAAGAAATGCTTTTAAAGTTAATTCTGTGGACTTCTGACATTTTGAAAACCAACTATCCATATAAGGTAATCTGGACTGTTGTCTGTTAACTCATCTCAGCTATTTATAAATAAAATATAGAAAACACCCTTATAATAAACTCCAAGTCATGAATTTGCTATAGTCCCTTAACTCACAGGCTGACCATCTCAAATCAGTTTAAAAAGTTAAAGAAGGACTGGGTCTAAGCTTTGTATTCCTAAATGTGTTATACTGGTACAATGCCTATGAGAGTAACAATATTCATCTCACTCTTATATCACTAAGAAGCTCATGCCAATGAAAACCTTAAAATTTGTAAACAAAGTAAATTGGTGCCATTTAAGAATTTATATCTTCATCTTGATATTAATTATACAGATTTCTACTAATAGGTTATGGCTATGCAATAAACCCTAGCTAATCCTCTCTATTCCGACAAAACCACTACTTTTCCCTAGGGAGACAGCCCAACATTTACCACCTTAGTCCCCATGCCCAGGGAATAGGGGCGCTGACTCATCATTAGCTTCTTCAAGCTGATTATGGGCATTGAGATATTAGAAGAGGAGTAGGGGGGAGAGCAAATTGACAATCCTCTGACGCTGTGTCTTTGCTGCCTCCAGATGGAATTCCTGGACCTCAGAGGTTTGAGCAGGTCTGCCCAGCTTGCTTGTTGAGTAGATACACCAAGGCTGATCATTCTGCAATATACAATTCTCAAAACAAATTTTAGTATCAAGATAGTTTTTTTTTTTTTTAAAGAGGGCTGACATTTTATTAAGAATGTTGGTTCTAACCACTTTTCTATTTTTTCCCCTCTTTTATTGGATATAATATTTACATTTCAAATTTTATCCCCTTACCATATTTCCCCCACCACCCAAGAAACCCTTATCCCATCCCCCCTCCTCCTGCCTCTATGAAGGTGTTTACCCACCTACCGCCAGCTCCCCTTCCCACCCTCAGATTCCCCCCCCCCCTCAGTGCTCAGCCTTCAGGTTACCAATGATCTTGTCTCCCACCTATGCCCAACAAGACCATCCTCCCCTACATATACAGCTGGAGTCATGTGTCTCTCCCTATGTGCTCCTAGGCTGGTGGTTTAGACCCTGGGGAGCTCTGGCTGGTTGGTATTGTTGCTCTCCTCACGGGGCCACCAGCCCTTACGGTTCAGTTCACAGTTCCTTCAATTTACTCTCTAACTCTTCCATTGGGAACCTTTGATCAGATTAATGGATAGCTGTGGGTATCTGTCTCTGGGTATGTCCGACTCTGGGGGACCTCTAAGGAGACAGCCTTATCAGGCTGCTGTCAGCTTTCCCGTCCTGACATCCCTATCAGCGTCTATTTTTGGTGACTGCCCATGGAATGAATACCCAGATGGAATGGTCTCCCTACAACCCCCCCTTCAGGTTCTGTCCCACACTTGGTATCCATATTTGCTTCCTTGGGTATTTAGTTATTCCTTCTAAGAAAGACCTAGGCATCCTCACTTGTTCTTTCTTCTTCATGAGCTTCATGTCGTCTGGTAGTTGAATCTTTGTTGTTTCAGATTTTTGGGCTAATCTCCGCTTATCAGTGAGTAAATACCATGTGTGTTCTTTTGTGATTGGGTTACCTCACTCAGGATGATATTTTCTAGTTCCATCCATTTACCTAAGAATTTTCCAAATTCATTATTTTTAATAGCTGAGTAATATTCCATTGTGTAAATGTACCACATTTTTGTATCCATTCCTCTGTTGAAGGGCATGTGGGTTCTTTCCAGCTTCTGGCTATTATAAATAAGGCTGCTATGAACATAGTGGAGCATATGTCTTTGTTATTTGTTGGGGCATTTTCTGGGTATATGCCCAGGAGTGGTATAGCTGGGTCCTCAGGTAGTGCTATATCCAATTTTCTGAGAAACCGCCAGACTGACTTCCAAAGTGGTTGTACCAGTTTGCAACCCCACCAACAATGCAGGAGTGTTCCTTTTTCTTCACATCCTCGCCAGCATCTACTATCACCTGAGTTTTTGATCTTAGCCATTCTGACTGGTGTGAGGTGGTATCTCAGTGTTGTTTTTATTTGCATTTCCCTGATGACTAAGGATGTTGAACATTTCTTAAGGTGCTTCTCGGCCATTCTTTGTTCCTCCTACACATCACCCTTCCTGTTAAAATGAAACTTTTCTCTCAAAATACAATTAGAGCATAATTATGCCAATTTGTACCAGTAAGGTACAGGATAGTCTTGATACCCAGTCCATCCTTTTGATGACTAACCAGCTCCTCTGTCATCTATTCTAACTAAAACATTTAGTTCTGAACCTGGTTGTAGGATGAATGTCAGCTGACGACCATCCACTCAAATCTTTTCTCTTAAGGTAAATAGCTATATGTTTTCAACCCCGTCAGAAATCCAGAATGACTGAGTTAACTATAATTGTGGGAAGCACAAATCATAGTTTCTAAAACTTAACCAATTTATAGAGACCTCTGAACACCTGGACACTCGCTCTACTTCAAAACGTTAGAGCATCTGTTCTTCTGCCTTCTGGCCCAGGATCATCTGACAGACCTTAGTGCTGCAGAATTATTAAGGGCTGATTACTCTGTCTAGGCAGATATAATCAGTCGACTATTCTGCAAGTGTGTCCTTTTCTGGACAGTAATTTGTCTGTAGAAGGGAAGTGGCAATTCTTGCCTAGTGGCTGTCTTACCACAACTGGAGTAACTCCAAGGATGCTCAATTTCTTCTTAGAATTCAATATAGGAAGCTGTCCGGAGCAGACAGTTCTCTAATGAAAATGCACAGAGAAATTTTTGTTTAGCTCTGTACCCCATTTTTAATGGGGTTATTTTGTTGTTTGGCGTCTAATTTCTTGTGTTCTTTGTAAATATTCAATATTAGCCCCCTATCGGATGTAGGATTGGTAATGATCTTTTCCCAATCTGTTGGTTGCCATTTTGTCATGTTGACAGTGCCCTTTGCCTTACAGAAGCTTTGCAATTTGATGAGGTCCCATTTGTTGATTCTTGATCTTAGAGCATAAGCCATTGGTGTTCTGTTCAGGAACTTTTCCCCTGTGCCTAGGTATTCGAGGGTGTTCCCCAACTTCTCTTCTAATAGTTTCAGTGTATCTGGCTTTATGTGAAGGTTCTTTATCCACTTGGAGTTGAGCTTTGTGCAAGGGGATAAGAATGGATTAATTTGCATTCTTCTACATGTTGACCTCCAGTTGAGCCAGCACCACTTGTTGAAAATGCTGTCCTTTTTCCACTGGATGGATTTAGCTCCCTTGTCAAAGATCAAGTGACCATAGGTATGCGGGTTCATTTCTGGATCTTCAATTTTATTCCATTGATATTCCTGTCGGTCTCTGTACCAATACCATGCAGGTTTTATCACTACTGTTCTGTAGTACAGTTTGAGGTCCGGAATGGTGATTCCACCAGAGGTTCCTTTATTGTTGAGAATAGTTCTCACTATCCTAGGTTTTTTGTTATTCCAAATGAATTTGTAAATTGCTCTTTCTATCTCTATGAAGAATTGATTTGGAATTTTGATGGGTATTGCATTGAATCTGTAGATTGCTTTTGGCAGGATAGCCATTTTTACTAAGTTAATCCTGCCAATCCAGGAGCATGGAAGATCTTTCCATCTTCTGAGATCTTCTTCAATTTCTTTCTTCAGACACTTGAAGTTCTTGTCATACAGATCTTTCACTTGCTTGGTTAGATTCACTCCAAGATAATTTACTTTAGTTGTGGCTATTGTGAAGGGTGTCATTTCCCTAATTTCTTTCTCTGCCTGTTTATCCCTTGAAGAGAGGAAGGCTACTGATTTGTATGAGTTGATTTTATATCCAACCACATTGTTAAAGTTGTTTATCAGGTTTAGGAGTTCTCTGGTGGAAGTTTTAGGTTCACTTAAGTATACTATCATATCATCTGCAAATAGTGAAATTTTAACTTCTTCCTTTCCTATATGTATCCCTTTGACTTCCTTTTGTTGTCTAATTGCTCTAGCTAAAACTTCCAGTACTATATTGAATAGGTAAGGTGAGAGTGGGCAGCCTTGCCTAGTCCCTGATCTTAGTGGGATTGCTTCAAGTTTCTCTCCATTTAGTTTGATGTTGGCTACTGGCTTGCTGTATATTGCTTTTACTATGTTTAGATATGGGCCTTGAATTCCTGATCTTTCCAAGACTTTTAACATGAAGGGATGTTGAATCTTGTCAAATGCTTTCTCAGCGTCTAGTGAGATGACCATGTGGTTTTTCTCTTTGAGTTTATTTATGTAGTGGATTACATTGATGGATTTCCGAATATTGAACCATCCCTGCATTCCTGGGATAAAGCCTACTTGATCTTGATGGATAATTGTTTTGATGTGTTGTTGGATTCGGTTTGCGAGAATTTTATTGAGTATTTTTGCATCAATATTCATAAGAGAGATTGGTCTGTAGTTCTCTTTCTTTGTTGGGTCTTTCTGTGGTTTAGGTATGAGTGTAATGGTAGCTTCATAGAATGAATTGGGTAGTGTTCCTTCTGTTTCTATTCGATGGAATAGCTTGAAGAGGATTGGTATTAGGTCTTCCTTGAAGGTCTGAAAGAATTCTGCACTGAAACCATCTGGCCCCGGACATTTTTTGGTGGGAAGATTTTTAATGACTGTGTCCATTTCTTTAGGCGTTATGGGACTGTTTAGGTGGTTTATCTGCTCCTTGTTTAACTTTGATACCTCGTATCTATCTAGAAAATTGTCCATTTCCTCCAGATTTTCCAATTTTGTTGAGTATAGGCCTTTGTAGTAGGATCTGATAATTTTTTTAATTTCCTCTGTTTCTGTTGTTATGTCTCCCTTTTCAGTTCTGATTTTATTAATTTGAATGCTGTCTCTGCGGCCTTTGGTTAGTCTGGCTAAGGGTTTGTCTATCTTGTTGATTTTCTCAAAGAACCAGCTCCTGGTTTTCTTGATATTTTGTATAATTCTTTTTGTTTCGACTTGGTTGATTTCAGCCCTAAGTTTGATTATTTCTTGCCGTCTACTCCTCTTGGGTATACTAGCTTCTTTTTGTTCTAATGCTTTCAGGTTTGCTGTCAAGTTGTTAACATATGCTCTTTCCACTTTCTTTTTGTGAGCACTTAGAGCTATGATTTTTCCTCTTAGTACTGCTTTCAATGAGTCCCACATGTTTTGATATGATGTGTCCTCATTTTCATTTAAATCTAAAAAGTCTTTAATTTCTTTCTTAATTTCTTCCTTGACCAAGTTATCATTGAGTAGAGAGAGCATTGTTCATTTGCCAAGTGTATGTGGGCTTTCTGTGGTTTTTGTCTATGTCAAAGACAAGTCTTAGTCCATGGTGGTCTGATAAGGTACTAGGGATTATTTCAATCTTTTTGTACCTGTTGAGGCCTGTTTTGTGACCAATTATATGGTCTATTTTGGAGAAGGTACCATGAGGTGCTGAGAAGAAGGTATATTCTTTTTTTTAGGATGAAATGTTCTATAGATGTCAGTTAAGTCCAATTGGTTCATAACTTCTGTTAGTTTCATTGTGTCTCGATTTAGTTTCTGTTTCCATAGCTGAGAGTGGGGTGTTGAAATCTCCCACTATTATTGTGTAGGGTGCAATGTATGCTTTAAGCTTTAGTAAAGTGTCTTTTATGTATGTGGGTACCCTTACATTTGGGGCATAGATGTTGAGAATTGCGAGTTCCTCTTGGTACAATTTTCCTTTGATGAATATAAAGTGTCCTTCTTTATCTTTTTTGATTACTTCTGGTTGAAAACTGATTTTATTTGATATTAGAATCGCTACTCCAGCTTGTTTCTTGGGACCATTTGCTTGGAAGATTGTTTTCCAACCTTTTACTCTGAGGTAGTGTCTGTCCTTTCCACAGAGGTGCGTTTCCTGAATGCAGAAATGTTGGGTCCTGTTTAAATGTTGGGTCCTGTTTAAGTATCCAGTCTGATAGTCTATGTCTTTTTACTGAAGAATTGAGTCCATTGATATTAAGAGATATTAAGGAAAAATGAGTGTTGTTTCCTGTAACGAGCGCCCCCCTAAATCCCTTTTTGCCCGTGAATAAGGACAGGAGGCGGTAATTGGGTATACTGCCACTAGGACTTTTTACTACTCCACACGGTAAAGCTGAAAGACGGAAGAAACCAGAAGCGGCTCGCTTAAATACATCCTAGAGTGACGTATTCACTTCTGAATGGCTGTTTGCTCAACACCCAATATTACGCCTCGGGATAGGCCAGTGACTTGGCGCTCTTTATGCCTAGCAGCTGCGCAGAATAATTGTTTACTGCTGGGAAAACACGAGGCCAGTGCCATCTTAGAAAATGCAAATGTGTAGCCACTGAAAACAGTGGCTCACTACAATTTCCTGTTATTTTTGTTATTGGCAGTGGATATATGTTTGTGTAGCTACCTTCTTTTACGGTTTTTGGAAGATTACTTTCCTGCTTTTTCTAGGTTGTAGTTTCCCTCCTTGTGATGGAGTTTTCCACCAATTATCCTTTGAAGTGCTGGGTTTGTGTTGAGATACTGTGTAAATTTGGATTTGTCATGGAATATTTTGGTTTCTCCATCAATAATGATTGAGAGTTTTGCTGGGTATAGTAGTCTGGGCTGACATTTATGTTCTTTTAGGGTCTGTATGATATCGGTCCAGGATCTTCTGGCTTTTATGGTCTCTGGTGAGAAGTCTGGTGTAATTCTTATAGGTCTGCCTTTATATGTTACTTTGCCTTTTTCCCTTACTGCTTTTAGTATTTTTTCTTTGTTTTGTACATTTGTTGTTTTGACTATTATGTGGTGGGAAGTATTTCTTTTCTGGTCTAAACTATTTGGAGTTCTGTAGGCTTCTTGTATATTTATGGACAGCTCTTTCTTTAGGTTAGGGAAGTTTTCCTCTATAATTTTGTTGAGGATATTTACTAGTCCTTTAAGTTGGGAGTCTTCCCCCTCATCTATTCCTATTATCCTTAGGTTTGGCCTTCTCATTGTGTCTTGGATTTCTTGTATATTTTGGGTTAGTAGCTTTTTGTATTTTGCATTTTCTTTGACAGTTGTGTCAATGTTTTCCATGGTATCTTCTGCACATGAGATTCTCTCTTCCATCTCCTGTATTCTGTTGGTAATACTTGTGTCTATGACTCCTGATCGTTTTTTTTTTTAAGTTTTCTATCTCCAGGGTATTCTCCCTTTGTGATTTCTTTATTGTTTCTACTTCCATTTTTAGATCCTGCATGGTTTTGTTTAATTCCTTCTCCTGTTTGGTTGCATTTTCTTGCAATTCGTTAAGGGATTTTTGTGTTTCCTCTTTAAGGGTTTCTATCTGTTCTTTGAGAGTGTTATTTATGTCTTTCTTAAAGTCCTCTATCATCATCATAAGAAGTGATTTTAATTCTGAATCCTGCTTTTCTGGTGTGATGGGGTGTTCAGGGCTTGCTATGATGGGGGAACTGGGTTCTGATGATTCCATGTAACTTTGGTTCCTGTTGCTTATGTTCTTGCGCCTGCCTTTTGCCATCTGGTTAAATCTAGTGCTACCTGTACTTCTGTCTCTGATTGAAGCCTGCCTTTCCAGTTGCGCTGGCTATGGGTTCTATGGATCCCCCAGAATGTGTCTGGCGGAATCCGGGGTGCACTCCCAAGCTGGCCGAGCAGAGGTCCGGCCCAGGCCTCAGGCTGGAAGAGGGGCGCGCGGAGGAAGGGGGTGCTAGGACTGGCTATGGGTTCTATGGATCCCCCAGAATGTGTCTGGAGGAATCTGGGGTGCACTCACAAGCTGGCCGGGCAGAGGTCCGGCCTAGGCCTCAGGCCAGAAGAGGGGCGCGTGGCGGCTTCCTTATATTTTTAAACACAAAATATTTATTTTAGTTAATAGCAAAGAATATAGTTTATTTGATTAGCAGGTAAATTTAATTAATTCTTGCTTCCACTCTTATCTAGAATAAAAATAATTGAGGTTTACTGCTACTTTCAAGTTTAGCCTTTAATACATATTCTCAGAATTACATTTATTTTCTCATTTCCTTATTAGTCTGTAATTGGGCTGGGCTGCCTACATGCAGCTAATAGGTACTTATTGAAGCACTCATGACTTTGACAGACTGAGTCCCTCCACAATCAACACATAGAACAAGGGCTGGCTTAATTGAACCGTGGGGCAAAACATGCCTTTTTATATAGTTTTGTTGCTTTGTGTTAAAGAAAGAAATTATATTTAAAGTATTACAATGTAAAATTGAATGCTATAAACTGTTCTTTAAAAATCCTAAGGATCTAGTTGTAATTATTATGCCTACTGATTTTTTAAGAATCAAACTTTATTCACATGTTTGACAGAGTATCTGAGTCTGGTTTTCACGTGTGTGTGTGTGTGTGTGTGTGTGTGTGTCCACCTAGAACAATTAAAAAGGCAGTGGAGTGATTATAACAGAAGTATGTGTTAATACTGAACTAGTGCCAGTTATTTCCAGTATAACAGGAACTAGCACTTAGCCATTTCTAACCAGTGAGAAATAACAATTTGGTTCCTAGAAGTCAACATTGATATGAAATGGACTGTATTTTAAACTGACAACATTTACTTTATTTTATATTATTCTTTAATTTTTTTCCTCTCAAGTCATCATACCTCTCCTGTTCCACTCTCTGACTGTTCATCATCCCATACCTCCTCCTCTGTCTCTAAGAAGATGTCCTTTTTGTTACATGTTCTTATTTCGTGAGTATACCTCAGCTCTAAAAATAGCATTTTCTTAACCATCATATTAAATGATGAACCATTATATGTACCAAGACAAAAAGAATACTCATACCCAACACTGATGAAAGCATAGCTGACATGTTTTACAGCAGTCTTTTCAAAATTGCAATATGTGAATGGGTTTCTTAGGTTATAATGCTTTGAATTTCTGAAGTGTTTTTTTTTTCTCATTTCTAATGGGATTGGTTCTATTTCTTTAATCTTCAAGCCAAGAATTAAGAGGCATACAACTTTACAGAGAATGAATTTTAACATCTTCTTGGCATTTTTATGTATAATTTCTTCCAACTACCAAGTTTTTATTTTCACTAAAAAAGGAACTCAGTATTTTAACATAAAGATGACAATGATTGTCACTGAGCTACACTCTTTACATAGGGCTGATTTAAAAGTACTTCATCACATTTTGCCAAAATCAAAAGTTATATTGAATATATAGTGTACATTGAGTTTAGAATTGCTATCCTTCCGAACATAGAAAAATGATAATTCCAATATTATTCTCATATGATATGGGAATTACAGGTGACCTACAGATAGTACTCAGCTGCTTATGTTACCAAAAACTCAACAGCCAACATTCACTGGAGCACAGTGAGTTTCCAAGACATATTATGGAGTTCATTAGTTTATTTCCAATTTCATCATGATGTAACACTTTGATAAGTTGAAGAGCAACAGCATACAAGAGGATAAAAAGAAAAAGCAAGTACAACCATACTTACTTAAGGACTGAGAGTACGGCTCTTGATCAACATGTTCGAGACCCCGGGTCTAGTCCTTAACATCACAGGACTAATAAATATTTGAGTTACAGAGGCTTAATATTACTCTGTTTCAATTTTTTCATTGTTTTTAAGACACCTAGTTCCCATTTGCTGCTAAATCCCATTAGGTTCAAATAAACCAATTTTATTAGAAGATATAAATGCTGTTGAGATACTATTATGACTTTGTTGGTCCTGTGCAATTTTCAGATCTTTGTTAAGGACCAGATCATAGACCTCTGTGCTTCATGCAGACCAACTTCTTTTGTAACATAGATATGCATAGATATAACAAAATACAAACATTGTGAACATGAATGACTATACTCTATAGTCTGTAATGAAACCATGAAGTTTTAGATTGTGAGGAAAACTTAAAAACACTTATGTCTATATTTCTTAACTTGTTTTGGTTATGTTCTCTATGAATCTCATGAAAAATGGTAGACACTCTCTTGAATAGAGCAAACACATGCATTATTCTAGTCAGTACTAATGGGATACATTTTTTTCTAGAACTCTATTTGATATGGAGTAAAATAAACAAGTACTGTTTTGTGAAGTTTTAGAGAAAGAATTGCTGGAATGACTAGCATATAAACAAATTAACACAAATATTTCCAGCTAAAACCTACAGGGAGCTCAAGAATTCTTCAAACTCCATGTAGCCCAGTATATGCACCAGTTAACAATTCATAATTTTATTAACTTCAAGTGAGAAGTGGCTACAGAAAAGTTCAAAAGAGGAAGGGTATCCAAAAGATTTTTGGAAAAGTCATACGTTCAGAAGCAGGAAGAATAAGGAGGGGCAGCATGATAGTGGTAGGTACCTAAAGCAAGAGAAGTGACTCAAGGAGAATGTAGGTCCTTCCTAGGTCGTTACTTCTGTACAAATGCATGTGAATGATTCTTAATGTTAGAGTCATTAAGGTGAGAAAGAACTTACTGTTATATGCTTGGATATATAAAGTGATACATTATAACTTTATCATGAAACTGAGGTAGAACTTTTTTTTTTAGTGAAAAGCAGCATAATGACCTCTGAACATACACAGATTTACCTGTCATGTACAAAGTTTATGTTATTTTCTCATCTTTTTACATATTTCATCTTCAGACAAAAAGATCTTTTTAAAAAAGCATTTGAGTAAGTACGGATGTTCTAATTGCTAAAACTATTGTGAAGGTAATGCCAGATTAAATTAAAAGGGCTTTTATTTGTTTATTAATAATTCCATTCACTCACATCTTAAATGATATTTCACTTCCTGGTTATCCCCTCTACCACCTTCATCCCATGTTATCCCCTTCCTGGTTACCCCTACACCAACCTTTCACATCCCACATTCCCCTCCCCCCTCCCCTTTGCCTGTATGAGATTGCTCCCTTATAAATGTCTTTTCATGAAAATATAAAAAGTTTGAATGCATTTTTGAGATGGAGAGAAAACTATAGTTAATTAAAATTAATGACTCATATTTCAGTAAAATATTCAATATTTTTACTTGTGCCCAATGGGTGATAAACTATGGTAGATTATAGGGCAATTACCAGAAATAAAATTAGAGAAAAATAACCACACCATTGAAAATGAGTAGATCATATAACTCAAGAGTTATCATTTATCTTCACTTGTATCTTCTGAAACTTTCAACTCACATGTCTAATATTCCCTTGTATATGCTCATAAAAACTCTGAAAGAGTGTTTTAAAAACAGCTGCTATGAATCTATGCCTATAAATAACTTATAAGGCTAATAATTGTCCACACTCTTCTAACCAAATGGTATTATCATTCTTAAAAATTAGACATTACTTTCTGAACTAAAAAATGATACATACATATGAAATACAAACATAAGCATAATTGTTCCCTCCAGGCTAAGAGTTATCATCTGTTGTAATTATATTCATTTATCCTATGCAACTATTTAAGTCACTATGTTTTGTTACAATTTTTCTTATTTTTTATTTGAAGATATTTTTCATTAAATTGGCTTATTTATAGTCACTTGCCTATGTCTCTTATTATGAATCTTTACATTTTTAAAAATGTTATTACATTGTATTAGCTTTTCTGTATAGTTTCAATATTACAGCTTTAGCAGATTCTACTCTTCATTGCATGAGATGTGCATTTGATGTTTTTTGAGCATTGCCCTTAATCTATTTCATGAAATCTTACCATGGCAAATGACATGAGTCTTTCATGTGGTTGCTTCTAGACAGGATTTGCTTTTACCTCCATGACATGCCTGTATACCTTGCTAAAGATAGAATGATTATAACCATCACTTTGGCTGAGATCTTTTCATAATATACAGCTTTTTTATTTGTATGCTGTAAATAACTGTGAAATTAGGTTGTATATTAATGTTTCTGAAAATATTTTATACATTTTTTTCTTGGCAATCCTTCATAAACTATAAAGGCAACTAATTCTAGGTCTATATAATTTATCTGTATATATTTATATTAACTGCTGATACATTTTGTACTTCATGGGTATTCAGAGGAGTCCTATTTGATTTTTTTCTTTGCATCTTCTGGTTCTCTTAGCTTACTTTGTTTCCCACAAAATCTCAATATAATACCTAGCATTACAGTGCTTTCTAAATCCTTCACAGGAGATTTTTCACACTCCCTTCTGTGTGCATTCTATTTCTGTTTCGAAAAATCTTAAAGGGAACTAGAAAATAACAACCTCCCCCATGTCACTGAATCCTCATCTCTCCCACCAGCAAACACCATGAAGAAAAGCAAGACCATAGTGTTAAAGGGCAATAGTATCAAAGACATAGTGAGGTTTCATTGTCACCAATTTATATCAAATTACATCTAGATGTTTAAAGAAAGACTTCAAGTAACTTCTCTATTGCATGTCCCACTTTGTTTCTCTTACTCTGTAAGGAGGGCAGTGTCTAAAACTTCAAATACTTATCAAACTCTTAATACTATAAGGTATTTAAACTTAACACATCCTGGATTATTATTAGATATTTGTTCAGGGTATTTTGCTTCTGTATATTTGACTGTTTGCACCACTCCAATCACATTCCATTGTAAACCATTATAAACTCTTTCAATTTGGAATCAGTGGCCTAAAGGCCTTTGTAGTCACTGAAAATCCAGTTGAAAATCTAATCAGATTACCACATCAGATTAAAATGGAGTTATTACATTCTCTTCTCTCTGGACTGCTCCATCATTATGCCCCAGCTCCGAGTTTGTCTTTTAACTCATGCTGGTTTCAACATGTGTCACCCAAACATTTGTATGTGAAAATGCAAACCTCATCCCAGCTCCTGCACTTTCATGTCTTGCTTGCTGAGGCAGTGTGATATAGATTGATTTTTACTGTTGTTCAGCCAGTCCCTTGCTTCCCATTTGCTCACTGCCAGCTTTATGAAGGACACTAAAAGCAGTTGCCACCTTCTTTATGAGCTTCTCTGTAACCTAGTACCATGTACGTTTCACAGTTTGAGCTTGTTTACTACAGGGTGCTTCACTGCCAGGAAAGGTGAAGGTTATCTTATGGCTGCCCAGATGATTGCTTCAATTTGATACCACCTCTAAGGTTCCTTGTTAATTCATAAAGCTTTTGACATTGACTTTCCAGTGGTTTTAGATGTCATTCTGTGTTCTTAACACTTTGCCATCTGCTGTCCTGATGTCACTGCAATCTCTAAGCAAAATTAAACATTTATAAATCCCTTCGTAGTGTTTATATCTACCTTTTGCTTCCAATAATTTTTTACAACATGTATTGCAGTTTTAATCTCTCATATATGAATTTTAACGTTTCCCAAGCATTTTGTGATTTTAATAGACTGATAAATCATTTTGATGAGAATATAATGTTAACATAAATAGCTGGTTTTCTTAACAAACATTTCTGACTATTTCACAAATACTTACTGAAATGAAATAACAAGTATTTTATATTATCTATTCTTAAAAGTTTGCCCATGTCTTAAAATCTTATATAGTCTCCATATAAATAAACTACATCCATGTAAGTTGGCTTAGTTTAAAGCTTTCTTACAAAAGTCATTTATGTTTCTATTATTATTATTATTATTATTATTATTATTATTATTATTATTATTTTTAATGCTCTAGTCATTACACCCCTCCTGATCCACCTTCCCATAGTTCCTCTTACCATTCCTCCTCTCTCTGTATCCAGGAGGATACCTCCTCTCCCTCTGCAAGGCCTTTCCACTCCCTGGAGCTTCAATTCTTTGCAAGGTTAGGCAAGTTTTCTCTTACTGAGGCCAGAGAAGGTAGTCCTCTGCTGTATATGTGTCAGAGGAGTCTCACACCAGCTAGTGTATGTTACCTGGTTGGTAGCTTAGTGTCTGATCAAACTCATGGATCTGGGTAAGTTGAGACTGCTGGTCATCCTATGGGCTCCCCCTCCTCCACGGATTCTTCCAGCCTGCTTCATCCCTTTGATTGAGTGTAAGCACCTGCATCCATCTCAGTCAGCAGCTTCTTGGACCTCTCAGAGAACAGCCATGATAGGCTCCTGCCTGTAAACACACCATAGCATCAGTAATAGTGCCTCCCCTTGAGGTGGACCCCAAGTTTGGCTGCTCACTGAACCTCTTTTCTCTCAGTCCCTTCTACATTTTTGTCTCTGCATTGTTTTAGACAGGAACAATTCTGGGTCAGAGTTTTTGACTGTAGGATAGCAATCTGATCCCTCTATTTGATGCCCTGTCTTTCTACTGGAGGTGGACACTGCAAGTTTTCTCTCCCAATTGTTAGGTATTTTGTCCAACGTCCCTCCCTTTGAGTACTGAGAGTCTCTAACCTCTGAAGTCTCTGGTACATTTTAGAGGTTCCATCTACCCCCATTTTCCAAGACTGCATATTTCCAATCATTCTGCTTGCCCTTGCGGTTTCTTTCCAGTCCCCACCAATACCTAATCATGTTTTCCTTTTCCCTTCCCCTCCAGTCTCCCACTCAGATCTCTCCTTTCATCTGTCTCTTGTGATTGGTTTCTTCTCTCTCCAAAGTGAGGTTGAAGCATATTCTCTTGGGTCCTTTGGCTTATTAACCTTCTTGAGTTCTGTAGACTGTATTTTGTGTATTGTGAATTTACCTCCTATCTATGTTGTTATTTATATGTATCCTGTTGTTTTTACTTAGAATAATTGTCACTGAACTCATAATTTATATCCCCTAGATCTATATGTATTCAATTATTAAAGTATTACATGACATAATTTATACAAGCCTTTGAAATGTATTATCACATTTGTTACAATTAGTTTTTTTCACACTGTGACTACAGAAAACTCCCTAAGATATACTTAGATAAATATGTCATTTTTATAAAAATATCAATTACTTTTACTTATACAAATATGAAGTTTTTCCAAGATTAATGAGCTATTCTCTCCATAGTAAGCACAATGATTGTTCTCATTGCCATTGCTTTCCTGTATTTTTGTCTAGAGAAGAGATCAGTTCTAACAGGGTCAATCAAGATCATTAGTCAGAGTGGTGTGGTGACACATTATCAAGTTTTGAGGAGAGATTGACAGAAAATCAACAAAATTCTTGTAAATTGTCTACATATCATAAAGATGGCAAACTGGTGGACTGAAAATTATAATATTTTTACTACAGGCTATAAATTATATAAATGTTTATGTAAATGTTCATATAATTTTGTTTTTCTAGTTTTTTTGTTACATTCATTATATCTTACTCATTTGTATATTCTTCATAACCTAACCCTCAAATTTGATACCACATATTAGAAAAATTTTGGTACATAATTGACACTATTTACTCATATATAAATTCCAATATACAATACACTTTCCAGAATATGTCTACACAAATAGCATTATATGAGGTTGTCTTTCACTGATATTTTATCTTAGACATAAAATGAAACTATTACTGATGACCTCTTCAATTCACACAAAATCATTATGCTGACCCCCTAAAACTAAGATTGGAATAGTTTAGTTTGTACTTATAAAGTGGTGTGCATTTTCAATATCCCGAAAACCAGAATTGTTTTAAATCACTATGGGAAACCCTGAACTAGTTAATTCATTATTAGAATACTTATTATAGCAACAGTAGCTTAATGCCCTGAAGTGATAATTCCAAATAGAAAATTAAGTGCATACTTGTGTCAGTTTAATTTATTTATATATCGAATGAAATAATGTTGCTATACAGGATATTGTACTTCAGAGCAAGGAATATGCTTTCAAGCAATTTGTTTAATTGCCTCTAATCAATACAGGATGTTGTTAGGTTAATTCAATATACATCCTGTAGAATTGATTGAAGTTTTATTAAGATCACATTTTTATAGAACTTTAGCATAACAGTGGCATCATGAAACACACACTCACACAAAACAAAAGAGAATAATTTCTATTTATTCTAATATTTTAGTACCTGATATACAAAAGATTGTGCCCTAGAACTGTGATAAAATATCTTTTAGTGATAGACTTATTAACAAAATTATCTTTACTTTCATTTACTGCATCAAACTAAAAAGGAAAAGAAATATTGTGTATATTTTATAAGCATATAGTAGTAAAAAACTATTTTTAGAATTATAAATAAAACGTTACAATGTTTAAAAAAATCAAAGTTTGAGATACACCATGAATTCATACATATATATGTACATCATATATGAATACTAAAATGGTATTCATATAAAACATGCATCAAAATAGTGTGCTCTTTAAAATACTTTTGACATCAAAAATGATCTATATTTTGTTCAAGTAATTAGGCATCATGATGGATTTGACTTAATAAATGTGTCAGGATCACAAAGAAGAGATGATTCTATAAAAAGTATGAAAGAAAAAAAAGAAAGAAAGGAAGAAAGAAAGAAAGAAAGAAAGAAAGGTAAGTGAGAGAGAGGAACAATAGATTATGCCACATGAAAACAATATTTCAAGGATTCAAGACAATGTTAATACATTTTAAAGTGCTTTATTCAGAACCAGAAGCTGTTAGCTAGTTATAATCAGAAAACTTGAGCTGGTCATTCTATAAATTGATTAATATCATCATATTTAAAACTGGCTCATATGGGCTATAAGCTCCATCTATATAGCTAATTTTCATTGTTGACATACTTAATATAAAGATTTAAAGACCAAATAAATATGTGCACTTTCTTCTATAAATATTTGGATATAGGAAATAATCCTAAAATTTTTGTATCTAAAAAATGACTTAAATATTGGGTTTTATATTTTTGTTTCAAATCAAACTCAAACTAAAAATATGATTATATATTTAGATGTTTCAAAATTTAAAAATTGCTACTACAGATATAACCTATAGAGAAAAGATAAATATTTAGAAAATATTGAACTGATAAGGCTGTAATGCAACACTTCTACCTCTTAGTAAATTGGTTCAGCAAGATATTCCTTGGTGCCTGGAACTCTTCATGGAGAAATAGATTATATCAAAGAATTCTTGAGCACTGAAGCCATACACACTATTAATGAAAACAGAGATGTGTCTTGATGAGATGTCTGTATTACATATGAATTAAGTGCATGATTTAGAGGCATAAAAATATTTTCCATTGCCCTGGCCCATGGGGATTTGACGAGACCCTAGGAAAGAAGCAAAAGAATGAAAGGACAAGAGACACAAAGAGCAAGTCTGGTGGTCTGACCAAGCTCTGCAACTTAAATTTTAATTTCAGGGGCAGGTTATAAAGACACAACAAAACAGAAAGTTTAGGTGAGGGTCATTGCTTAGGGCTATCCCACTATTGAATCCTCCTTGTCTAAGATCATCTCACTGTCATATCTTCATTGCCCAAGACCATCCCACTGTCATAACCTGCTCCCAGGAAATACCAGACATTCTTTAAGTTCCTAGGACCTGAGACCCATGAATGTCATTTCTTAACCTTGTACTGACTAGGCTTTCCAGAACAGCAGGTAATATCTTGGGTTTGGCTCCTGGTATCTCCTCTCTTTTAACAATTTTAAATGAGGCAGGCAGGCAAATGCAGACATTAAAAAATCTTATCAGCAGATAAGTGGGCATTAACCAGAGGGAAAAAGTATTGACTTGATCTTCCAAGTATCATTTGTAATGGTGTCTTTTTAGGGAAGAGAGGATTTATTTGTCTCATGAGCCACATAGGATATTGAGGGTCCTACTAGGCTATTAACCATTCCTTGAAGCAAACCTTCCTAATGATATTGCTTCATGGGCTCTCAAAAATCACAAGCAAATTCACTGAATGCAAACCTCCCACCTTTACCAGTGAAAGACCCCCGCTCAGGGGAGGCCCTGACTCAAGTCTTGGGATGCCATGACCACCCAAAAACTCATAGGACACCAAAACTGGATGCAGGCAGCAAGAGGCTTTAATCTTAAGAATCAGACAGCTGATTGGTCAATTCAATACCCATGCATGAGCAGAATTGACAAAAACAGCTGGTCTGGGGAGGGCTTTTATAGCAGAAAACCATAAGGGGGCGTAAGGGGGTTACTAAGAAAACATGACATAAAAATAGTGGAAAGTCCCAAAGAGACCAAACCCATATTAGTCAGGGTCAAGTGGAAAACTGTGGGGAGCCAACAGAAGGCAGCTATATACCCTGATAAGGGACTTGATAACATCAGCCTACAACAGCTGAGCACACTCTGATAACATCTTGGTTTAGATACCCAGGATCTTTCCTTGGTGTGTGAGACTTAAAGGTGTGACTTAGAGGCATGGCTTAGAAGTGAGACATATAAAAGGTGAGAGGAAAGAAAGCAACAGATTATTAGACATTAGAGAGTACAACTTGGAGGAAAACTTGGGTAGTATAAATTGGAACTAGGAATTAGGTTAGAGAGTACAACTTGGAGTGCAACTTGGAGTAGGAATTAGGCATTGAGGAAGAAGACACTTGGACTAGAAAACTCGGAAGAAGAATTATTAGACATTAGGCACTTAGCAGTTGGAGAAAGAATTTGGAACTTGGAGGCACTAGGGACTAGGAACCAGGGATTAGGAGCTCAAGACTTGGGACTTGGAGAGAGGAAGAAAGACTGAAGAATAAACAGTATTGAATCACACTCTGTCTGGTTTCCATTCTTCGAGTCCGTCCTCACTCTCTCTCTTGCTGAACCCCAACCTGCAGACTGGAGCAGCTTATTAAATGATCTTTTATAAATTTTATTCTTTACCAGGATATAAAGGAATGGTATAAAAACAATCTTCTAAATTTATAATAATTCTATATGCATTTCCTGGAATGGCAGCTGGAGTAGGCAAGTCAGGCTGTAATACTCCATTAGTTTTGTAAATCATAAGTTTGAACTTTGTTTTGGATTAATTGAATAACCAATCCCTGTAGCTGAGAGTATCAGATAAAGGCCAAGTTGAAGGAAAATCTTGTCCTCTCTTACTCTTAGAGCAATTCTTTTGTTAGTAGGCACAGCTATAATGCCATAGAGGGAAGCAGACATAATTTAAATTTCTCCAGCAAAATCATTATTTATAAATCTTGGCCCATAAACTACCTGTTGTGAATGTCTTTGGGTCTGAGGCTGACCCCTCCCCAAGGAACAAGCAAGGCAATAAACAAATTCTGAAAACCACCTTTCTAGGGGCTGGTCAGGATGACCAAGACAATAGGAATATCTGTCACACAAGTTTCTGCAGAGCCCAGTCAGCATTGTCTTAATTCGAATGTAAATGTTCTTAATTTCACCTATATCCTGAGGCCTGGCCCAAAGACCATCTTTCTAGGAAGCAGGTACTGTGCCACAGCTGTTTTTAACACTCACCTTCCCACTCCCCTGGTTTGTGGATTTTCCCTTTAAAACCCTCCTCAGACTGGCGGATGGGGTTGACCACTGGCTGCCAGCTATCTTCCCTAATAAACCTCTGTTGATTGCATCCAGGTATGGTTTCTTGTGATTCTTTGGTGGTCATGATTTCAGTCTTCATCACAGTAGGACAAAATGGGCTTCTTGTTCCTCTTTTGTAAGTAAGCTTTGTCAAAGATTATGAGGTCCAACCCTGCTATAAACACATATTCATGAAGCTACATGTATAAGGAACACAGTTATGTATAAGAAGCATTGAAGGGAGAGGAACATGAGGTCTGATTTTACAAAATATAATTTAAAAAGGTAAAATTTAAAAAGGTAAAAGAACTTCAGTCCTTGAGGGATCCTAGCAAAACCTTCACAATTCTCAATAATTGACCCTGCGAAAATACATGCAATGTCTTTGGCCAGAAGCCAGATACATATAAACTGATTTAAAACTATTATATACAATTCATTATCCCAATTATTCATATATATATATATAGAGAGAGAGACATAATAGATATAGATATATCTTATATATTTAAGATTCATATATATTTATATATATGTATATATACATATATGTTTGTGTATATATATGTATATACATATACCTTTTTGCATAGATCTAAAATGTTAATAAAGGACAGTAATTAATAAACAATCATTTGACTATAATTATTCAGTCTACCATTCCAAGACCAGAACACATTTAGTAAGGAAAGAAGAAATTTTTAATACTACGTGGTTACATTGTATTCTCCGGAAGTTCCTCTCCCTCAGTCAGCTATTTATTATAACTTGTAGACTCTAAGTTATACTTGAGGGTATGATAGTCACCAATACTTGTTTTAGTTTAAGTTTACTCTGGTAAACTTTAAAAAGTGATTTTCTTTATTACAATAGATGATTAACACAATAAACAACATTGGAAATCCAAGAGACCCTTGTATTTTAGCTTATAAATCCAGCTATGTACGTTCTAAAGTGTTTCAAATTTTGCACTTTCACAGTGTACATTCTCATGGATGAGTTACAGTTTATTACTAGGACAAAATTCCAGAGGAAAACAACTCAATGGAAGAAAGATTTATTTTGACAAAGTACCACTTCAAAATGCCAGTTTATAATACAGTTGCTAGTCTCCTTACTTCTGGGCAACCAGGAAGCAGTGAGGAACACAGGAAGGGGGGAAAAAAGCATACCCTTCCAATATCTGCTCCCAGTGATCTGCTTCCTCTAACTAAAATCTGCATTTTAAAATCTGCATTTATTCAGATATTAGGTAGATTTAGTTTCTTTTAATCCAGTCATGTCTTCCTCATGCTAACAACCATGGAGAAAACATTCCAGCACCTGGGCTTACACTTTATATCCAGATAACAGATATTCAATAAATAATGCCTATAAGAATACTCTGAGTCTCAATCTACTCTAGTCACCAAATCATAAAGTAATTATTTTCACGAGCATTTTAAGTGATATTATTATTTGATAATATTAAAATGTTTTAATAACATCTGTGGGTTGTATTGTGGGCATTGTGAGCTGTTGGGCTAATTTCCACTTTGAGTATATCTCATGTGTGTTCTTTTGTTTCTGAATTACTCCGGATATCTGCTAGTTCCATCCATTTGCCTGCAAAATTTATGATGTCATAATTTTTTATAGGTGAGTAATTTTTCATTGTGTAAATGAACATTTCTTTATGTATTTTGGATATTAGCCCTCTTATCAGATGTAGGGTTAGGGTTTTCCGAATCTGTGGGTTGCCATTTTGTCCTATTGACAGTCCTTTGCCTTACAGAAACTTTTCAGTTTTATGAGGTCCTATTTATCAATTGTTAATCTTAGAGCTTGAGCCATTGGGGATCTGTTCAGAAAAAATTTTCCTGTATCAATGTGTTCAAGACTATAGCCTACTTTCTTTTCTACTAGATGCAGTGTATCTGCTTTTATGTGGACATCCTTGATTCACTTGGGCTTGAGCTTTGTACAGGTGATAACTGAGGATCAACTTGCTTTCTTTTACATGTGGACTGCCAGTTAGACCAGAGCCATTTTCTGAAACTCTTTCTTCTGACATGTCTTACATACTGTTTAGCTGTTAAGAAATCCAAGTACAAGATTATTTTGGGGGTGTTTCTTTTCAGATAAATAAAAGCATTTAAAAATTTTAACTCCTTTTTTTAAGCAAGGATCTGGATAAATATATTGGCCCTACATCAAAAAACAAAGCAGTTGAGGATTATTTTTTTTGTGTTAAAGAAGCATCCAGTAATTATGTAATATTATGCATCTTCTTTCTCTTCAGCTTTCTAGTTCAACACATCACTGTGTCTAATTTTCATATACCAACACATGAATTTATGTTAATGTATCTCTTTGGGATATAAGATAGTTTTATATTGCAAATGCAATATATGCAACTTATAAAAACAACAATATTTAAAAACAACAATATTTACCCTCCTTTGTCAAATACATAATCTATGTTAATGATAAGATGTTAAAAGTCTGACCTAATTATATTACTGATATCAATTGTAAAACATATCTTTGGTAGACAAGCATATTTTCTTTGTACATTCTTCTTTTACTCCTACAGTTAAATAAAACTACTACCCTTCTGGTAATGAATATTATCACAGAAACCACAATGCTAAGATCAACAAATCATAGTGATCTAGATCTAAATGATATATCTACATCACAGCTCCTATATCTGTGACTCAGGAAACAACTTGTAAACAGGAGACAGAGAGATTGAAATTACCAAAATTCTAGAATGAATAACACGAAAGTGTTCCTCATAGAAATAGGTGTATAAGCAGAACTAAAACAATGGTAGAATTAATAGACATATTAATTTGGAAGGGAAAAAAATTCAGAATCTAACCTTTACAAAGAAACTACAGGCAAGTAATGAGTGCTGTAAGAAGGAAAAGCATCCTCTCCTAGGCATGAGCCTACTTATTGATTGTCCAATGCAAAATGGTCAGCAGTAAAATAATATATATGCCCAGAACAAAAAAAGGACTTAAAATAAATATTTATATATAATTGCATATTCACAGACATAAACATATTTACAAATACTTATACATATATACATATATTCTTATTAATTTACTTTCTCATATGTTACAAACTATAGCTGTTTCACTAGCTTTTTCTGCCAACCACCTCCTTTATCCATGTCCATTCCTCCCTTATACCCCCTACTTCTCCATTCCCTTCCAGTGAAAGGCCAGACTTCCAGGAACATTGACCAAACATTGCATATCAACTAATAAGATTAGACACTTACCTCATATTAAACATGAACAAGGCTATCAAACTAGAGGATATGGGTCCCAAAAGCCTGCAAAGGTTTCAGGAATTCACTGCCTCTGTTAAGAATCCAACAAAAACACCAAGCTACACAACTATAAAATATATACAGAAGGTCTAGGTTAGACCTATGCTGTCTCCTTGATTGTCAATTCAACCTCAGTGAGCCCCTATGAGATGATTCCAGGTTTGATGGTTCTGTGGGTTTTCTTAGGGAGCCTGGCTCCTACACTTCTTTTTCTCCATCTTTGGCAGTATTCCCTAAGGTCTACCTAATATTTGCCTGTGTCTCTATATCTGTTCCTATCAGTTGCTGAATAAAGCCTCTCTGATGATAAGTAGGTTAGGCATCAATGTATGAGTATAACAGAATATCATTAGGCATCATTTCATTGACATTTTCTCCAGTTGTATTTGGTTATATCCTTTATCTCTGGGACATCTGGCTTCTGGTTTCTGGTCTCTTAGGCATGCCAGAGGGGCACTTACTCTTGTAGCATGGTTCTCAAACTGGACCAATCTATGGTTAGGCACTCCAACAATTTACTTAGAAGGCACTTAGAAGGCAGACAAAATAATCATACTCCTGTGAGAGAGGGACCTCAATGTGAGAGTAGAGGGGAGGAGACAGAAAAGAAGCCCAAAGGGCCAGAGAATGAATGAATAGAAGCAGCACCGGGGAGAGAGGTGAACCTCTCGAAAGTCCCAGACACCAGAATATGAAAGGCTTCCAGCATCCAATTGAGATGACCTTAAATAAAATAGGCAGCAGTGGGGAGATGAAAGCCAAAGAGACCACCTCCAGTAGATAGATATGGCCCCCATTTGAGGAATGGGGCCACCTACCCATCTTCAAAGTTTTGGACCCATGTTGTTCCTGTCTAAAGAGAATGCAGGATCAAAAATGGAGCAGAGACTGAAGGAAAGGCCATCCAGAGACAGATCCAATTTGGCATCCATCCCATTTTCAGCCACCAAATCCTGACACTACAAATGATATCATGCTGTGCTTAGCATGCTGTCTTCTGAGAGACTCTACTAGCTGCTAACTAAGACAGATGCAGATAATTATAGCTAACCATTGGACTGAGGTTGGGGACCCCTATAGAACAATGAGAGGAAAGACTGAAGAGCTGAAGGGAATCACAACCCCATAGGAAGAACAAAAGAATCAATTAACATAGAGTCCTCAGAGATTCCAGAGGCTAAGCAATCAAAGAAAATACATGCACTGGTCCTGTGAAGGCTTGATGCCCTAGTATAGGGGAATATTAGGGCAGTGAAGCTGCAGTGGATGGGTGGATGGGGTGCACCCTCATAGAAGCAGGGGTGTAGGATAGGATTTTTCAGAGGGGAAACCATGAAGGAGAATAACATTTGAAATTAAATAAATAAAATAGACAAGAATAAAGTTTTTTTAAAAAATTACTTAATTAAACAAATAACAAAAAGAAATGAGAAGTCAAAAATTACTACCATCCTAACATGAATTAAAGTTTATGAGGGAATACTAAACATAACTTTGAGATTACTAATGAAGGGAGTATAAGCAAAGAGAAAAAGAAAGAATTGCCCTAAACTGATTAACAGGAAACCATTATTCTTACTAACAAATAAAATTATATTATTGAAGAAAACTACTATCATTTATGAATAAAATTATAACTTTCAGCATTATAATAATATGTCAAATTCAGCAATAATTAAAATGCTAACTACAGCAATTTTACATATTTGGAATTCAAATTTATTTATCACATGAACAAATCTGAAACAAATATAGTTTTACACTTCATGCAAAATCTCATTAGTGTTTTAGTAGACATGGAACTGGTTTTTAACTCAAACTTTTCCATGATTTAAAAAATCCACAAGCAAGTAATTGAAGAAGTGACCTTGACATTATAAAGGTCATCTATGAATTTTCCACAGCAAAAATCATGCTAAAATGTCAAAGTCAAGACTCTGTTTCTTTCATATCAGATGTAATCTAAAAACAGATGTGTTCTCTTAGGACTTTTATTGGACACTATGCTTGAAATTCTACTGTGATAGGTAGGTAAAAACATAATATTAGATACAGTAAATATGACAATAAACTACTTTTGGATGCAATTATAACTAGGAATTTCAATAGAACCCACTGAAATCATTAGACCTAATAAATCAACAGTATTGCAGAATGTAAATAGGATACAAAAAAGAGGCTGAGCAGGTATCTTATTGGAAAAAGTGCTGGTTATATAAGCAGAAGGTTCTAAGTTTAAATTTTCATATCCTATAAAAAATCTAGACATGTATTGGAAGGGTGTAAGCTAGTGCTTTCACAAAATAGGAGAATCTCTGGCAATTCACTGGTCAGCTAGTCTGATTTGCACAGTAAAAAAAAAAAAAAAAAAAAACAAAGAGACACTGTCTCAATCAATGTGAATGTTGAGACCCATATATGGTTGTCCTCTTACCTCCACATATTAACTATAACATGAGCATCTAAAATAAATCACAAAAATATGTGTACTCACACATGCATATATGTGCTATAGTTATACACATACAAAATATAAAAATAAGTGCAATTCTATATTAACATATATATTTCAATGGGTAAATTAATATTTCCACATTTCTATATTAAAATGTCTATTTTTCAATAGCATAAAATAATAAAAACAATAATGAGTAAACTTAACAAAACTTCTCCAAATTTATTTTATTGTAAAATGTAAAGGGCGTTTTATTTCCACCTTCTGCAATGACAACTCTGACAATAATTACTAATTAATCAGTGCTTAGGCTATAAACTTTTGCTTGTTCTCTGACTTCCTCTTAACCAATTATCCCTTTTATTCTAACATGGGTTCAGTTACATGGCTATTTTCCTTTTCTTATCTTATTGTATTCATCTCCTCCAAGTTCCTCGTGCTATTCTCCCCTCTATTCTATCCTGAGGTTAAACTACCTGGTGGTTTATGTCTGTCTCCTTTGAATTTCTAGGCAAATCTCTGACTAGTTACCAGAATTCTCTGTTTCCCTGCTGGATATGCAATCTCTTATTTCCTTTCTCATTTCATTAGCCATAAACATTTTATATTGACAAGATGATTTTTATAAGAAGGCTGGCAAATTGTTGGAACTTGAGAACATCATTCTGAGTAAGGTAACCCCCATCCCAAAAGGACATGCATGGTATGTACTCATAAGTGGATAGTAGCCATAAAATACAGGATGCCCGTCCTACACTCCACAGAACAAAAGAACTTGAACAAGAGGGAAGACACAGCAAGGATGCTTAAATCTCATTTAGTAGGAGAATAAAATAGGCAGACAGAGGGAGAAACACGGGTCAGAGAGAAGATAGAAAGGAGTATGGGGGCATGGAGAAGTACAGTAGAGATGACCATATGGCCATAAAAAGGAATGGAAAAGAAAATCTATTTGAAGTTTTCAGTTATGAGTTTATAGTGGTTTTAAGTCTAAAATTCAAAGATAACTAGTCTAATTATCTAGTTTTTATTATTTACTCATCATACTTTGAAAATTACATTAAAGGTTTAAATGACTTTATGAGTTTATATTGTGTAGCTGTGTCCAAGCTGTGTCCACCTGAGAAGACAATTGCTATGGGGGATTTGTTTGTTTTGACTAATGATTTCAGAGATTTGATCCACAGCTTTGGTTTCATATTACAAAGCCTTGAAGCAGTGGGAGCATGTTGATGAGGAAACCTTTCAACTCATAGTGAACAGAGAGGCAAATATGAGTGTGAGCTACCATGAAAGGCAACACACTCGGGAACCTGAAAACTATGCTCACAAACTAGGCTGTCTGAGGCCTTTTGAGGCATCATAGAGGGAGTTCATGGAGTCCAGGAAAAGTAAAGAAGTAGTAGGACTCTCAAGGGTGACTATTTACTAAATCTAATAGAACCATTTTAATATTTTGCGAATGTACAACAAGGGCTCGAAAGGTGCTTAGTAGGAAAAAGTGCTTGCCATCAATCTTTTCAACCTCTGTTTAATCCCTATAACCCACATGGTAGAAGAAAACTGACTCCAGGTTGTCTTTTGATCTCTATGAGCATACTGTGTCAAGTATGCCCATAAATCCCACAAAATAAATAAATAATTAAATATAATTTTAAAATAAACAAAGCATTACTGCAAAAGATAAAGAATTTCTTTTTTTTTTTACATTTTATAGACCTTTAATCCAAAATGTAATTGGAAATAATTAATGACTCAACAAATGAAAATATAGAACTTGTTGATAGATTAGAAGACTTGATGTTCTTTGAGAAGCAGTGTTGTGCAAATGAGTCCACAGTATAAAACTTTCTATAGAATCCCCAGAACTATGTAGTAGCCTAGAGATTATTGACTCTACAATTAATATAAGGTTATTTAAATAGACAAGGAGGAAAGTGTAAAGTGGAAATCATTTGGAAAATCAATGTATCTGAACTTAAAATCTTTGAATGAAATCTGTTCAGTAAGTTAGCACTATTACTAGCAAAAGGAAGTTCAGGATACCAGTGAAATAAGACATAATAACAGAGTAAATATATTTATAAGAAATAAGCTATTCCGAAATAGCCAATGGACACAAACATGAAGTAGTAAACAAAATATATTATCCATGCTGAATGTTGAATGTTACTTATTGATATACCAAGGAGTTAAATATGATCTTTTGAAAATTAATTTACAAAATTTATACCATCTATAGACATATAATAAAGCTTATATGCTTAATACACTTTTCTCCTGGAAAAGTGTAAAAAAAAAAAAAAAAACAGCTAGTGAAAAAAGGGTTTTTTTTTTTTCCAAGAGGAATAATAATCTGAAAAGAAAACATATATAATAGGAGAAAATATATTTTAAAATAGTTTTCTTTGTAGAAACTCATGTCAAGAATAAACAAAGGAAATGCATTAATGGCATTCATATTTATATGTTAAACAACAGTTCTTTAATTGAATTCAAGTTCCACTCAACAGAAGTAAAATCATGACTGTTACCAAAAACTTAACTTACTCCCTGGGGTTAGTGAAAGCATGACTCTTGAGGAAAATGTACTACTCTTACATCGCTAGTCTAGAAAAATAATACCTAAATGCATTCTAAAACATCCTCCACCCACAAAAAAAGTCTAACTCACACCTTATTTAAAGTAGCTTCCCTTTGCAACATATAGAAATTATCACAGAAAAACACAACTGGTCAAAATGCAGAGATGAGCTGATCATGGGATGTTAAGCTTCATTTGAATATATATGCAATACACCTTCTGCACTAGAGGTTCAGGGCACATCAAAAGAAAGGATGGAAGAGCCAAGGATTGTAAGAGCCAGAGAAATAGAGAAAATGCTATAGATAATATTTCATACAAATGCCAGGAATATTTCCTACTGACAACTCAATAATATAGCTGCCAACACAAGACATGATCAATGACAACAGCCAATAGAAATGCTAATGTGGAGGAGGAAATATCAGGGGGACACATACCAAGTTAAGAACTATAGCACCTTAATGATAGCAGAGAGAGGGAGAATTAATCCTACCCAGGTCCAGGCATGAGTAATATACATATTTATCAAAAACCAAATGGTCCTTCCTATACTATATGCAAACTAGAAATACTAAAAAACCTCATAAGTGTGTTTATATATGGACATACATACTTTATACACATACATGTACAAGATATACAAAAATATTTTAAAGAATAATAATCAAGAAAAAGGAAGTCCTGAACTTACAAAGAAATAAATTTGGGAAGAAGATTATATGAAGAACTGAAGGAAGGGATATAGAAAATAGCAAGGGAAGAAAAGGGGAATGGAAAGTGATAAAACTATACTTCAATGAATCATTGAAAAGAATATTATCAACCCAAAATATAAGTATAATATAGAGTTTAATTAAAAATGAGGAAGACTATAGGCTGACGTTTTAGCTACAGAATATATAGTTATTCATTATTACCAAGAAGAGGGTTTCAAGTGTAGATTTTTGTTGTTGTTGTTTTTTTCGAGACAGGGTTTCTCTGTGTAGTCCTGGCTGCCTTGGAACTCACTCTGTAGACCAGGCTGGCCTCGAACTCAGAAATCCACCTGTCTCTACCTCCCAAGTGCTGGGATTAAAGGCGTGCACCACCACCACCAGGCTCAAGTGTAGATTTATCCCAGCATTATCATAATCCAAATTAAAAACAATAATATAAAAAGTATGTAAATTTTATTATTCATGGAGTAGATTCATGTCATGACTACAGTGAGATGTTTTAGATACCAACACCAATGGCAGAAGAAATAAAAATCAATAATGGCAAGTAGTGACAAGAGTGTAGAAAAAAGAATTGTATACAATGCTTGTGGGAGTATAAAATAATTCAGCTGTTTTTAAAAGTTGTCTTTATATTTATAAGGGATTGAACAAAACATTATTGTAGATCTTAAAATTCTCTTCCTAGAAAAAAAACTTGACTTCTTTTTATATTGGATATTTTATTTACATTTCAGATGCCATCACCATTCCTTATTACCCCTCCCTAAAAAACCCCTATTCCATTCCCCCTTCTCCTTTTTGCTTTTATATAATTTTTTAATGTTAATCAAAGGCTTTATATGTTTATTAATGCTCCATTACAAGATGCCCATATAATCAGAAGGGTAACACAATACCCAACCTAGATATATCAACTATCTTTGACTGGCAGAGACACATGAACAGCCACCTCCATATTCCCCCCACCCTTGTCACCTAGCTCCTCCTGTCCTCCTCCTCCACTCTTTACTCCTTCTCTTCCTCTCCTTACTCCTCCCACCTTAGCACCTCGTACATATCACCCTTCCTGTTAAAATAAATCTTTTCTCTTAAAATACAATTAGAGCATAACTATACCAATTTGTGTCAGCAAGGTCCAAGATAGACCTAATAATACCCAGTTCATCATTTTATTGACTAACCAGAACCTCTGTCATCCCTCATAACTAAAAATCTTAGTTCTGAACCTGGCTTTTTACTTGGCTATAGAATAAATGTCAGCTAAAAACCATCCTCTCAAATCTTGTCTCTCAAAGTAAATAGCCAGGATTGGCTATGAGACTATAAATCTTCAACCCTGTCAGAAATCTAGAATGAATGAGTTAAAGGAAATTATGGGAAGTACAAATCATAGCTTCTAAAACTTAGCCAATTTATAGAGACCACAGAACACCTGGACAGTTCCTATACTACAAAACGTTGGAGCATCTGATCTTCAGCCTTCTGGCCTAGGATCATCTGACAGACCCAGTGATGCAGAATTATTAAGGGCTGCTTACTCCATCTTGGCAGACATAATCAGTCGACTACTATGCAAGTATATCCTTTTCTGGACAGTGAATTGTCTGTAGATGACAAGATGCAATCCTTGCCTAGTCGCTGTCCCACCACAACTGAAGTAACTCCAAAGATGCTCAATTTCTTCTTAGAATCCAAGACAGTAAGCTGTCAGGGGCAGACAGGTCTCTAATCAAAATGAACATTAATACAAAAATGTTTGTAAGTTCAATTCTGTGGACTTCTGACATTTTGAAAACCAACTATCCATGTAAGGCAATCTAGACTGTTGTCTGTTAACTACTCTCAGCTATTTCTAAATAAAATATAGAAACCAGTCTAACAATAAACACAGAGCCATGAATTTGCTATAGTCCCTTAACTCACAGGCTAACCATCTCAAAACAGTTAGAAAAGTTAAAGGACTGGGTTTAAGCCTTGTATTCCTAAATGTGTTACATATGCACAATGCCTATGACAATAACCATATTCATCTCACTTTTATATCAGTGAGGAACTCATACCAATGAAAACCTTAAATTTGAAATCAAAGTAAATTTCGTGACATTTAAGAAATTATAACTTCATCTTAATAACAACCAATAGGTTACGGCTATGCAATAAATCCTAGCTAACCCTCCTTGTTCCAACAAAACCAACACTTTTCCCTAATAAGACAGCCCAATATTAACCACCTCAGTCCCCAACCCCAGGGAATAGGTGCACCAACTATTCATTAACTTCTTCAAGATGATTAAGGGTATTGAGATATTAGAGGAGTGGCATGGGGAAGAGTAAATTGATAAGCCTCTGACAATGTGTCATAATTGTATCCAGCTGGAATTCCAGGACATCAGAGGTTCAAGCAAGTCTTCTCAGCTTGCTTGATGAGTAGATATACCAAGTCTGTGCATTCTGCAATATACAATTCTCAAAACAAATTTTAGTATCAAGATAATTTTTTGTTTGAATTCTGTAATGTAGTCTTCTGGCGGCCTGCCTCTGTCATGTCTAATTCACATAATTCTGGGAGTTTCTATAAGGGTATGCTCCCACCATCCTCCCATTCCCACCTCCCTGCTCTCGAATCTCCCAAAACTAGGGAATCCAAATTTTCAGGCACCAACTTTCTCCACTTCCACTGATGCCTAACCCCTTCCCATCCTCCCTCCTCCAATTAGTATCAGGGTGTGCTCCCACCATACTTCCATTCCTGCCTCCCTGCTCTCAAAATTCCCCAACACTAGGGAATCCAAATTTTCAGGCACCAAGGCCATCCACTTCCACTGATGACTGACAAGACCTCCCTCAACTACCTACACAGGTGGAGCCATGAGTCTCTCCCTTTGTGTTCTCGGGCTGGAGATTTTAGAATGACTACTCCAGCTTGTTTTTTAGGAACATTTACTTGAAAAATTGTTTTCCTGCCTTTTACTCTAAGGTAGAGTCTGTCTTTGTCACTGAGGTGGGTTTCCTGTATGCAGCAAAATGCTGGGTCCTGTTTAAGTATCTAGTCAATTAGCCTATGTCTATAATTGAGGAATTGAGTCCATTAATGTTAAGAGATATTAAGGAACTTAATTCCTGTTCTTTTTGTTATTAGAGGCAAAATTATCTTTGTGTGGCTATCTTTTTTTGGATTTGTTGGAAGAGGATTACTTTCTTGCTCTTTCTAGGGTATAATTTCACTCCTTGTATTGAAGCTTTCCTGCCATTATTCTTTGTAATATTGGGTTTGTGAAAAGATATTGTTTAAATTTGGTTTTGTCATGGAATATCTTGTTTTCTCCATCTATGATAATTGAGAGTTTTGCTGGGTATAGTAGCCTGGGCTGGCATTTGTGATCTCTTAGGGTCTGTATGACATCTGTCCTACATCTTCTACCTTTTATAATATCTGGTAAGAAGTCTGGTGTAATTCTGATAGGTCTGCCTTTATATGTTACTTCGCATTTTTTCCCTTACTGCATTTAATATTCTTTTCTTGTTTTATGCATTTGGTGTTTTGATTATTATGTGACAGGAGGTATTCCTTTTTTGGTCTAGTCTATTTGGTTTTCTATAGGTTTCTTTTATGTTCATGGGCATCTCACTCTTTAGATTAGGGAAGTTTTCTTCGATAATTTTTTTGAAGATATTTATTGGGTTTTTAAGTTGGGAATATTCACTCTCATTTATACCTGGTATCCTTCGGTTTGGTCCAGATTTCCTGGATGTTTTGTGTTAATAACTTTTTGCATTATGCATTTTCTTTGGCAGTTGTGTCAATATTTTCTATGGTATCTTCTGCACCTGAGATTCTCTCTTCTATCTCTTGTATTCTGTTGGTGATGCTTGCATCTATGACTCCTGATTTCTTTCCTAGGTTTTCTATCTCCAAGGTAGTCTCCCTTTGTGATTTCTTTATTGTTTCTACTTCTATTTTTATGTCCTGAATGGTTTTGTTCAATTCCTTCACCTGTTTGGTTGTGTTCTCTTGTAATTCTTTAAGGGATTTTTGTGTTTCCTCTTTAAGGGATGTTACCTTTTTACCTGTGTTTTTCTCAAATTCTTGAGAGTGTTATTTATGTCCTTCTTAAAGTCCTTTATCATCATCATTAGATGTGATTTTAAATCTGTTTCTTGCTTTCCTAGTGATATGGGGGATTCAGGACTTTCTGGTGTGGGAGAACTAGGTTTTCATGATTCCAAGTACCCTCGGTTGCTGATGCTTAGGTTCTTGTACTTGCCTTTTGCCATCTGGATCTCTTTAGTGCTACCTGCCCTGTCTCTAACTGAAGTCTGTCTGTCCTATTATTTTGGTTGTATCAGAACTTTGTGGGGTGGGTGTTGCAACTGAGGTTAGAGTTGGGGCACAAGATCTGCTCAGTGCTCAGGTCCAGAACAGAAGGAACCAAGGCTCTGTGCCAGGAGTGACTTCCTGTGTCCTAGTGGGTCCTGGCTACTCCCTGATTGGGGCTGGTGTTGCTTTCTTTTTATCTAAGATACTGACTGGGTTAGAGCTCGTGCAAGGCCAGCTTCCTCTGTGTTCTGTGTGATTGGGGGCAGAGCTGCCAACCGGGATCTGCTTGGTGCTCAGGCCCAGACCGGAAGGGACCAGTGCTCTGGGCCAGGAGTGACTTCCTGGGTCCTAGTGGGTGCCAGTTACTCCCTGTTTGGGGCTGGTGCTGCTTTCTCCTTACCTAAGATACTGCCTGGGTTAGAGCTCCTGTGAGGCCAGCTTCCTCAGTGTTCTGTGCAATTATGGGCCGAGCTGCCACCTGGGATCTGCTCGGTGCTTGGGCCCAGACCAGAAGGCTCCTAGAAAAATTCTTAAGAGAGATAACATTTCGTGTCCACAACAAAATGTTTACATCCACAATTTTTGCAAAAGTCTAAAGGCAGTAACAAACTAAATACAATTCTTTGGTCAGAGGACAAACAAAATGAATTATCCATAAAAATTCCATCATGCAATAATATGAATAAGTGTTGAAGACATTATACTATGTGAAATTGTCTTACCACAAATTGTGAAGGGTTGCTTGATTCATGATGAACACATCTGAAAACTTCTAAAAAGATAACTCTAGAATGGGAAAAGAGAGTTCTGAGAACTCAGAGCTCACATGCTTGGGGAAATGGCAGTAACTGCTGGCATGTATGGGACTTCTTTGGAGAAAAATGAAAATGCTTTAAGCTTCAATGCTTCTATAGTTATCAAAACCTAAAAATATTATATATATATATATATATATATATATATGTGTGTGTGTGTGTGTGTGTGTGTGTGTGTATACATATATTCATATATATTTGCATATATATTCACATATATATTCATATATATTCACATATATATTCACACATATATATGTGTGAATACATATTATTCACACATATATACACATATGTGTGAATATATATATGTGTGTATGTGTGTGTGTGTGTGAATATATATATATATATATATATATATATATATATATATATATATGAATGACACAAAATTTTGCGGCATACAGGAAACATACCTCAGTGACAAAGACAGACACACTAACCCAAAAGGATAGAAAACAATATTCCAAGCAAATGGTCCCAAGAAACAAGCTGGAGTAAAAATTCTAATATTGAATAAAATGTACTTTCAACCAAAAGTTATAAAAAAGATAAATAAGGACACTTCATAATTGTCAAAGGAAAAGTCTACCAATATAAACTCACAATTCTGAACGTCTATGTTCCAAATGCAAGAGTACCCACATTTGTAAAAGAAACTTCACTAAACCTCAAAGAACACATTGCATCTTACACAATAATAGTGGGGGATTTCAACACCCACCTCTCAGCAATGGCTAGATCATCAAATAGAAACTAAACAGAGACACACTGAAATTAACAGAAGTTATGAACCAAATGAATTTAACAGATATCTATAGAATAGTTCATCCTAAAACAAAAGAATATACTGTTTCTCAGCACTTCATGGTAACTTCTCCAAAATAGACCATATAATTGGTCACAAAAGAGGCCCCAACAGATACAAAAAGTTTGAAATAATCCCTTGCATACTATCAAATCACAATGGACTAAAGCTGGTCTTCAAAAATAACAAAAACAGTGGAAAGCCAACATACACGTAGAAGCTGAACAACTATCTACTCAATGATGACTTGGTTAGGGAAGAAATAAAAACAGAAATTAAAGACTTTATAGAATTTAATAAAAACAAAGGCTCACCATACCAAAACTTATGGGACACAATGAAAGCAGTGCTAAGGGGAAAACTCAAAGTTCTAAGAGCCTACAAAAAAAAAAAAAAAAAAAACCTAGAGAGCCCATGTTAGCAACTTGACAGCACACCTGAAAGCTCTTGAACTACAAGAAGGAAATACACCTGATAAGAGTAGATGGCAGGAAATAATCAAACTCATGTCTGAAATCAACCAAGTAGAAACAAAAGAATTATACAAAGTATCAAAATAGCCAGGAGCTGGTTCTCTGAGAAATCAACAAGATAGATAAACCCTCAGCCAGACTAACCAGAGGGCACAGAGACAGTATCCAAATTAATAAAATCACAACTGAAAAGCGAGACATAACAATAGAAACTGAGAAAATTCAAAAAATCATCAGATGCTACTACAAAAGTCTACACTCAACAAAATTGGAAAATGTGGATGAAATGGACAATTTTCTAGACATACACAGGTGCCAAAGTTAAATCAGGAGCAGATAAACCATCTAAACAGTCCCATAACCCCTAAAGAAACAGCAGCAGTCATTAAAAGTCTCAACACACACACACACACACACACACACACACACACACAAACACACACACACACACAAATGAAAACAAAACAAAAGAAAACAAAAACCCAGGACCATATGGTTTTAGTGCAGACTTCTATTGGACTTTCAAGCAAGACCTAATACCAATTCATTCAAACTATTCCACAAAAAAGAAACAGTAGAAACACTACCCCATTCATTCTATGAACCACAATTACACTCATACCTAAACGACATGAAGACACAACAAAGAAAGAAAATTTCAGACCAATATTCCTTATGAATCTCAATGCAAAAATACTCAATAAAATTCTCACAAACCGAATCTAAGAAACAACATCAAAACAATCATCCATCATGATCAAGTAAGCATTATCATAGGAATGCAGTGATGGTTCAATATAAGGAAATCCATCAATGTAATCCACTACCTAAACAAACTCAAAGAAAAAAAACTACATGATTATGTCAATAGATGCTGAAAAAGCATTTGACAAAATTCACATCCCTTCATGGTAAAAGTCTTGGAAGATCAGGAATTGAGGTTCCATAACTAAACACAGTAAAACCAATATACAGCAAGCCAGTAGCCAACATCAAACTAAATGGAGACAAACTTGAAGCAATCCCACTAAAATCAGAGACTAGATAAGGCTGCCTACTCTCTCCTTACCTATTCAATATAGTACTTGAAGTTCTAGCCAGAACAATTAGACAACAACAACACAAAAAAGTCAAAGCAATACAAATAGGGAAGGAAGAAGTCAAAATATCATTATTTGCAGATGATATGACAGTATACTTAAGTGACCCCAAGACTTCCAACAGAGAACACTTAATCCTTATAAACAACTTCAGCAAAGTTGCTGGATATAAAATCAACTCAAACAAATTAGTAGCCTTCTTCTACTCGAAGGATAAATAGGCTGAGAAAGAAACTAGGGAATTGACATCCTTCACAATAGTCACAAATAATATAAAATATGTTGGTGTGAATCTAACGAAGCAAATGAAAATTTGTTTGACAAGAACTTCAAGCCTCTGAAGAAAGAAATCGAAGAAGATCTCAGAAGATGGAAAGATCTCCCATGCTCATGGATTGGCAGCATTAATATAGTTAAAATGGTCATCTTGCCAAAAACAATCTACAGATTTAATGCAATATCCATCAAAATTGCAGCTCAATTCTTCATAGAGATAGAAAGAACAATTTGAAATTTTATTTAGGATAACAAATAACTCAGGATAGGAAGAACTAGTCTGAACAATAAAAGAACTTCTGAGGAAATCACCATCCCTGACCTCAAGCTGCACTGTATTGCTGAACAATAGTGCTAAGAACTGCATGGTATTGGTACAGACACACAGGAAGATCAATGGAATAGAATTGAAGACCCAGAAATGAACCCACACACCTATGGTCACTTGAGCTTTGACAAAGAATCTAAAACTGTACAGTGGAAAAAGGACAGCATTTCCAACAAATGATGCTGGTTTCTACTGGAGGTCAACATGTAGAAGAATGCAAATCAATCCATTCTTATCTCCTTGTACAAAGCTCAAGTCCAAGTGGATAACGGATCTCCACATAAAACCTTATACAGTGAAACTAATAGAAAGGCAGGGGAAACCTTGAATAGTTGGGCCCAGGGAAAAATTTCCTGAACAGAACACCAATGGCTTATGCTCTAAGATCAGAAATTTACAATTGGGACATCATAAAATTGCAAAGCTTCTGTAAGGCAAAAAAAATACTGTCAATAGGACAAAACTGCAACCAAAAGATTGGGAAAAGATATTTATCAATCCTACATCCAACAGAGGGCTAATATCCAATATATACAAAGAACTCAATAAGTTAGACTCCAGACAACCAAATAACTCTATTAAAATTGGGGTGCAGAGCTAAACAAATAATTCTCAACTGAGGAAACTGGAATAGCCAAGAAGCAACTAAAGAAATGTTTAACATCTTTAGCCATCAGGGAAATGAAAATCAAACCAACCCTGAGATTACTCCTCACACCAGTCAGAATTACTAAGATCAAAAACTCAGGTGACAGCAGATGCTGGTGAGGATGTAGAGAAAGAGAAACACTCTTCCATTGTTGGTGGAATTACAAGCTGGTACAACCACTATGGAAATCAGTGTGGCGATCAATCAGGAAATTTGACATAGCATTACCTGAGGACCCAGCTATACCACTTCAGGGTATATACCCAGAAGATGCTTCAACATATAACAAGGACATATGCTCCACTATGTTCATAGCAGCCTCATTTATAGTAGCCAGAAGCTGAAAAGACCCAGATGTTCTTCAACAGAGGATGGATGCAGAAAATGTGGTACATTTACACAATGGAGTATTATTCAGCTATTAAAAACAATAAATTCATGAAATTTTAGGCAAATAAATAGAACTAGAAAATATTATCCTGAGTGAGGTAACCCAATCACAAAAGAACACACAAAAGAACTGAAAGTTGGATATTAGCCCAAAAGCTTGCAATACCCAAGATACAACTCACAGACTAAATGAAGCTCATGAAGAAAGAATACCAAAGTGTGGGTGCTCTGGTCCTTCTTAGAAGAAGTAACAAAATACTAATGAGAGCAAATATGGAGACAAAGTATGGAACAGTGTTGAGACCCAAGCTCGAGTCCCTGTTCGGGCGCCAAAATAATGTTGGGGTCCACACTAGCCCCACGTTGGGGCGGCCAAAATAAATGTTGCAGCCCAGGCAAAATGTTGAGGCCCGGGCCAACCCACTTTTGGGCGGCCACTGTATCCCGGTCCAAGCTGCTGCTCCGGTCTGTGGGTCGAGGTTCCAGCAAGAGCGAGGGTGATGGCAGATTCTACCTAATGTCTGAGATTCATCTCTGATGATCCCTTGTATTCTCTGATCTCCGTCTATATTCTCTGATCTCTGGTTCTGTCTTCTATAGTCTGACTAATGTCTTCTATTGTCTCAATTCTGATCTGTTCTGTCTCTGCCTTTTATATGTCTCACTTCTAAGCCACGCCTCTAAGTTACACCTTTAATCATGCCCTTAAATCTTGTCTCTAACTCTGATCTCTATAATCTCACACACCTTTAATCTCAAGGTATCTAAACCAAGATTATCAGAGTGTTCTCAGCTGTTGTAGGCTATTGTAATTCAAATCTCATGTCAGGGTATATGGCTCAAGATGGCTGCAAAGCTGGTAGCCGCTTTCTGCTAAAAGTCGGCCCCCAACAGAACAGAAAGTATAGGAAGGGCCATCTGGAGACTGTTCCACCTGGGTATCCATCCCATGTGCAGTCACCAAAAGTAGATGCTAATGTGGATATCTGGAAGTGCATGCTGACAGGAGCCTGATATAGCTGTGTTCTTAGAGGTTGGCCAGCGCCTGACATATACAGAGGCAGATGTTCACAGCTTACTATTGAACTGATCATGGTTTTCCCAATGGAGGAGTTAAAGACTGAAGAAGCTAAAAGTGTGTCCAGTTCCATGGGGAGACCAAAAATACCAACCAACCAGAGCTCCCAGGGTCTAAACCACCAGCTGGGAGCACATAGGGTGAGACCCATGGCTCCAGCTGAATATTTAGGGGAGTATGGCCTTGTTGGGCATAGTTGGGAACAGAGAATTTTAGTCCCATGAAGGCTGGATGCCACAGTGTGGGCAAATTTGAGGGTGGAGAATTGGGAGTTAGTGGGTGTGTTGGGGCACAACCTCAGAGAAGCAGGATGATGGTTGATGGATTTTGGGGGTTCTTGGTGAGGGTTAAATGCAGGATGGAGATAACATTTGAAATGTAAATAAAATATCCAATGAAACAAAAGAAGAAAAAAGAAAAAAAAGAAAGAAAAAGAATGTAGTATTGGTAAATTTCTTTTTCCAATCTGTACATGGCTGTTTTGTCCTAATAACAGTGACCATTGTTTTACAGAAGTTTTTAAATTTTAGGAGATCCCATTTGTATGTAGTTAATCTTAGAGCATGCGGCATTGTTGTTCTATTCAGGACATTTTACCCAGTGCAGAACCAAATAACCTTATTAAAAATAGCCTACAAAGCTAAACAAAGAGTTCTCTACTGAGGAATATCAAATGGCTAAGAAGCACCAAAAAAAAAAAATTATTCAATATTCTTAGCCATCAGAGAAATGCAAATCAAAACCACCCTTGAGATTCCTCCTAACACTAGATAGAATGGCTAAGATAAAAAACTCAGGTGACAGCTGATGCTGGCAAGTATGGGGAAATATAGAAGTATACATCCATTGCTGGTGGGATTGAAATTTGGTACAACTACTCCAGAATTTATTCTGGTGTTTCTTCAGATAATTAGACATAGACCCGAGAGCCCAGCTATACCACTCCTGGGCATATACCCAAAAGATGTTCCATTGTATATCAAGGATACATGCCCCACTCTATTCATAGAAGCTTTATTTATAATAGTCAGAAGCTGGGAAAATCCCAGATGTCCCTCAACAGAGGAATAGATACAGAAAATGTGATACATTTATACAAGGTACTATTCAGATATTAAAAACAATGACTTCATGAAATTTGCAGGCAAGTGGATAGAGAACTAAAAATTATCATCCTGAGTGAGCTTATCAAGACACAAAAGAACACACATGGTATGTACTCACTGATAAATGTATATTAGAAAAGAAACTCAGAATACCCATGATATAACTCACAGAGCATATGAAGCTCAAGGAGAAAAACCAAATTGTGGATGCTTCATTCCTACTTATAAAGGGTTACAAAATAATCACCAAGAGTAGAGGGAGGGAGGAACTTGTGAGGGAGAGAGGAGGGGGAGGAGAAAGAGGGGTCAGGATCAGGTATAGGATAGGGAAAGATGTACAGAGGATCAGGAAATTGAACAGAGGTATGTAGCAGTGGAGGATGGGGAACTGTGGGTAGCCACCAGAAAGTCCCAATGCCAGGAAAGGAAGAGGGTTTGAGGACCCAACACGGATTACATTAGCTGAAATACCTAACAAAGGGGAGAAAGAACATGTAGAGACCACATTCAGAGGTCATGCAAGGCCCCTGGTTGAGGGATGGGGCCACCCACCCATGTCAAAAATTTTAATTCAGAATTGTTCCTGTATAAAGGAACAAAAAGTGGAGCAGAGACTGAAGAAAAGTCTATCCAGAGAGTGCCCCACCTGGGGATCCATCCCATATGCAGCCACCAAATACAGACCCTTGTGCTGATGCCAAGAAGTTCCTGCTGACAGGAGCCTGGTATAGCTGTCTTCTGAGAAGTTCTGACAGAGCCTGACCAATACAGATATGGATGCTTGAGACCAAACAATTAGAGTGATCACAGGAACCCCAATGGAGGAGTTAAAGGAAAGACTGAAGGAGCTGAAAGAATTTGCAACCCCATAGGAAGAAGAACAATATCAACCAACCAGACACCCCAGAGCTCCCAGAAACTAAGCCACCAACCAAACAATACACATAAAGGCACCCATAGCTCCAGCTACATATGTAGTAGAGGATGGCCTTATCTGGCATCAGTGGAAGGAGAGGCCCTTGGTCCTGTAAAGGCTTGATCTCACAGCATAGGGGAATGTTAGTGTGGTGAGGCAGAGATTGTGGGGGGAAGAACCCTCACAGAAGCAGTGGAGCAGGAGATTGGGGTAGGGGATTGGTGGAAGGGAAACCAGGAAGTGGGATAATATTTGAAATGTAAATAAATAAAATAACTGTTAAAAAATTGGATATAGTGTCTACTTTCACAATCTTTATGTGTTGCTTACCTCTCTCAATGAATTTTATTGTGTTCTTTACTACTCATTTGCTTTGCATATTACTCATACTACTCATATGAGTTGATAACAGATCAAGAAGGCCAGCTTGCTCTTCATTTCTTTCCAGTGATGACATTAGGAAAGATGATACTCTTCTACACATGTTTCCCATAGACATAGAGAATAAGGATGTTGCCAGATCACAAAAGACAGTTTTAGTTTAATTCTATCCACCGGAATGGTCAAAACATATCAAAAAAAATTATGCCCCTGTCAGAAGGCTTATGTCATCTACTACTGATACAGAAGAGGAGAATGGATATACCATCTTAAAAATAAAATCTAAGGTGACTTTTTAAATAGTAGTGGGACTAAAGGAAGTATGAGATTGAAATCCTCTTAGCATTACAGAGTAAACTAGTCATTCATGGTTTTTCTGGATCACGTGTGTGTCAGCTCTTTGCTCGTGACAATACAATTGAGTTCAGCTCTGTCAGAAATATAAATGTTTTTTATAGTGTAATTTTTAAATTTGAAATTTTATTGGTTACTTTTATGTACATGTGCACAGATGCTGAAATATATTTTAAATAGGTTTCTTTTATTTATTTTACTCATATCAGTTTAAATTACAGTGCTTAGGCTCCATCTGCAGATAGCATATTATATTATTTTTTATTTTCATTTAAATTTTACTTTTATCACATGTTTTCAAGTTTGGTCCTAATGAGAGTCGCTCTGTAATAGAGACTGTATTGACTTTAAACCTACAACATCTGAGTATTATAATAATTGGCTTATTAATATCAAATGACTTGTCACTCAAATTTCACAAGAAATGAGGACTTATGCATAAGAAGGCTCTCAGTTCATGACTCAATACCAACTGTATAAATTACTTTCCTCATTCTGATAAGTAAAGAACTCTCAGAATATGGGCAAAATAACCTGCAAGAAGATTGATTACACTCTTTCCTCTCCTGCTTGCTTTCCCTCTTCAGCATCATCTTGCATACTATATGAAGAAGTACATAAAAATGTTGTACCTGTGACTCAGGGAACAATGCAGAAGAGGGGATGGACACTTTTCAAAAGCCAGAGATCAGAGAGTTTGTTGTGAGACTGTCTCTTAGTAATTTTAGAAGCTGTACCCATAAGTTTTCACAAACACGAGTTCTCAAATGTGAACTGAACAAGGATTACAATGATGAACATACAAACTGGATGGAGAAAAGTTCACAAGGGAAGCTGGAGTAAGGAGAGGTGATACTCCTCAGGGAGAAAAGCCAGTGGGTTGTCCAATGCTAAAAGATCAAACCAGAAAGCAAACACAAAAATTACCTTATATGTGGTGAATAATTATATTTAAAAATACATATATCATATATCATATATATCATATACATAAGCACACATGTATATATTATATATACAAACACATTCACATATACAGATACATATGCAATATTAATTAGTGACAAAGAGACCATGAATTTAAAGGATAGTGGTGAAGAGTTTCATGAGACTGTTATTAGACTGGAAAGGAGAAATGTGTTTAATTTATTTAATTTCAAAAACAAAAGAAATATATTCACATAAGGAGATGTTAACATATACCCGACGATTAATATATATATATATATGTTTTTATATATTTAGTAAATATTAAGTTCTAATGAGTGTCAATATTTCATGAATTGTCATTCATATTTCATTTAGAACACAGAGAAACTTCTGTTGGGTGTACATTTAAAACTAACATTTAGCCAAGAGAATGGAAAATAGAGTGAACTATTTTATATCATTGTATGACTTCAAGTTTTCATATATTTTTTGTAGTATCAATCTTATAAATATCTTTCTCATAATTCTCAGAAATATTCCTGGTGATATCCCGGTAACAACATTGCAGTGGTTCTTTACAGCTAATTTAAAAATTGTGGTATTTAAGAATAGTGGTCTGTATTTTAAAATATGTCCATCACAAACATTTTAATAAGTAAAATTATAAAGCAATACTATCAATATGCAGATTGATTTTAAATTTAAAAAGGAATGTAAATTCAATATTTCTTCTCTATGTTAATGTTAATGACATAGATGTCTTCTTGCTTTGCTTTGGTTTGCTTTTGGTTTTCTCTTGCTCTGCATATACAATTTAGTTTGCTCTATTTAGCTCTTTACAATAGAGGATATTTTGGAAAGAAGATTTTGTTAAAGTAGCATGTTCATTGAAATGCACATTTTCATTCAAATGGTTTCACCTTTAGTGAAAATTCAAAAAGAAAACACATTTCAAATGTCATCTCAAAGTGCCCATTTAACAAAACATTATTTGCAATTTGCTTTCCAAGAGTATAAATGATGAATATTTTTAATTGAATTTTAACCTTTCTTCCCACATTGTGTGGGTACAGAGTAGCTGCTAAACAGCGAAAAAGAAACAACATATCATAGAAATCTTCCAAAGTAAGAATATTCACATAAAGGTGTTGGTCCTTGAGTAAATGGAGAAACTAAAATAAAATTTAAATAAAATAATTTAGGAAATAAATAAATAAATAAAATTTTAAAACTGCTGGAGTCAAGATGTCACTGAAGAAGACAAGTGCTTTTTACAAAGGAAACAATTTTTGTGATACAGTTCTCCTACGAACCATTTATTTTCTCCAATATTTTTGTCCAGAACTGATTTCACACACACACATGAATATTATTTATAAAAGCATAGTTTTATTTACACTTTTGTGTTTGTACACAAAAAGATGAGAAGCTTTTCTGACTCATGAGTGTCTCTAATAAAGTAATGTGTAATCATGTAGCTGAATTCAATGAGTATTCCATAAGGAGAATGAACATTTTATGAACACTACCAACTTAGGTGCCAGGCTGTGGCTCGTAAAGATTAACTTTATCTATTCTAGCTAAAATGGTGAATAAAATGTAGCCCTTTCTAGACTAGCAAGCAGGCTCAATCATGGTTCTCTTATAATTAATTAAAAAGTCATAGCTCATGTGTTATTTTTCCAGTGGTCTCCATAAAGACATCACAATAATCACCCCACCTCTGCTTAGCAGTTCATTCTTCCTGGGAGACTGATAAGAATTAAAAGGGCTAGAGAGCAATCAGAACAAAGACAACACATTTCTACTAGTATTTTTGGAGCAAGAAAACAAATTATTTTTATTAAAAAGGTCAAAATAAGTTTTTTTTTACCATCTTAAGCACCATCTTTCCCATATTTTGTACATTATACTAGTTGTATATTTTGTACAATAGGTGTACAATTATTAAATGCAAATAATTATTTATACATGTGTGTTATAGAAATCATTAATTTATCTTGTAAAATAATATGTTTCCATCTTATTTTGTGAAGCATCATGCTTCTCTTTTACATAGGATTTATAATAACAGTAGAAAGCTTCATAATTCACTGCCATTACACCCATAGAATACACCTTTTTTAAAATAAAATTAACACCTGCACTGAGTATGGTGGTGTACACATTTGATTATAAAAATAAAATTAACACCTGCACTGAGTATGGTGGTGTACACATTAGAGGCAGAGACAGGCAGATCTCTATGATTTTGTGGCCAACCTTGCCTAAAAGTTCTTAGCTAGCCAAAGCTATATAGTGAGACCATGCATAAGAAAGGAAAAAATAAAAACCTTATCTATATATCTTGCTAACAATGGAATGAATGAAAGCAAAATTTCTATTTCATCTCAGCCACAACACTTACTATGATCTCTGGTGTCAGTGGGTACTCTAAACTATATATAAGATATTTGTACATATACATTTATACATAAACAAATTATGTAAATAAGCTTGTTAAAGTGCTTTTGGACATATAAGACTGATTGAACAAAAATTGATACTAAGGATTTATTTTCTGTTCTTTTGCATAAAATAAAACATCACAGTCAATGAAAATATTTTATACTAAAATCATTGTTAGGATTGACTGTGATATGACCACTCAGACTTTCACTTATTATCTGTAATGTCTGCAAAAGAAATCCAACAAAAATGTTATTTATTAAAGATTTCAAATTATTTGTAGGACAATGTGCTCATTTGACAAGTACACTACAGCATATCTGTGCTTCTAACTCTCTTCATTAACTTATTTGCTACAGAACATTTAATGTGAGAACTGTATTTCTTTGTGTTTGAGTTTACTATACATTGTTTTTAAGGAATTCATAAATAATAGGAAAATATCTGCTACTTATAAGCTTTATTTAAAGTACAAAAATAGGTATATTAATAGGTACAGAGAATGAAATATTAGTTTTCAGGTACTGAGTTTGAATGAAGAGAAGTTTGACAGTTTCTTCTTGATAACTACAAAATTTCAAGATAAATACAAAGACAAAAGGAGAAAATGACTGTAGATTTTAAAATGACAAACATTAAAATAATAGACACATGAATGTCAATAATTTAATAATAACTAAAAGAAATCAATGAATTAATTTAAGTATGGAAGGTATTGTCAGAAAAGATTTTCAAACTAAATTTAAAAATCCCCACTCTGCACTCTCTCAAGAAAAATCATATTTGAATATAAAAATGCATTAAAAGTTTATAAAAAACTATATAATTGTTGGGGATGTAAATTAAGATGTAAGTGCATAAGATATTTCATATTTATCAATGTAATGCTTTATATTGTATAGGTAATAGTATTATTCAATGTCAAGGTTGTAGTATCAATAATTTTTTATATAACATCTCTACTCACTCGCCTCTCTCTGATTCCTCCCTTGACTCTCCCATCCCATCTCATAGTCTCATGTTTGTGTTGCTTGACATAACTCATGATACACTAATTATTGTGCTGTGAAAATTAGAGTTGCTCATGTGTGTTTAAGACTAATCCCTTAGTATTGGTAACCTCTCAGGGGCCCTCTCCTGGAGAAGGCTCATTCTCACTTTCTTGGAAGTCATCAGTTTCCTGTTATCTTCTATGGATGGCATTTCTTTGCCATGTAACTATTGTCTTTGGCATGTCAACTGTTGTTGTGAAGTGTTTGGTTTGTTAGGTAATCATGTTTTGAGGTTTTTGTTTTAGTTTTTCTGGTTTTTTGTTTTGTTTTGGTTTTTTTCTGGGATTAGCTTCCCTGTTAAAAGTAGAAAACACTATTATTCAATGTCTTATCCTTTGTCTTCTTACTCTTATAACATTTTTCATGTCACCTTAGTTTCTGAGGGTTCTTGAGGTTTAGGTATAGGGGTTCTGTTGTAGAAGTACCAACTGATGTCATTGTCCTCATAGTCAGTTGTTCTATGAATTGTGAACATATTGTTCAAAAAAATAATATATTTTTTGTACAGGATATATGTTATCTGGAACAAATATCCAACAAATTGCTTCTTGATGAGGGGAAAAATCTATAGTTATCTGTGGTATAAAGATAAGAATTAAATTTGCAGTTAGAGATTATACTGCTCAGATTTATTTACTCATTCATTTATTCATCCATTTATTCATTTATTTTGACTTATTTGTTTTACATACTACTCACTGCCAGTGTCCCTGTCACCCCCTCCACAATCCTTCCTCCATCCTTCCTCCTCTCCTCTTCTGAGCATGAAGGGACCCCTGAGTACTTCCTCAGCCTGGCATATCAAGTCTCTTTGATGTTAGGTGTATCCTCTTCCACTGAGACAAGAAGAGGCAGCCCAACTAGAAGAACATATTCAATGTACAGGCAAAAGCTTATGGAATACCCACCATATTCCAGTTGTTTGAGATGCATATGGAGACCAAGCTGCATATCTGCTATATGTGCAAGAAGACCTATGTCCAACCTGTGTGTGTTCTCTGGTTCAGTCTACAAGAGCCCCAAGGGTCCAGGTTAGTTGACTGTTGTTTTTTCTATGGAATTCTTATCCCTTTAGGGGCTCACAATCCTTCTTATTCTTCCATAAGATTCGGCAAACTCAATCCACTGTTTGGCTGTGGGTATCTGCTTCTGTGTGAGTCAGCTGTTGGATGAAGCCTCTCACAGGACGTCCATGTTAGACTTCTGTCTGCAAGCATAACAGTATCATTATTGGTGTCATGTATTAGTGCTTGCCCATGAGATTGCTCTTAGGTTGGGCCAATTACTAGTTGGCTATTCCCTCTGTCTCTGGCCTATTCCCTGTCCATAAATTTCTTGTGGGCAAGATAAATTTTGGGTCCAAAACTTTGTGGGTGGGTTTGTGTCCCTATTGTTCCATTTTCTGTCAGGCTACAGAAAGTGGCCTCTTCAGGTCCCATATTGCCAGTGGTAGGTCATAGCTAAGGACATCTCCAATGATTCTTGTGCACTTTACTTCCTTATCCCATGTCTCTGTCTTGTCCTGGAGATGCCCCATACTTCCCTTCCCCTTTCGGTTGCAGATTTTCATTCATTCTCATTGTCATCTGGCCAGTTCTCCTGTCTTTCTCCACACCTGATCCTTCACGCTTCCCATTCTCATCCATATTCCCTCCTTTATCCTGTTCCCTCCCTCCATCTTCCTTTTATGACTATTTTATTCCTTCTTCTAAGTAAGATTCAAGCATCCTCGCTTGTGTCTTACTTCCTACTTAGCTTTTGTTCTGTGGAGTATAGCATGAATATCCTTTATTTTATTGCTAATATACACTTATAAGTGAGTATATGTCGTACATGAACTTTTGGGACAGGGTTACCTTACTCAGGATTATATTCTCAAGATCCATTCATTAGTCTGCAAAATTCATAATGTCTTTGTTTTTAATAGCTAAAAAGCATTCCATTGTATAGCTGTGCTATATTTTCTATATTCATTCTTCAGTTGAGGGACATCCAGATTGTTTCTGGTTTCTGTTTATTATGAATAAGCCTGCTATGAACATAGTTGAATGACTGTATTTATTTATGACATGGTGGAACATGTTTTTGGTATATGCTAAGTAGTGTAGCTGGAATAGTAGAACTATTCCCAGTTTTCCTGCTCAGATTTAAGTGGCAGTAGTAGTTTCTCTTCTGGGTTCATTGTCTAATCAGTTACAGTTAGTAGGCTTGATTTACAGTAACACACATTAATTAGCTCCTATTGAGAGGTCCTTATGTCTAATTAGGTGTCTGTTCATAAATCCCTGTGATGACTAATTTGAATTTATAGCTTGAAGACATCTAGAGTTAGCTAAAACCCAAACATCTGGCCACACCTGTGTGGGAATTTTCTTCTTTGGTTTATTTGAGTTTGAAGAACCTTTCAAAATCTAGATAACTCTGACTAACATATCCCCAGAATGCAAATGCTACTGTTGTACCTTTAGGGATGTCTTTCCATATGAGTCATTGTTGTTCATTGTAGATATCACAGATATTTGTACTATTGATTGCCTTGTGAATCTTTTGTGAACACGCATATGAACTTAGATCATTATAAAAGCTAGTCCAAGAATTAGGTGTCCAGGCCAGCTTTATTTGATTTCTACAATCTTTGACTAAAGCCTATGCTGTCTTGAGCATAAGAACTTGCCTTCTATTTCTGGTAGTAAACCAATGGATATGAAAACAGTCTGCATTTCGAGGGGTTTCTTGGTTTCCCTTGACAAACAATCTAAATCTGTGTTTCCTATGCAGGCTTAAGAAACTGAGTATTTTGTTAGATAGACCAGGTTGTTGAGTGAATATTGCCACTACATATGCTGTAATTTCATTTCAACTACATACCACACACACACAAACACACACACACACACACACACACACACACACACATACCACAACCACACACCACAAACCACATCTGTACATATTCATACATAGACATACACTTATATCTGTGTAATCTTAAATAAAGATAAAATGATGATTACCTTTGGCCTTCTCAAACCTCTTAATATTATTTATTCCATTTTCCTTCTACTTCTGTATGGCCTGTCTCTAAGTCTCAACAGAACTTCCATATTTTCAAGTCTTCCCACCATAGCACCTACTTCTAATGATTCCTCTTTCTAGGGATTTACTCCCCTACACACATACAGTTTGTTTTTGACTTTCCTGATATTTTAGGTGATATATTCACATCTAAAGATTTGGAGCTAGGTTCTACATTTAAATAAGAACAGTGGCATTTGTTTTTGTTTGTGAGTAACATCACTCATTACTAGATTTTCTACTATTTACATGAAAAACTATTTTATTTTTATTCAAAGCTTAATACAATTTTTTATCTGTATGTCCTTCATTTTGATCATTCATTTTCAATTGAGAGAAACAGTTTAATTTTGTTTATCAGCTGTTGTGAATAGATGAACAAGTATTATGTCTCATGCAAAAATATAAAAATAATGTATTTAAATAGTGAAAGGCTAGTTAATATCTCATACATAACAGAGAAAACCATTGAAATAAGCTTTATTTTGTCTTTTCATCAATTTAAAGGAGTAAGGAGGAGTATGGGGTGTGTTGAAAGGAGAAAAGGGAGGGGTGAAATATAATTATACTTTTTATTGGGTGTTTTATTTATTTACATTTTAAATGTCATCCCTTCCTCAATTTTCCTTTCCTAGAACCCCTCTATGTCATTACCCTCCTCCTTTTTGCATTTATATCATTTTAATTACATGCAAGTATTAAGGTCAGTTCTAGGTTGAGGGACTAGCAATTCAATAGATGCAAATAGTCAAGGAACAAGCAAGACAATAAACACAAACAGTCAAAGAAAAAGCAAGGCAATAAACAAAATTCCATGAACAACCACTTGATCACTGTTTCTAAGGGCTTATTAAGATGTCCAAAATATGTGAGCCATTTTCTTTATCTTACCCCAAAGTCATTTTCATATCTGAAGCCTACTTTCTTGTTCTAACCTAAAATTTAGATTCCTATCTGAAATTACATTTTTGTTCTAGCCTAATGTCAGATTTCTGCCTGAACTCTACTTCCTTATCCTTGGAGATTGTCATATTCCTGCAAAGCAGCCCATTTTCTTATCCTTGGTCCATGTCAGATTCTTGCCAAGCAGCCTCAAAGGCTCTCCGCCTCTCCCCCTTTTTTTATTTCATTAACAAGCCTGAGACTGTCTTGGGTCTTTCTGACAAGAATGCCTTTCTTATCCATCATGGAATACACATTATCAAAAGCAATGCACTTTTGTCTTACGTTGGTAAGGCTCTGTGCAGATTCTTACCTGTCCTTGGCTTGCCAACCTGCTATTTTAATAACTCTGTCTGGGGGTCCATTTTCAGGTTCAAGCCATGTACTTTGACTGCCAACATGTTGATGTTGCTAAAGACAAGCTTTAACACAATCAGCAGGAATAAAAATATTCCCAGGACAAAAAAGACTAGCATGATCAAGCTATATATGACATTCTTTAAGCTTGACCATGATAGAAATACTGACCTCAGGCCATGGGTAATTTTATTAGCAGTATCTGCTGCAACAACACTCAGCAGAGCAGCAGTCCTTAAATTCATAATCTAAATATGCAAAGTTTAGACATCCAGAGAGGTGTTAGAATACACTGCAAGTGTCTTTAAACACTTTACTAATTATAATGACTACCACTGTAAATTTTAGAACTAACATGAATCCAATGGTATTTGGCATGACACTTGATATGGCTCCTTACTCCTGAAAATAAAATAAAACAACTCAAAGTGAGACTATACAAACAAAAAATAATAAGTTGTTTTTGGCCTGATATATATCAGGATATAGATATGAAAGCTTAGCTAATTTTTTATACAATATAATTTAATCAATTTTTTCAGCTCCAAATTCTGTCTTTTTCCACATTCCTAACAACCAACTTTATTTTCTCTCTCTTCCACTTTCTATAAACAAATAAGCAGAAAACAAATTACATTTTTAATCAATGAGTGTTGTGAATATGAAATATATTTTTTAAAACATTAAAACATGTAGATAAGATGCATAGATAAATTATGGCACAAGGTGCATTTCCACATATAAAGCATTCACTGGATGAATAACATGCTTAAATGATGCACATTAAAGCAGGAATTCTTGTCTTCTGGACATGCACTTTAAAGGAAATGTATCAATTCAAAACAAGCTTTGGTGAGTATGCATGCATGTGTGAGGCAATGTAATAAATATTGTGGGAACACTATGCTAATTAAGTTCAAGTCTCCTACATCCAGATAGTCTCTGAGCTTAGAGGAGCAATATAGGATATGCCCTTCCTTAGTGGGACTTCCCCTTTTCTGACCTTGTCTGGGAAATCTAAGCCACCAGCTGAGGAATGTCAAATGGCATCAATTAGATTCCAGAATTAATGTTCTTTCTGGTGAAAACATCTCATCTAGCAATGAAATTTCTGAAATGGTTACCCATACTAATGAGGCATTTCAGGTACCGTAAGCCCCAGCCAATTATCTGTGCCCATCCTGGATATTCCTACTCTCAATCCCTCAAAACTTAATAAGCCTTAAATCGTGCTATGTAAAGTTGATCTTCCTCATGATAGCTAGTTCCAGTGTGCTTATTCACAGAATGAACTCAAGGAACTTCTAAAACACCACTCAAGCTCTCTGGGATTAGACAGCAGATGATCCATGAGCTCAGGGAGACTCACAAGATACTTGTTAAGGACAAAAAAATATATGAGATATACAGGTTGGGAAAGTAGATAAAAATTTTCCAATGTTATTAATGATATAAGTCTTGCCAATTCTTAAGTAGAATTTGTGAGTCTTACTAAGTAGTTGACCCTCTAACTCTATGCTAATCTTTGAAGTAATTAGTAAAATAATTTCTGTTATTTCCTTTGTGAACACTTTTTGGGTACTTTTCTGACTATGGACACCTTGACATTTAATAATACTAATGAATAAAAAATGGTAACAGTAATTTGATTTAGATATTTTAATGCTTGTAAGACTTAGGTATCCTTAGCATTTGAATTCTTTACTCTTTTACAGAACATGTTCCTGAGCACACTTGGGCTTGTGTGAACATCACACCAAAATGCTGCTCCCATTTATTTGCTAAGAAATATCAGTTGGTATAGTGTTTGTGACATGATTCTGTTTGTAATCTGATGAATATGGCTTGCCAGTGTCATCTGCACTATCTTCTCTAGGGAGAAATCTTCTAGATAGAGACTGGTATTTGAAGAATTTAATTTTTTTCTGGTACCAGAGGTTTATCACAGAGCACTCCAGAGGGATTTATGTAAAAACAAATCCAAACAGACTTTAGTAACTGGACAATCAAACATTTTCATCATGCAGGATAAAATAATTCTTTCTTCCCCCGAGTATGTTTATCTACCTAATGCATGATTTTTTTAAACAGTACACTGAAGAATAGCCTTGGAATGTTTCAGTTTTAGGAAGAGGCTCATTTCAAAGAGAAAGAATCTTGAAACAGCTTATCACCAATTATCCAGGTAAAACATAGTATTTTATTGATTTTAAACTTATATATCTGGTCTTTTATTGTACTGTACAACATAACACCTCTACAGATTTTTTGATTCTCAAGATCTAACAATCAACCCCATAATAATCTCGGCACATATACATCTAACATTGTATTAATTCAGTAAACCAGTGCTATAAGACAAATCCATTAAATCACTCTATCTTTAAGAAAAAGGACAAAATACTAATTTGGTTCCATCAAAGGTTACTTTTTTTCCATCCCAGTTAAAAAGACACTTTCAAAGCTGATTATATTTTTCTATTGTAGTTTTATTCTTTGTCTTCTGTTCTTCCTTCACTTCTTTAGTTCTCTCTCTGTCACATCTCATAATTTCCTAATGCTTTTCTTTCTACCACTGCTTTACTTTTTAAATTTCATTCTACTTCTCTAGACAGCTTCATACATGTAGACATGGGAGCTATAAAAATGACTCAACATTAAGAGCTTTTGCTTCCAGTTATTTGTATAAGGTTGAAGTCTCTTATGCTTTTCTGTAGTCTTACTTCTCTTTATCATGTCTATTGTTCTATTTGCTCTGCTTATTTTTAGGCAGTCATGTTGGTGAGGTTTTCTTTACCAGTATAGCTTCCAATGTTTCTAGGACATACAATCACAGAAAACTCCCTGATCCTTTCATTTTTGACATACATAAGCACACAAATTTGTAAGTATCTTAGGGTTTTACTACTGGGATCAGACACCAGGGGTGTGGGAGATGCTCATACTAAAGTCTGGTTCTTTAATTGGTTCTTGATTTGATCAATAAAGGAGGCTGAGAGCCAATTGCTGTGTAGAAGGAACAGATAGGATGCCCAGGTCCCAGGAGGAAAAGAGAAGGGGCTTTTGGGCCAGGCTTTGGAATGAGTAGCACACAGCAATCATGTAAGATCTTGGGAAAGCTAGTATCCGTGGCCTCTGCCACCTGTGGATTACCAAGAAGGAAGGCTAGTTGATGCAGGCTAGCTGATAAGTTTAGGGCAGGAGATTCTGTGCCCCCAAATTGTGCTAGTAGGAGAGTGATAAAGAAATAAAGCTGTCTGGGGTTTTTTTCATTCACATAGCAAAGACAGGTAGAGAGAGAAGCCAGGTTGGTGATGTCAGTATGGAGAACCTAATCCTGGAAGAACAAAAGAGAAACGGAGGGTGTTAGAACTGGCTTACAGGTTTGGAGGTTCAGTTCATTTTCATCAAGGTAGAAGCATGGTAGCATCCAGGGTGCCTGGTGCAAAGAAGTTAAGAGTTCTACATCTTCATCTAAAGGCTGCTAGCAGAATGCCAGCTCTAGGATGCTAGGATGAGGTTCCTAAAACCCACTCCCACAAAGACAAATCTACTCCAACAAGATCATACCTACTCATACAGGGCCACACCTTCTAATAGTGCCACTCCCTGAGACAAGCATACACAAATCACTGTAACAGCAATCTCTCTATATATTTAGTAATTATATAATACATAACCATACATTTGTTCCTGAATATGTACTTATGTAGGCTCTGCACAATCTGATGAATGCAAAAGTAAACACTTCAATATCCCTAAATATGACATAAACCTGAAAATGTATCTCAGCTTAGTCATTTCCCATCTTCACTCCCCACTCCATAGTATTTGTTATGCTTTATTTCCCTTGAAGCTATTTTATACATTATGAGCCATGTATCAGTACAACTGATTTCTAGACTCATAGACTGAAGATTAAGAACAAATTTGGTTCTGATTTATAATGCTAAATATCAAGGCTACCACTACCATATCCTAAGAGGTCCTCTTGCTGCATCATCCCAAGGAAGAAGTGATTATACAGTGTTAGTATAGCAAAAAAAGAGAGGTAGTCAACTTTTAAGAATGAAACCAATACCACAAGAGATGGTGCATTCCTTTTGACCCAATTATTTCGTAAAAGTTCTACTACTTAATATTGTTATGATGATGACTGTCTATATTTTAAATATAGACATACTTTTACTTTAATATATTCCTGAAAATATATCTTATTATTCTTAAACCATTATCCTGTGCCTTTAATTATATGCATTAATAATCTACAATGAAACAAAACACAAGATGTTCTAGGGTAATGGTAGAATGGAACCTGTGGGAATAGCCAACCAATGACTGGTCCAACATGAGGTTCACACCACAAGAGGATGCCCATGCCTGGCACTGTCTGTATGGCCAAGAAATAGAAGCTGTACTACTCAGAGACCTAAGATAGAAGCAAATATTACTGAAAAAAAGCCAACAAAATGATTCATAATTATATTCTGCTGTGCTCATAGACCGAAGCCTAGTATAATTGTCATTTAGGGAGACTTCATTCAGTGACTGATGGAAATAGATCCAGAGAACCACAGACAAACAATCGGCAGAACACAGGAAAACTGTAGTGGATGGGAAGAAAAAAATACAGGAGACAAAAGGGTCAATGACTTGAAGAGGACACAGCCCACAGGTTCTCACAGAGAATAAAGCTGCTACCATGTATACATGGACCCTGTATACATCTGACCTTGTATGTATATCCTCTGCTCATATGTTATGATATGTAACTTGATCTTTTTAGGGGACTTCTAAAGGGGGATCTGGGGCTGCCTTTGACTTTTTAACCTTTTTTGTTGATCCCTTTCCTTGACATGAGGGTATGTGCCTAATCTTATAGTATTTTCTTATGCTGTGTTCAGTTCATAACTCTGGGACCTCCTTTTTTTCTAAAGGGAAGCACAAAGAGATTTGATCTGGGGGAGAGGAGAGGAGGGAGAGTCTTCAAGGAAAGGAGGAAGTTGAAATGGTAGTTGTTGGGATATAAAATATAAAATATAAAATAATGATGATGATGGTGATGTTGATGATAATGATGAAGAAAATTGCTCTGTAGAATTTATATCTTATTAATCTCAGTTTTACCCTTACCACTCATTTATGTTTTTTTTTCAAGTGTGGGGAGCTGACAGAAAGCGGCTATCATCCTTGGAGCCATTTTGAGCCATATACCCTGACCAGAAACTTGATTGCATTAGCCTACAACAGCTGAGCACACTCTGATAACATCTTGCTTTAGATACCCAGGATACACATCCCTTGGGTGTGTAAGACTTAAAGGTGTGATTTAGAGCCAAGGCTTAAGGGCGTGACTTAGAGATCAGATTTAGAGACAAGGCCTAAGGGCATGACTTAAAGATGTGACTTAGAGGCGTGGCTTAGAAGTGAGACATATAAAAGTGAGAGGCAGACAGAAGAGCTTATTAGAGAATCAGACACTTCAGAGAGACACTAGGAACAGAGAATCAGACACTTCAGAGACTACAACTTGGGAGTAGGAATTAGGCATTAGGAGAACAACTTGGAGTAGACATTAGACATTTGGAAGAGTACAACTTACAGTCCAACTTGGTTAGTTATTAGGCATTAGGTAGCAGGCACTTGGAAGAGAACTTGGAAGAAGTAACTTGGAACTTGGAGGCACTAGGAACTAGCACTAGGGACTAGGAACTCAAGACTTGGGACTTGGACTAGGAAGAGAGACTGAAGAATAAACGGGATTGAATCACTCTCTGTCTGGTCTCCATTCCTCCAGTTCGTCCTCACTCTCTCTCTTGCTGAACCCTGAGCTGCAGACCGGAACTGCTTGGGGCAGTGCAGGCTAACAAGTTAGTCCCTAAGGCTTTTGGCAGTGTGGGTTCAAACACTGACAGAGCAGGTCCTAGACCTTTTGGCCCCCCAAGCGTGGGCTAGAGCAATTCTCAACATTTTTGACGCCCAAGTGTGGGGCAGCTTGGCTGCAACATTTTTGGAAAATAGGACCATCTTTCTACATATGTAATTTATTAAGACATTTTCCATCAAAACATTCTTATATTCTCACACATTCATAGCATTAACACTGACTCCTCCTTCAGAACTTGCACATGCTTTCTTATATTTGACAATTTATTTTTTATTTCTTCTTCATTTATATTTTTTCAGTTACAATCTGTTAGCCTGTTTTATTCCAATGTAAATTACTTTTCTCTAAAATGCTCACCTCTTGAGTCTTTAAGTCATGAGAAAACTTTTAACTCACAAAGTCTCACTAACATGAGTTCCTGAAGCACAAGCTGAGAAGGACAAAAATAAAAATGTTAAAAGTTAACTGTGGAAAGCCCACAGCCCCTGAATTCTACAGTCAACTAAGAGTAGCAAAATGATCTGCCTTAGGAAAGAGCTCAACAATTCAACTGGTTACCATCCAATTCCAAATTATCAATAGTAAAAACAAATATATACATACTTGTAACATAATTCTGACTGAGCACATTATATTTATGTATTATTGTGTGTGTTTGTGTGTGTGAGACAGCAATTGGTGAAATAGAGGCTATTAATTTGAAAGAGAACAAGAAGAGATATATGGGAAGGTAAGGATTTTGTAATTATCTTATCTAAAAGAAATAAAAGAAATAAAAGAAATGATTAAAACACATTATGCTTTTATGTCTTTGTGTGTGTGTGTGTGTGTGTGTGTGTGTGTGTGTGTGTGTGTATTTATGTATGTAAGGAGGTGAACCACTGAACTAACCAGGATTGTCTGCATGAGCTTGAGTAGTAAATTATTTACTGGCAGACAGGATTACAAACAGTAAGGAAAAGATTGGTAAAGAAATTGATTCCCTGCTGCACAGTAGTATTTAACTACTAATAGTTCCTCAAGAATTGGTGAGGCCTTTGTGAAACTTTCAAGAATGAGAAATGATGTAGAAAGATGGTGTAGCATCTAAGAGTACTTGCTGCTCTTCCAATTAACCCAAAATTTAGTTTCCAGTACACATAGCAGGCACCTTACAGCTTTTATATTTATGGCTTGTTTTTTCATTAATTAATGCTGCATGAAAATGTGTATATGAGTATATGCATATTGTCTTCTCAGTTTATATAATGTTATATAATTTATCTCTTCAGTGCTGGCCATTTTTTATTGACCTTTTATGTTCTTTCCTGGAGACATCCTTTTCTCAACATTGCAACATTAATTAATTGTGTTGTGTAGCTTGAGGCATTGTTATCAATGATTTAAAAAAAAAGTCCCAGTTGACTTTGGCATTTCTTTTGGTGGCACCTCATGTTTAGTCAGTTATGTGAGTGAGATTTTATCACTTTAAATTCTGATATAACTTTTCCCTATCAGTTTCATTTGTCTCATTTTCAACCTCGCCATACTGCTGCCTGTTCTCTTTCAAATTAGTAGCTTCATTTCTCAATTATTGATATATATGTACCATTCATATATCATTGATATATATGAATAATTCATATATCAATATATATATGAAATAACATATGTGTGTATACATTCATAACTATGTAAAAAGCACTAAAAATTCTGTAATTACATAAAATTTTCTCAGTATATATGTTGTTACTTGTGTCTTATGAGTTAAAGAATGACTAATCATTATTAAAGAATCAATTGGTGAGCTCTTTTCTGAGGAACAGGATTTTTCATCTCTCTGGATTTATTAGTTGCCTGTAGTTCTTTGTGCAAGGTTGTGACCTCCTGAGATTTACCTCAGCAGTCTGTTGGTGTTGCTCTTGCTTAGGCCTTGTTTAGCAGCCATACTTTTGGTATTTCTTTGAGATTTTGACTCGATATCTTAGCTCATTTTAATTTTCTTTATCGGTGTTCTATTTAATGTTAGCCATTAGTCTTTTCATATAATTATATTTAAAAAGTATATCATAGACAGTTAATGAATTCCTATACCCCAGTAGATGACCATTGAACTGCATATAAGGGAAACATTAATTCAACTTACTAAATTATTGCCAAAAAATAAAATTGGTGCATGACATTGAGATGAAGTGTGTTTAGATAAGCTGTGAAAGTTGGAAAGGCACAATGGAGAGTAGACATAAATCATATTTAACTGTACACAAACATGAAATTCTCAAAACATTTTAACTACTGACACCAAAAATCTAAGAGTCATAATGAATCATTTGAAACAAACAGATACTGAAAAATTAAAACAATTATTAAAAGATTTCCATCATATATACTTGTAAATGCAATTTTATTTTAAAAAATGAGAATATTTACTTAGTGGCTATCTTCTTTATGGTAAATATGTCATTTATACATTTTTAATTTTAGTCTCTTTCAAAATATTTTTGGCTTTAATATAATGAATATTTTCTCTATAGTAGGAATTTTCAACATAAAAAGAAATATTACCATATAGAAAATCATAAACTCATCTAATTATATCAATTTTCACTATACATGAATGAATTCATATCAGAAATGGCCAATATGCATTTATTACTTGTGTGATATTTTGGAAATTATTGCTGAAGATAAAAAATATATATCAAAATCAAATAAAAAAATTAATGAGCCTTCTTTTGGGGGGAATGAATATAAGATTAAAAAGACAAAGTCTTGACAAGTTTACAGTATTGAGAGAATCTGAAATAAAGAACTTTGTGTGGGGATTAAGGCTGACAAAAACAATAAAGGGAAGAAAAGTATTTCAACAAAAAGCACAGACAAAATATACATTTACACCCTCAGGCATCAAGTCTGGGAAATGGCAGCCACAGACATATCAGTGTCTTATGGTTAGTGTGAATGTGAGAATTCCTTGTGAGTCCATCAATCATTGAGTATGTGTAGCAAAGAAGCTGCTTAGACAGCAGCAATTGATCATTACTTGAAGTTGCAGCCATAGTGACTGAGTACAGACTGGATGTGTACAGTGGATAGAAGAAACGTCAGGTAATACATCACTAATTTCAGACATGTACATAAATAGGACTGTACCATCCTAAGACCTTGTCATTGCATGTAGGAATAAAGGACAGCAGAAGAGCATAGTACTTGTACCTCCCATAATTCCTCTGAATTTTGTTGTATGTTTCTACATTTTGAGAAAATTTTTCTGAGATTTTATGTATTTTAGTTTTGTATCTTACTAATAATACAGAAATTACTGGTTGTTACGAATGGGAAATTTTAATAAATATCAACTGAATTGTGAACACCATCGAGTCAAACCTTTTCTAGTTCATTTTTATAAACAAAATACATGTGAAAGTGAGATGAATCTACATTTGGAATTGTCTTTATATAGAGGAAAGGAACCTTGCCTTAAACAACATTCCAAAGAGATAGACAAAGGTGATGTAAAGTGTAGCTAGTACTTCTATGATTGATTTTATTTTTTAAAAAATATTTGTGCACATGTTATCAAGTGAATTATGGAATAATGATTCTTCTTTTAAGATATTTTCAAGTAAGACTCTATTCATGACTTGATTGTTTAATATGTTTCAGATAACTCAATAAATTAAAAGTAAATGACACATATTATATGGGATATATATATGTATATATATATATATATATATATATATATATATCAAAACAATATAGTGATCTCTTAACAAATATAAATTTATTAAACTATTGGAGTAACATGAGTAGAAATATACAGAATTACAATAGCTACATATTTAGAGGTATAAAATACCTGGCAATGACTATAATCAAAATTTTTTCCTCAGAAATCTTTGTATTCTTTCTTAAGAAATAAATATACCTATATAAAACCTTTTAAATACTCAATACATTAGTAACACCTTTTTGCTACAGGGTTACCAAAAATAGTTGTCTTAACTCCTTGTGTCAATGCTATTGCATAAGCAGTGGTGCTAGCAATTGATGAAATTAAAGCTGTTATAGCAGCAGTAATCAAGCCCGCTATTCTCTTGCTTCTGCTTAAAGCCTAACTCACTTCTTCCAGCACTTTCAAGCTTTTTTTTTTTTCCAGAGAATCAAGGTTTTCTAATACTCAGAGCAGTAAAACAAAAGCTGGTTGATAGATCTATCCCTGTAACAAACATGCCAAGTTTCAACACACTAACACAATTGGAAATTATAGAGTCAATGCAACTATAGGTATCTGGAAAAAGGGATGATTCTCTATAACCTATTAAGTTATCTGAAGGAGGCTTAGGGTTCAAGACTTAGGAGCCATCCCAAGTGTCATGACAAATATCGTTGGAGTAGTGCTACTTCTAAAATTTACAAAGATTGTCATTATAATTATAAAAACGTTTAAAGATACCTGTAGGATATTTGGCATAATCTTAACACCTCTCTGGGTGTGTTAACTTTGCATAGTGAGATTATGAATTTAAAAACTGCTGCTATGTTGACCTTTCATGCTGCAGATAATGCCAATAAAATTATCCATGGCCTGAGGTCAATATTTCCATTTTAGTCAAACCTCAGGAATAGCATATGTAGCTTGAACAGGCTAGCTCTTCTTGTCCTTGGGATACTTTTATTTCTGCCCATCATGTTAAGGCTTGTCTCTAACTACATCATCAGGCTGGCAGCCAAAGTATATGACTTGAAACAGATAATGGACCCCCAGACAGAGTTATTAATTTAACAGGCTGGCAAGCCAAGGATAGTAAGATTCTGCACAGAGCCTTACCAACCCAAAACATACGTGCATTGCTTATGATAATGTATATTCCATAATGGGTAAAAAAGGGGCTATGTGGAGGGCTTTTGGGGCTGCCTGGCAGGAATCTGGCATTGGCCAAAGACAAAAAAATGGGCTGCTTGGAAGGAATCTGACATAGGCCAAGGACAAGGAAATGGACTGCAGGCAGGAATCTGACATTGAGCTGGAACAAAGAAGTAATTTTAGGCAGAAATCTAAATCCTAGGCTAGAACAATGAAGAAATTTCAGGCAGGAATCTAAATCTTATCCTAGAACAAAGAAGTAATTATAGTCAGAAATCTAAATCTTAAGCTAGAACAAAGAAGTAGGCTTCAGGCATGAAAATGACTTTGGGCTAGGACAGGGGAAATATGCTCATATATTTTGATCATCCTAATAATCCCTTAGGAATAGTGATCACAGAAGTGATTATGGGACTCTGTTTATTGTTGTGCATGTTCTTTGATTATCTGGGTTTATTGTCTTCCTTGTTCCTGGACAATTTGCATCTATTGTATTGCTAGTTCCTCAACCTAGAACTGACCTTAATTGTTGCATGTAATTTAAACATTAAAAATGCAAAAAAGAAAGAGGAGGGATAGTATAGGAGATTAATGGGTGGGGGGAATATGGAAGGGGGGTGACATCTGAAATGTAAATAATAAAATATCAAAAAAAAAAGAAAACAGTTAAAAAAACCTAAATTAATTTTTGAAGTATGCTTTTATGGTAAACATTGATTAATCAAAAATATTAATATTTATTATTTAGAATATGATGAAATTTATACTACTAATGATTTTATAAAATAAAAGCACAAAAGTTACCTTTTGTAAGTTTGTTTATTATACCCCTAACACATGCAATCTAAATGTCTCTTAAATACAAGGTCTTAGTTGGTACTTCTATGTTGCAGCCCGAGCTGCCCCACATTTGGGGGCCAAAATGTAGCGGACCGCTTTATCAATGTTTGAACCCACACTGCCAAAAGCCTTGGGGGCTAAATTGTTAGCCCACACTGCCCCAAGCTGCTCCAGTCCATGGGTTGGGGTTCAGCAAGAGAGAGAGTGAGGATGGATTGGAGAAATGGAGTCCAGACAAATTGTGACTCAGGATCATAATGTTCAGCTACCTCTTGCTCTAGGTCACCACATCTGGTTCTGACAAATCGTCATCACCGTTTTTTGTATTTTAGATTCTAATTTCAGATAAATATGTTTCTTTTTATTTTGAACATGAAAGATAGCATTGAAACAACAAAACAAAAGCAGACAATTAACACACGTGAGCAGCAAACAACAAAATAAAAACAGAGCGTTGAGTTCAGGCTGACTTATTTCTTGCCGTATTTTCATTAACATGACTTACCTTTCCCGACAGGGCAGATTCTAGCAGTGATCACCTTCCTTTCACTTCTGAATTTTTGGCAGATCCTTCTTCCAGTAAGGTTCCTCATTGGGTCTCTCATTCTTGCTGCCCCACTTTGGGCACCAAAAATATTGAAGACCTTTCTGACTCATGCATGTTGGCCAAAAATGTTGTGGAATTCTCTGGCCCAGTTTGGGGGCCAAAGTGTCTTGGACCATTCTGTCAATGTTGGAACCCACACTGCCAAAAGCCTTGGGGGTTAAGTTGTTAGAGCCTGCACTGCCCCAAGCTGCGTCAGTCAGCAAGAGAGAGAGAGAGTGAGGACGGATGTGAGCAATGGAGTCCAGACAGAGTGTGATTCAATCCTGTTTATTCTTCAGTCTCTCTTCTTCTTTCCAAGTGCCAAGTCTTGAGTTCCTAGTCCCTAGTTTCTAGTCCCTAGTACCTAGTGCCTCCAAATTCCAAGCTTCTTTCCAAGCTCTCTTCCAAGTGCCTAATACCTAATGCTTAATAACTAACTCCAAGTTGTACTCTCTAACCTAATTCCTAGTTCCAAGTTGTACTCCAAGTTGTACTCTATGAAGTGTCTAATTCTCTGTTCCTCTCTTCTGTCTGCCTCTCGCCTTTTATATGTCTCACTTCTAAGCCACACCTCTAAGTCATGCCTTTAATCATGCCCTTAGGTCTTGTCTCTAAATCTGATCTCTAAGTTACTCCCTTAAGTCACACACCTTTAAGTCTCACACACCCAAGGTGTGTGATACCCACCTGGGTATTTAAAACAATATGTTATCAGAGTGTGCTCAGCTGTTGCAGGCTAATGTAATAAAGTCTCTTATCAGGGTATATGGCTCAAGATGGCTGCAAGGATGATAGCCAACTTCTGTTGGCTCCCCACACGTCTAGTGAATTTTGAGAATAAAGTAAGTAAAAACTTACAGAATAGTAAAATTAGTTGTAAGTTTTATACAATATTTTATAACAGGAGAAACAAAAAATTACTATACACTTCTAGACTCGGGACTCCCATTCTGACCTACTCCAATGGATGTGGTGAGAGATCTTGTTCCAGAGCTGATAATAAATACCTCTATGTGTTTGCATCAGAATTGGCTCTTTGGTGGTCTATACAGAGCCCTATATAGAATTTCTCCTCATAAGGACTTTACACATGCATATCACCAGTGGGTATACTTTGTCCTTCTAATATAAAGAATGGAGGCAAAAATCTCTTAGGAAGTAACTCTCCCATTCCTACCAGGCAACATACAAGTTCGTAGAACTTCACTTTTACAAAAATTATGACAGTATCTTGGCTCCCTTCCTGACCCCTGTCCTCAGCCTCCCGACTCATACAGCAGACCTGGCCTGATTCCAGTCCATCACAGATGGAAGGTCTTAGGCATCAGTCACTAAGTCCCTTCTGTTGGCCCTCTTATCCTAGAAGTAGAAAGGATCATGTAACTGTGGATATCTCAAATATCTTGTTTGGCTCTTTAAGAAAAAACTTTTAATAACATTTAAATATTGTATTTCTTCTGGTAAAAATAGATGGAATGATTTCTGAAAATTTTTCAAAATGGATAAAACAATTTTCACTAAAGGCTATGTAACCATTCATGACAAATATCACTTGCCCACAGAGAAGTTTACAGATTGCTTAGAACTCAAGTAGTTTCAATAATAGATATTTAACATATTTTATTTAACTACAGTAAAACTGAATTAAGGAGAATACTATGTTTACTTGTAGCATAAAATTTTATCAGCTGACAACACAGAAATTTATTTTTTTAGTTGTAGTATCTTATTAATAAAGTAGGAAATTTAAAAAAAAAACTTATGGAGTTTGTCTCAGAAGTCTGTTTATTATCTATAGAAAGGGGTGCTAAAAGGACCTCCCAAAAGATGGAAGAAAGAAATGTTAGAAAAAGACACATTTTGTGTATAGTAATATATTAGGATAAAGAAGATTCTCATTTTAATGTTTGTAAAAAGTATTTTTCTCAACACATATGAAAAGAAAAGACTTAAACAGTTATAACATCAAAAGAGCAATTTGCAAATTCAGTTGGAATAATCAAAAACCCAGGATACCGAAAATTGTTCTCAACAATAAAAGAACTTCTGGAAGAATCAACATCTCTGACCTGTTGGTGTATTACAGAACAATAATGATAAAAATTGTATGGTATTGGTACAGAACAGGCAGGTAGATCAATGGAAAAGAACTGAAGACCCAGAAATGAACCTACACACTTATGGTCACTTGATCTTTGATAAAAGAGCTAAAACCATCCAGTAGGAAAAAAGACAGTATTTTCAACAAATGGTGCTGGTTCAACTGGAGGTCAGCATGTAAGAAGGCCAATTGATCTCATCTCCTAGTACAAAGCTCAAGTCCAAGTGGACCAAGGACCTCTGCATAAAACCAGATGCTCTGAAACTTATAGAAGAAAACGTGGGAAAGATCATTGAGCACATAGGTACAGGGGCAAACTTCCTAAACAGAACACCAATGGCTTATGCACTAAGATCAATAATTGACAAATGGGACCTCATAAAATTTCAAAGCTTCTGTTACACAAAGGACACTGCCAATAGGAAAAACAGTAACCAATAGATTGGGAAAAGATTCTTTCCAAACCTACATCCAGTAGAGGGCTAATGTAAAATATACACAAAGAACTCAAGAAGTTAGATGCTAGAGAATCAAATTACCATATTAAAAATAGGGTACAGAGCTAAAAAAAAGAATTTTCAACTGAGGAATATCAAATGGACAAGAAGCACCTAAATAAATGTTCAATATCCTTAGTCATCAGAGAAATACAAGTCAAAATAACCTGGAGATTCCATCTCATACCAGTCAGAATGGGTACGATCAAAACTCAGGTGACAACAGTTGCTGGCGAGGATGTGGTGAAAGAGGAACACTCCTCCATTGTTGGTCGCATTGCAAGCTGGAACAACTTTGGAAATCAGTCTGGCAGTTCCTCAGAAAACTGGACATAGTATTACCTGAGGACCCAGCAATACCACTCCTGGGCATATACCCAAAAGATGCCCCAACGTATACCAAGGACACATGTTCCACATCTATGAATGGAGAAGTTAGAGAAAGGACTGAAGCAGATGAAGGAGTTTGGAACCCTGTAGGAAGAATGACAATATCAAACAGCCATATACCCCAGAGCTCCCTGGGACTAAACTACCAACCAAAGAGTGCACATGGAGTGACCCATAGCACCAGCTGCATATGTAGCAGAGGATGACCTTTTTAGACTTCAATGAGGGGAGAGGTCCTTATCCCTGTAAAGTCTCAATGTCCCAGAGTAGGGGAATGCCATAGAAGGGAGGAGGGAGTTGGTGGGTTGCTGGGGAATCACCCTCATAGAAGCAGGGTGATAGGGGATGAGATAGGGGGTTACCAGTGGGAAAACTGGGAAAGAGAATAACATTTAAAATGTAAATAAAGAAAATACCCAAGAAAAGAAAAAAAAGAAATGTATAAGTGATGACCATATAAACATTCATTGTCTGGAGACTTCATAAGGTATCATTATAGTTATTTTATAACTGGCTTGACTGGAAGTGCAGACCTGAAGGTGCTCTTTTAGTCATTTCTCCAACAAAAACCTCATACTAAATGTATTGAGCAGTGTATTCTGAGGGAGGTTATTGCGTTCATAGCTGAGTCTTCCCATAGAATCATGTTGGGAGACTGTAATTTTCTATTCAGAGATTCTTCAGTAGTGATTATTGACCTATGAGAATGTGGTCATTATAAGCAACACAACCTTCTTAATGGTCACAAATATAGTTTTTATATCTTGGTGAAAACTAGACAAGGATTCAGGAGGAATCTTAGTGATGCCAACTCCAAAAGTAGCAGAGTAACATTTAGTTCTCTGATTACATTCACTTTGTGAATTGAGATTTTGTGCTATGCAGCTACTCACTGAGCAGAACAAAACTAGAATGTCTATGTAAAATGCAATGTTAGAATGTGTTGAGATTATATCTATGGATATACACACATATACACACACTCACATAATACATTCATACAATGATATAAATGAGGTAAACATTTAAAGATTATCATTAACATTATCTTTTTTGCATTATTTGATGTAATTATAAACTTATTAGATAATGATGCTTAAGGACCTACATCTTTTTGTGTATGTAGTAATCATCATGATATATTTGGTTATTGTTTCCAGAACTTTAACACATATTGTACTTATTCACATCTAAATATATTTGTTTAAATAGAATGTAAATCAAGAAAATATAAATACATTCAATATAATATAATATATTCAATCTATTTAATATCTGAGGATGAAGATTAGGGTGACATTTCTAGGTAATTATAAATGGGTAGAAAAAAAATGGTTCCTCAAGGAAGCTTCATGAAGGTTATCTGCTTGGGTTCCAAGAGTGTATGATACTGGTCTTTCCAGGTTGAAAGCTTGATATGTTTCTTATTTTGAAATAATGAAGAAAGGAAGAGATGGAAGAAGGAATGAGAGACTGACTGAGGAAAGAAAGGAGAGAAAAAGAAGAAAAGGGGGATAGAATGGGTTTAATCAAATTTATGTTAAAATATATTAATAAGTGCATCACTGTTTTTTCAAATGAGTATTTTTTTACTCAAGACTCATATAAAAAGTAAGATATGATTAGATTTGATGTTTCTCAGACACTATTTCTTGAGAAGTTACAAACCTGACATATTACATAAGGATTAGTATCATAATAGCAAATATATGATATTGTAATTGTACTTTTAAAACTAGGAGTAACAAAACTCTACCAAGGATTAAAACAAGAATAAAATGTCGCACTCACTGGACAGAAGATGTTCCCGAATGGAGTTTTGTGAGAAGATTAGTGGGTGCTTATGAACAAACTCCAAGAAACAAAGGCAAGAGTCTTGTAACCTCCATTTCTAAAAAGAAAAAAAAAAAAAAAAAAAAAAAAAAAAAAAAAAAAACAAAAAACAAAAAAAACAAAAAAAACCAAACAAACAAAAAACAAACAAACAAACAAAAAACAAACATAGAATTGTTCTTGAATTTTGTTGGGTCCCCCTCCTAGGTATATTGGAAAAAAGTGAGTTTGCTTGAGATTATTCATTAAAACTGGCTAATTATATTTGTTTATGGGACTTTATGAAAAAATATATTTTTGTTATGTGTGGCTTGCTTGCCCCGTGTGTCTTGTCCTTGTGATTGTACACTTTACTCATGTTACTCCTCTTAACTACCAGAGTATACATTGTCTGATGTTCTGAATAAAGTTGGCTATTGGATACAATTTTAGCCTGTCACCCTTATCAGCCCCATTCTTCTATGTGATACTGCATATTGAGATTTGTCTAAAAAATGTGAAAAAAATAGATACATGGTAAACAAAATAATTAGCACAAGCTAACTACTTCTGTAGTCTTTCCATAGTGCCAAGCTTAATATGTGCATTTCCAGAAATGGTCTGGTGAAGGCTGATATTTTCACATTTGACTTCACATGCAAACATAACAATTAATAAGATTTTTTGATGCAAATCTATTGGCCCAGATCCTATTTCAATGTACCTGTGAAGAGCTAACATGTAACAAAAACCTTGGCATTTAAGTATTGCAGTGATGCACAGATTAAAATAATAGTTGAAAAAAACATAACTATTTGAAGATAATTGTATACCTCTAACTCAGTTTTATTTACTCTTATATTTCTGAAAACAAAAAAAGAAAATGCTTTCAAGAAAAACTTAAAATTAAATGACTGTCCTAATTGACATGACCAGACAAAGATTCAAAATCTTTAACATAAATGTGAAATTAGACACTCTGGAGAACTTAAAAATTGTGGCACAGCTCCCACCAATAACCAAGGAGCTCTCTGCAATTCATACCCCCATACAAAGGTAAACAATAGTTTCCTCCAGTAGAGTCTTTTTGGGTGTATTTAACACACTTTATGACAGGCTATTATCCTGAAGCAAATAACCAACACAAAAGAAATAAATGGTATTTTTTCTAGACTGTCTCACACTATTTGTTTGGAATTTTGTTTTTGTCTTTTCTCTCTACATTATTGTTTCCATGTCTGTTTGTTCTTTTTATGGGTTTTATCAGTTTGTATGTGAGTGTTTTATCTGTTATTCATAGTGTTTGTGTTTTTTCTTTTTTTCTTTTAAATAATTATGGTTTCTGTTTGGTTGTTTGCCTGTTTGTTTTCTTTATTAAAAAGATATTTAAAAAGACCTGAAGTTTGGTTTGTGAAGAGGTGGAAAAGATCTAGGAGGAATACTAGCATGAAAAAACATGGTTCAAATATACTATAAGAAAATAAATATTTGTCAGTTTGAAATGTCATCACAAAATAGGAGGCTGTTCTTTTAAAATTTAAGTGCTATTTGGAATTTGACAACACATTTAGTCTTTAAGTTGTCTTGGATTTTGGGGTTACCAAATTTACATTTTATTATGTTACCTATTTTTGGGTTTTGCATGCTTTTTTGGGAAGTTTTGATAATTCTGACCTTTGTAATCATATTACATTTAAATAATTCACAAATATAAGTTTAAATAAATATATTATTATTCATAAGTTTAGGAATAATTACAAAAAAATAGAAAATAGCTCCAATATTTTTTTCTTCTCTATCTTTTTTTTTTTTTACTTTTCTGCACAACAAAGACTAGTTTAAGTAATATTCGAATTTTGTCAATAACAAACTTTCTCAAAGATGCTCTGTAAACATCAGTGGAAATTAGTAGTGTGAAGTAACCACGGTATCTCAGTACTGGGACAATTGAGGCAGCATAAATGGAAGTTTAAGTCCATGCTTGCTATAAAGCAAGGCTCAACCTCATATCACAAAAACAACATATACATCAAAGAGCAATAACACAATGGAGATATTGGATATATACCCACATATAACTTATATTCCTCTTGGTTTTATAAAGTTTACTAACTAATTTCTTTACCTTCATGTGAAGACCTTAAGCGTTCACTCTCCTTGAGTCAAAATTTTGCTGATAATAGAAATGTGATGATGAAGAAAATATTATATTTCTTATCCAAATATACAGTAAATCTGATTTTTAGCATCCATGAGTAAATAATGATACATTAAAAGAAAAAAAATTAAACTGAACAGAGGCAAAGACATAGTTGAAAGTATTAGAATTTTCTATGTTTTCTGATTGCCTGCCTGGATATTTATAGTAATATATTATGATAAAATACTTCTTTATCATAAATGAAAAAATAAAAACATCAATGGTTCAAACCCTTAAACATAGCCAGAGAGTTTGGATAAAGCCTATCAATAGCTAGATTTTCACTTGTATTTGATGTGGATATTGCTGTGTATATGGAGGCAGAGTGATTTCAATGTGACTAGGTAATTTAAAAAATTAGCATTTAACATTACATATTTATTGCAATTGTCATAGAGATAAAAACCCAACATTTTCTAGAAATAATTTTCCTTATTTTTATTCAATATTTAATGTTTTAACTTGTGATAGTTCTTAAATTTTTTCTTTTTCTTTTTTTATTGGATATTATATTTATTTACATTTTAGATACCATCCCCTTTCCATATTTCCCCTCCCTAGAAAATTCTTACCCCATCCCCCCCATCTCCTTTTTGCCTTTATACCATTTTGATTACATGCAAGTATTAAGGTCGTTTCTAGGTTGAGGAACTGGCAATTTAATAAATGAAAGTCAAGGAGCAAGGAAGACAATACACATAAATAGTCAAAGAACAAGCAAGGAATTACACCCAATTATGTGAACACTCCTATGATCACTATTTCTAAGGGCTTATCAGGAAAACCAAAGTATCTTAGCTAGCTTCCCTGTTTTAGCCCAAAGTTATTTTCATGTCTGAAGCCTACTTCCTTGTTCTAGCCTAGAATTTAGATTCCTATCTGAAATTACTTTTTTGTTCTAGCCTAGTGTCAAATTCCTACCTGAAGCTCCCTTTCTTGTCCTTGACCAATGTCATATTCCTGCCAAGGATCCCATTTTCTTGTCTTTGGCCCATCTCAGATTCTTGCCAAGCAGCCCAAAAATCTCTGCACCTCTCCCCTTTAACTTTGCATAGTGAGATTATGAATTTAAAGAGTGCTGCTCTGCTGAGGGTTGGTGTGGTAGATACTGCTGATAAAATTATCCATGGCCTGAAGTCAGTATTTCTATTTTGGTCTAGCTACAAGAATGCCATATATAGCTAGATCATGCTAGCTCTTTATGTCCTGGAAATAATTTTAGTCCTGCCCATTGTGTTAAAGCTTGTCTTTAACAATATCAACATGTTGGCAGCCAAAGTACATGGTTTGAACCTGAAAATGGACCCCCAGACAAAGTTATTTAATTAACAGGCTGGTAAGCCAAGGACAGGTAAGATTCTGCACAGAGCCTTACCAACCTAAAACAGAAGTGCATTGCTTTTGAATAATGCATATTCCACGATGGGTAAGGTAGGCATTCTTGGCAGAAAGACATAAGACAGGCTCAGTCTTGTATTTTTTAAATTAGTCATTCCACTTGTTTACATCTAAAATAATATTCTACTTCCCAGTTGCCCCTCCACAAACCCCCCATCGAACATCTGTCCTCTCCCTGCTCACCTTTGCCTCTATGAGGATGCTACCCCAACTACCCACCTATCTTGCCCCATTGCTCCAGCATCTCCCTACACTGGGGTATCAAACCTCCACAGAACTAACAGCTTCACCTCACACTGATGTCAAACAAGGGAATCCTCTTTTATATATGTATCTGGAGCCATTAATCTCTCCATGTAAACGTGTTTAGTAGTCTAGTCCCTGGAAGCACTGGGTGGTCTGGCCAGTTGACATTGTTCTTCCTATGGGATTGCAATCCACCTCCACTCCTCCAGTCCTTCCAAGAGCTCCAGAATTGGAGTCTTTGAGCTCAGTCTGATGTTTGACTCAAAGCATCCATATCTATATTGATCAGTTGCTGGCAGAACCTCCCAAGCCACATCTAATTCCTGTCAGGAAGCACCTCTTGGCAACACCAACAGTATCAGGGCTTGGTGTTTTGGCTAAAGTCATCCACAGTGGGTCCTGGAAGCTTCTTGCTTCCCAGGCATTTGGGACCCTTCAGTGGCCACAACAAATTTCTTATCCCATGCTGCTACATATTTTTATTCAATTTTCTGTACCTCTGTACTTCTCTCTCATCCACTCCAGTACTTGAAACTGTTTCCCTTATTTCATCCCTGTCATCTTTCGCTCCTCCCAATAGTGGAAAAATATCCTGCTATATGGATATATGCCCAGAAGTGGTATAGCTGGGTCTTCAAGAACTATTTCCAATTTTTCAGGAACTGACAAATTGATTTCCGAAGTGGTTTTACCAGCTTGCAGTCCTACAGCAATAGAAGAGTGTTCCTCTTTCTCCACAACCTCCTCAGCATCTACTGTCACCTTTTTAAAATTTATCTTAGGTTTTTTGTGCTGATTGGTTTGAGGTAGAATCTCACAATTTGTTTGATTTCCATTTCCCTTATGACTAAGTATGTTGAACATTTCTTTCAGTGCTTCTCAGCCATAAGAGATTCTTCAGCTAAGAATTATCTGTTTAGCTCTGCATCCCTTCTTTAATAGGGTTATTTGGTTCTCTATTTAGTTCTTTAGAGTCTAACTTCTAGGGTTCTTTGTGTATTTTGGATATTAGCCCTTTGTATATTTCGAATATCATATGTAGGGTTGGTAAAGATCTTTTATGAATCTGCAGGTTGAAGTTTTGTCCTATTAACAGTGTCCTTTGCCTTACAGAAGCTTTTCAGTTTTATGAGGTCCAATTTGTTGATTGTTGATCTTAGAGAATAAACCATTGGTGTTTTGTTCAGGAAAACTCTCCCTATATCTATATGTTTGGGCTCTTCCCCACATTCTCTTCTATTAGGTTAAGTGTATCTGGTTTTATCTGGAAGCCTTAGATCTACTTAGACTTGAGCTCTATACAAGAAGATAAGAACTGATCAATTTGCATTCTTCTACATGCTGACTGCCAGTTGAACTAGCACCATTTGTTGAAAATGCTTTCTCCATTGGCTAGTTTTGGCTTCTTGTCAAAAACAGGTGACTATAGTTACATGGGTTTAATTTTGGATCTTCATTTCTATTCCATTGATCTACCTGTCTCTGTAGTAATATCATGCTGTTTTGGTCACTATTGCTCTATAGTATAGCTTGAGGTCAGGAATGCTCCCCCCCCTCCCCCTTCAGAAGTTCTTTATTGTTAAGAATAGTTTTCACTATCATGGATTTTTTGTTATTCCAAATGAATTTGAAAATTGCTTTTTGTACCTCTATGAAGAATTGAGTTGAAATTTTGATTGGGATTGTATTGAATTTGTATATTGCTTTTGGTAAGATGGCCATTTTTACTATATTATTCCTACCAATTCATGAGCATGGGAGATGTTTCCATCTTCTGAGGTCTTCTTTATTTTTTTTTCCTTTAGGGACTTGCAGTTCTTGTTATACAGATCTTTTAGTTTCTTGCTAAGTGTCAGCCCAAGACATTTTATATTATTTTTGACTATTGTGAAGGGTGTTGTTTCCTAACCCATTCATCTTTTGAGTATATGAAGGCTACTGATTTGACTTGAGTTAATTTTATATCCTGTCACTTTGCTGAAGTTCTTTATTAACTGTAGGAGTTGGGGTCACTTATGTATACTATCATATCATTGGCAAATAGTGATATTTTTACTTCCTCCTTCCCAATTTGTATCTCTTTGATCTTTTGTTGTCTAATTGCTCTGGCTAGAACTTTGAGTATTGAATAGGTAGGGAGAGAGTTGGTAGCCTTGTCTTGTCCATGATTTAAATTATTTTTTAAATTCAAAACCACCCAACTTAAAACCACAAGTAATCATTTTCTGTCAGTTTTAAAGGCCAAACCTAGGGGATTTCAGCATTCCCTATTATGGATTAATTGGCCAGTGACTTCCTCACTAATTTCCAGTTCCTATGTAGAATTATTCTTAATTTATCTACCTCCAAAATCCAACTGTAACATTAAAACCAATTGTAAAAATGAAATGAAACTATATTTTGGAGCCAACTATTTTCAAGCTAAGAAAAAATAAGCATAAGATGTGTTAGTTACCTTTTGTATTGAAATAGAAATGTGTGATAATGCAAACAGTGCTGTAGGCTCATGCTTCAAAGAAAAGGTTCATTGCATTGTATTTGTACAGTCAAAACATCTGGTATGCTTATTAGGGTAGCATGGAGATCTTGCAGGACAAGTACTCTAATAAACAAAGAGAATATGTGAGAGTCATAGGGAGATATCCTTTTCCAGCCATACTCTCTTCATGACTCACTTATGATAAGTTGCTAGGCTCCAAATCACAAAGTTTCTGCAACATTCCCAAAACAATGTCACTATTGGGGAACAAGTAGTCAAATCTGTGAGCCTTTTGGCTGCATTTCTTATTCAAATTACAAATGTGAAAGTAGTTATTTTGATTCCAGGTGAGCCATGCTTTTTCTGGAAATTTTATTTGGGCTTATACCCTTTTTACATTTTCAATAGCAGCAAGTGATTTAAACCACTAGAGTTGCTATATCTTAGAGGAGTTTTATATATAATTATCCAAAAACAAATGTAGCAGAATTTGCAAATAGGTATGGTATAGCAGTATGGTTGAATGAATAAATTCTTACTTAGTATACAACTATAAAGTATATCCCTGAATCTATCACTAAACCTGTATAAACCATTTGAAAATTTTATGAGATTTGTCCACAATTTTTTTTTTCGAGACAGGGTTTCTCTGTATAGCCCTGACTGTCTTGGAACTCACTCTGTAGACCAGGCTGGCCTTGAACTCAGAAATCCACCTGCCTCTGCCTCCCAAGTGCTGGGATTAAAGGCATGTGCCACCACTGCCTGGCAGTTCACCAAATTTAATATTGCATTAATAACATTGGATGTAAGGTTCTATATGGTAAGTATTCATTAATTTTATACAGTATCTTGAATTTCATAGGAACATTCAACATTTTAAAAGCTGAAACAGATGCTAGCTTTATTATTTTCTTAATGTAGTATGATATTAAGACCAATAAACCATCTTATACCTCATGAAAATATTTAAAAATACATATTAGTAACGACAAGGCTACAAAGTCTTAGTATATATACTTACTTAAAAATTGTATAATGATAAAAGTTGGTAATATATTTAATGAGCCAAATATATATGTTTGATTGAGTAAAATCTTTTGAAATATTTTGAAATTCAGAGTAAACCAAGACTCAAAGAGGGAATTCATGTTAATGTGAACTACTTTAGACATATTTTATACTCCTGAGACAAAGATTTTGTATTTTTAACAGTTTAAGAAGATGTTAGCTTAAGACAATTAATTATTATTTAAAAAGTATAAATACTACTTGCATGAAAACATTTCATAAAATGTAAAATTGTTAATAACTAAGATTAAATAAAGAATCATAGCTGTTTTTATGAGGATGTTGTCTGATTTCTATTCATAATGCAGGAACAATGATTGCTAGAGACCCACCAATTACTTAGGCCTACAAAGCATTCCACTAAAATCACACTAATGGTAACTTCTATAGTAATGTCATGCATTAAATTCTACTCTGCTCTATCATTGTACAAGCTTCTGTGTTAAAATTAGGCAAACAATATTTCACCATGCCAGTGTGAACCCTAGTTTGCCTGATAGTCCACTTTGGTGACTAGGAACACACATCTCTGTAACTTCCATGTTTATTTTTATGTGTTGTTTTATTTTTCATAATCAATTTATTATATATTATTCTACTTCTAAAGCCAAATCTTACAATCTTTAAAACATTCTTGACCTTCAGATATCACTATGCTTATAAACAAAATAACTATGGTAGAGAGTACATAATAATAATTTTAGTAAAAAAATGTTTACAGTTTTTGATGTGTAAGTGAAAATGTTAAGTAAGGAATAACTTTCAAAATTGAATATTTGTATTTGTAGGTTCCTTAAACTATTAAGTGTGCTCAGACTCTAAACATTTGAACACAAGAGATTGTCTTCAAATGCATATTTTTGTAGAAGTATATAATCAAACTTATATATTATTTTATGAGTCTGATATGCAACTAAATTTTAATATTTTATTGCTCCTATATGTTTATTTAAATTTCTTTAGAAGAAATTATTTATAAAACACCTTATGCTATTATTTCTGCTTTTTGGACTTTACTTGACCTATGTTAACTGTAACAAATGAGATAAAAATGGTTCCTGAGGTATCCCTTGCATCTTAAAAGGTTTTATGCTTCTCTACTATAGTAAAAGATTATTTAGTTAGCTTTTTTTAGTACATTATTAGATTATGTATTTATTTATTTATTTATTTGACACAATCATATGCGGGTTTATTTTCTTTCTTATTGGATATTTTAATTATTTACATTTCAGATGTCATCCCTTTTTCCATTTCCCCTCCCTAGAATTCCTCCATCTCATCTTCCCTCCTTCTTTTTGCTTTTATATCATTTTAATTACATATAAGTATTAAAGTCAGTTCTAGGTTGAGGGACTAGCAATACAATAGATGCAAATTGTCAAGGAACAAGCACATAAAGAAACACAAATAATCAAAGAACAAGCAAGGCAACAAACAAAGTTATGTTGACACTCCCATGATCACTGTTTCTAAGGGCTTATCAGGATGACCAAAATATATGAGCCAACTTTTTTAACCTAGCCCAAAGTCATTTTCATGTCTGCAGCCTACTTCCTTGTTCTAGCCTAAAATTTAGATTCCTGTCCAAAATTACTTCTTTGTTCTAGTCTAAGATTTAAATTCCTGCCTGAAGTTATTTCTTTGTTCTAGGTCATCAGGGAAATGCAAATCAAAACAACCCTGAGATTCTACCTCACATCAGTCAAAATGGCTAAGATTAAAAACTCAGATGACAGCAGATACTGGCAAGGGTAAGGTCAACACTTAATGCTGTCTTGCCATTGATCTTTGAGTGTCATAAGAGGCTAGTTGCCAAAAATGACTTTGTACAGTACAAATCAGAGATGACTATCTTTAAGTAGCTTGTAATGAATGTCTTTTATACACAGAGTGACTTTGAAAAGTATGAGATTCAAATGTACACAGGCAAAAGTCTATTACTTATGCATAATTCATCATATTTTACATTTAAAGAATTTATTAGGAGGCAGTGAGAGTTTTTTTATATTTATCTATTGAAATACTTCTCTCTATTTACCTCCAAAATAATGCAAGCATTTTATTGCTATAGTCTAGCTAACTTTTGAAATATATCTCTTTATCATTTTTTAGTATCTCAATATTCTTTTAGCCATAGATTACTATTACTTGTTATATTTGCAAGATGATGGGTTTTTCTGAAAATATATTGGCAAAGAAACATTTTATTAAACATTAATGGGAACATCATTTTAAAGACCAGAATAATGTAAAACATACTTTTAACAGAATTTTGTTGTCTTCTGGTTCCATTAATTGATAATTGGATTTGGTTCAGACTTTTAGGCAACCAATGCAGATCTAACTTTCTGAAGGTGTTGTCTCCTTTTGAGATTGTTTTAGTTTCCTGATAATCTAAAATCCATTCATTTGAAGGATAATAGGTGATGCTCTTCAACTTACCACTCTATTTTCAGTCATGTACAATTGCCAATTCAGAAGGTATAAAAAACAACAACAACAACAAAAAAAAAAACAAAACAAACCTTTCCTCAGCCAATATAGTCTACAATTGGCACAGTTGCTTCTAGGGAGGATTTGTTGTTAATTTTTATATGTTGACATTTACCCTTTTCTGCTTTGGCTAGTGTGCCATCTTATTACATATTTTCCCCTTTTCTATTCTAGCTTCTCTTTCTGATTTCTACTACTGATTTTTTTCTTTTCCTAGTTCACTGAGTTTCTTGAATTTAAAAGTGAACCAGTACCCTTCTATATGGTTCCATTCACATTCATTTTACTTTGAAAAATAAGGTTCTCTCTTACGATGAAATCAGACACATTTTTGCAGACTTTTGTTTATTCCTCATTTTACATACAGATATCTAAGTGATTTGTGCAGCTTGATATTCTGGCTATCACTTATGTTAATTCCAATAAAACCAACAGATTAGATAACAGTATAGACTCCAGCTGTGCCTTAAATCAAAATCCCAGGGAAACCTTAGCTTCCATTTTCTATTTTGTCTCAGTATGTGTTGTATTTTTACCATTTTATTTGTAGTTTTTCAGAAAGAAGCTCCGTTATATGACATCTTAAACTTTTCATCTCAATTAGGTTGTACCTCAGATGAACTTTTACTTCAAGAATCTAACTTAAGAAGTGTTGTCTTTTTAAAATCCTGAACATAGATGGAATAGTAGCACGCATCAGTTACCTGCTTTTTTCTCACAATTTTTTTCTAGAAGAGTATGTCAAACAGTTATCTCCACTCCTGTAAAAAACAATTGTTGAACTCCTGATTTAGTCCTTTATCCTCTTGACTTTTGTGTTTCTATCTCTTGTTTTAGATAACAACAGTTCTATTTTCAATATCATAACAACCTACAAAATAAATGTCCTGGAGGGAGGCTCTTCTTACAGCTTAACTCATCTAGCAATTCACATATTCATATTTCATTAATTCAAATACTCTTAAAAATATTCATATATTATCTTATATATTTAATATAGAAATATATATTTATAGTATAAATACATAAATATAATTGTATATGTATTTGTATGTATATATGTGTAGTGAGTATATTGTAGGTTAAACTGATTTCTCTGTATTGTCATGGATTGTAATCAAATACCAGGATCTTACCTTGACCTGCAGGACATGCTTTAGTGAGAGGGTATTTATAGGTAGTACCAGAATAATAAGAAAGAAAAAGAAGATAAAAATATAAAAGATAAAAGCTGGGATCAAAGTGTCTTCTATAAGCTTACTTTATGCCAACCAGGTTTATTAAATACAGCATTTTATATACTGATTTGTATTAAAAATATTGGCCAAGATTAATAGAAAGCTAAGTCAGATAAAATTGTCTTCCAGTCTGTGATGGCTTCTAATCACAGTGACCATGTACACTCACACAGACACACAAACTTTGATACAAATACCAACATATCAACAAAATAAAATAAATCTTTAAGAATGCCCATATGCCTCCTGTACAAAGTCATATTTAGTACATACAATACATTGTATGGAGTAATGCTATGTCCAATTTTCTGAGGAACCTCAGACTGATTTCCAGAGTGGTTGTACCAGCTTGCAATCCCACCAACAATGGAGGAGTGTTCCTCTTTCTCCACATCCTTGCCAGCATCTACTATCACCTGAGTTTTTGATCTTAGCTATTCTGATTGGTGTGAGGTGGTATCTCAGGGTTGTTTTGAGTTGCATTTCCCTGATGACTAAAGATGTTGAGCATTTCTCGAGTTGCTTCTCGGCATTCGAGTTTCCTCAGTTGAGAATTCTTTGTTTAGCTCTGTACCCCATTTTTAATGGGTTATTTTGTTGTCTGGAGTCTCATTTCTTGAGTTCTTTGTATATATTGGATATTAGCCCTCTATCAGATGTAGGATTGGTAAAGATCTTTTCCCAATCTGTTGGTTGCCATTTTGTTTTATTGACAATGTCCTATGCCTTACAGAAGCTTTTCAATTTTATTTGCCAATTCTTGATCTTAGAACATAAGCCATTGGTGTTCTGTTCAGGAACTTTTCCCCTGTGCCTAAGCATTTGAGGGTCTTCCCCACCTTCTCTTCTATTAGTTTCAGTGTATCTGGTTTTATATGAAGGTCCTTTATCCAGTTGGACTTGAGCTTTGTACAAGGAGATAAGAATGGATTGATTTACATCCTTCTACATGCTGACCTCCAGTTGAACCAGCACTATTTGCTGAAAATACTGTTCTTTTTCCACTGGATGGTTTTAGCTCCATTGTCAAAGATCAAGTGGCCGTAGGTGTGAGGGTTCATTTTTGGAACTTTAATTCTATTCCATTAATCTTCCTGCCTGTCTCTGTACCAATACCATGCAGTTTTTATTACTATTGCTCTATAATACAGTTTGAAGTCAGGGATGGTGATTCCACTAGAGGTTTTTTTGTTTGTTTGTTTGTTTTTGAGGGTAGTTCTAGCTATCCTGGGGTTTTTGTTATTCCAAATGAATTTGCAAACTGCTCTTTCTATCTTTATGAAGAATTGGTTTGGGATTTTGATGGGGATTGCATTAAATCTGTAGATTGCTTTTTAGCAAGATGGCCATTTTTACTAAAGTAATCCTGCCAATCCAGGAGCATAGGAGATTTTTCCATCTTCTGAGATCTTCTACTTCTTCTTTCAGAGACTTGAAGTTCTTGTCATACAGATCTTTTACTTACTTGGTTAGATTTACTCCAAGGTATTTTATATTATTTGTGACTATTGTGAAGGGTGTCATTTCCCTCCTTTCTTTCTCAACCTTTTTATCCTTTGAATAGTGGAAGGCTACTGAATTGTTTGTGTTGATTTTATATCCAGCCACTTTGCTGAAGTTGTTTATCAGGTTTAGGAGTTCCCTGCTGGAAGTTTTACGGTCATTTAATATATTATCATATTATCTGCAATTAGTGAAATTTTGACTTCTTCCTTTACTATTTGTATCCCTTTGACTTTCTTTTGTTGTCTAATTGCTCTGGCTAGGTGTTCCAGTTCTATATTGAATAGGTAGGGTGAGAGTGGGCAGTCTTATCTAGTCCCTGGCCTTAGTGGGATTGCTTCAAGTTTCTCTCCATTTTGTTTGATGTTGGCTACTGGCTTGTTGTATATTGCTTTTACTATGTTTAGGTATGGGTCTTGAATTCCTGATCTTTCCAAGATGTTTAACATAAAGGGATATTGAATGTTGTCAAATGCTTTCTCAGCATCTAGTGAGATGATCATGTGGTTTTTTTCTTTGAGTCTATTTATGTAGTGGATTACATTGATGGATTTCCAAATATTGAGCCATCCCTGCATTCCTGCGACCAAGCCTACTTGATCATGATGGATGGTTGTTTTGATGTGTTCTTGGATTCGGTTTGTGAGAATTTTATTGAGTACTTTTGCATCAGTATTCATAAGAGAGATTGGTCTGTAGTTTTCTTTCTTTGTTGGGTCTTTGTGAGGTTTAGGTATAAGCATAATTGTAGCTTCATAGAATGAATTGGGTATTTTTCCTTCTGTTTCTATTCTGTGGAATAGTTTGAAGATAATGGGTACTGGTCTTCCTGGAAGGTCTGGTAGAATTCTGCACTAAAATCTGGTCCTAAACTAAAGTCTGGTCACGGACTTTTTTGTTGTTGTTGTGGAGACTTTTAATGACTGCTTCTATTTCTCTAGGGGTTATGGGACTGTTTAGATGGTCTATCTGCTCCTGATTTAATTTTGATACTTAGTATCTGTCTAGGAAATTGTCCATTTCATCTTGATTTTTCCAACTTTGTTGAGTATAGTCCTTTGTAGTAGGGTCTGACTTTTTTTTTAATTGCCTCAGTTTCTGTTGTTACACAATATCTTACCACAAATCCAGCACTTCAAAGCATAATTGGTGGAAAACTCCAACACAAGTAGGGAAACTACAACCTAGAAAAAGCAAAAAAGTAATCTTCCAACAACCCCAAAAGAAGATAACTACACAAAATTAACAGGAAGCAACATTCATTTTTCCTTAATATCTCTTAATATCAATGGACTCAACTCTCCAATAAAAAGACATATACTATCAGACTGGATACATAAACATGACCCAGCATTTTGATGTCTTTTATGCTCTTCACTCATTTGAATTTCACACAATAAAACTTCTATTAGATATGGGAAGCACTCATTTTCCAAGAAATCAGAAAAAAAAAAAAACATAGCACTTTGTTTTTTATTTTCTGTGACTTGACGGTGTTACTTCAAAAGTCAACCCATTAGAAGAACATGAAGTAAATTGTTATAGTGCCTTGCTATGACTCTTTGTTAATTTAATAGGGAATATTAAAAACATCATGTCATTTTAAATGAAATTATTTGAAATGAATTATAACTTAGTTCATGAGTGTCCATTCAAATGGTCAATCAAATTTTTTCAGCAACAATTATTCTTTAATGACACCATTACAATATTAAAACTATGCAGATAAATAAATATAATTTTCTCACAATATAAACACAAGGCAAACAGGTTCATCCATGTTTAAAAGATATGACATCATACTTGTATTATTTAAAGCCAGCAGACATTTAAAGCCAATGAGAACATTCTCAAAATGTGTTTATTCATTTTCCTAAGAGAACAGTTTCATAATTAAACATAATTTTTCTTTAGTATCAGCTTGATAAAAACTGTATTACTTTATTATTTTTATCAAACAAAATAGCAAAAATAATTAGATTAATATATGGTTTTTGCTCCAAAGTTGAAAATATTAGTTATTGTTTTATTTTTGATTTCTGGAGACAGGGTATCCAAGTAGATTTCCTGGAATTATCTTTGAAAACCAGCCTGGCAAGGAATTCATAATGATCTGCCTGCCTTTGCCCCCAATGACATAGAATTAAATGTATGTGCCACCACTGCCTAGGATAAGTGGGTTTCTTTATTAATTATTATTTGTTATTTAGATTACATATTTTAGTTTATGTGTATAAATATTTCTACTTGCATGTATGTATATCATACTTGTTTTTGCAGAAAACCGAAGAAGGCATGAATCTGAACTTAGGACTTACAAACAAGAACCACAGTTTGGGTACTGTTCTCACAGTTAAGTCCTCTGTGAGAACAGTAAGTGTTCTGAATCACTGTACCTTCACCTCATCCCCTATAATTATTTTTATTGTTAGTGTCAATCTGTATTTCTTTTCAAGTGACTGGCAAAATAACAACAACAACACAGATATGATTTATTTATTTATTTATTTATTTATTTATTTATTTGAAATTCTCTCCATGGGTTTCTTTAATTATGAATAGCATTCTTAGTTGTCAAGAGAGGGCATTAGGACATCACTTCTCCAGGAACTCGACTTACAGAACTAGCACATGGATGCTAGGAATCCAACCTGAGCTCTCTGCAAGAGCAGCTAGTTCTCTTACTGTTGAGATATCTCTCTTTTACCAGTGGCTCCATCAATTTGTAAACTTCAATTTGCATATCAATTTTTTGCATATAATGAATCATTCTTGGCAACTTTGACTTTGTATTTTATTGTATCAACTGAGCTATGTTGACTAAAAAATGCTTAAGATTCATATATTACTCACTTAAATTTTTAATACCAACCACACTGCTGGGCACTAGATGCAGTGAATGGACTTCATACAAGTTGTCTATTATATCTAAATCTTGCACAGACTTACATTAACATTTCTTTCTCCTTCTATCCCATATTAAGTAATGTTTCATTATTTAACAATAAGTCCTTTGAATGTCACTGTAAATCATCCACATGCTTTTGATAGTGCCATCATTAGTAGGAATATTACTCACTGACATCTATGAACTTGAATTTATACAGTGCTCCAGAATATCATTACAGTAGCCATGCAAATTATCATGTACTCAAGGACTTAGTGAAATAAATCAACACATTGAAAAAATTTGTCAGCAATTCTAAGTCCTTCAGTGGTCAGAGACAGCATTCATAATTAAATTGAAACTCTTCAAAGTTTCCACTTTAGTTTCACCCCTGTTTGTTTTGTTTTGCTACAACTTCCTCAATTTCCATCCATTTTTATAGGTCATAATTCTTCAACTGCTTACCCAAATATGTATTTAAGTTTTGCACAATTCCATGTCTAAAAATTCCCTTTATCCTTTATTACATTAATCTTAATCTTGTGTTATTTTTAAGTGTCCACAAAGTAGTTAATTATTTCTAATATGATAATAGGATTTAATTTAGATTAAATCTCTGTCCATAATAGTGAGCAAAAATGTTTTTGTCATGAAATACCTGCCTATTGGTTAATCTTTTGAACTCTACTTTCTGTAATGATGCTCTTCCCCTGTCTCCCAAAAGATCTTTTATATTGCTAAGAAAATGTTCAATTCCGTAAGTATAAAATCAGTATATCTTTCAGAATTTTCAAGAATTGACAGTGTTTATTTTTAATTCTTGAATTAATGTAGGCATTCCCACACAACAGTTGACCTAAGAATATGAATACTAATATAAAAATTGAATGATGGTATTTTACATTAATTAACTATCATGACAATAAGAAATTAAATGCAACTAAACTTATATTATTAATACTTTATTTTATTATTTATAATTTTGAGTATGTGCATTTAATGTGAGGCTTAAATTTAAGAGGTTTACTTGCTTTTCTTTAATTAATTAATTAATTGGTTCATTTAACTGTAGCAGTGAATAGTTGATCTTTTCTAAAATCCTTCACTGAGGGTGACTGAGCCTCCAGCCATCTGCCAGAGCTCTCTAGACTAATGAATGAAAGATACCCACATCAGCTTAAATTTTAATATGCCTAATTAGCTCGATGACTGGGCACTTTTAAACCTCCCTGTAGCTAGCACACACCTACCTCTAATATTCCTGAGTTAATATTTGCTCTCTGCTGTTCAAGACCCAGTCAATTATCCTGATTCTTACTCATCTGCAGGCCTTTTAGTCTAGTTTTTCTGCTTCTCCATCATGGCGATTCTGTTTGTCCCCCTCCCTCCCTTGTGGGGTCCTTTGCCCTCACAATCTAAAGTACCACCTCTTTCTCCTGCCCAACCATTGGCTGTACTGCAATTTTTATTACCACCCAAAGCCAGCTGTGGGAAGTGACCCTCAGCATCTGAAAGTGTGGCTTTTGAGAGCTGAATTAAGACAAAGCATTAAAACCAATTCCCAATATCTTATACTTTCTGTGCAATAAAAAAGGCTCTTCTCTCAGATATAAATTGAGCATAACCATCAAAATTATGTAAATTACAAAGTATGATATTCAATTAACATCCACCACATCATATTTGTCAATTAGATAAAGTACTCTACCATTTATCCTGACTTAAAGGTTTTATAATTCTATATCTGAATTGTGTTCTGACTTTAACTTGTATTACCATCTGAAAAATTCCTCCATTTCTGGTGTAATTGCAAATTGGTACAACCACTCCAGAAATCAGTCTGGAGGCTCCTCAGAAAACTGGACATAGTATTACCTGAGGACCCAGATATACCCCTCCTGGGAATATACCCAAAAGATGCTCCAACATATAATAATGACACGTGCTCTACTATGTTCATAGAAGCCTTATTTATAATAGTCACAAGCTAGAAAGAGCCCAGAAATCCTTCAACAGAAGAATGGTTACAGAAAATGTGGTACATTTACACAATGGAGTACTACTCATCTATTACAATGACTTCATGGAATTCTTAGGCAAATGGATGAAACTAAGAGATATTATTCTGAGTGAGGTAACCCAATGACAAAAGAACACACATGGTATGCACTCATGGATAAGTGGATATTAGCCCCAAAGCTCAAAATACCCAAGATAAAATTCACAGACCACATGACAGGCACTTCTAAACCTCTGGTATTCCTTAATATTTGCCAGCACTGTATATTATCTCTGCTGCCCCTGACCCACTTAGGGGAGTGGCCCCTGTGGCCACTTACAGATTCTTACATGTTATTTGGCCTTTTAATCTGATCTTTCTGCTTCTTCATCATGGAGAATCTGTCCTTCCCCCTCAGGCCCTTGCATGCATAATGCAAAAGTCCCTCCTGAACCTCTCTGCCCAGTCACTGGCTCTATGACAAATTTTTACTACCAATCTGGAGCAGAAACCTTTAGTGTTGGAACGTTTTGGGAGTTTTGTCTCACAGTTTTGGGAGTTAAATTAAGACAAAGCATTAGAACAAATTCCTAACATTTAACCTTTAAGATTTTTTTTTCTTCATGTGTGGGGTCTGTGTATGTACTTTACATAAGCACAGGATTCTCTGGTGAGGAGATGTTGATTTGAGCCACTCAGCACTGGATGCTTGGAATCACATTCAGGTTAATATCAATAATATTATGTTCTTTCCAACCCCAGCACAAATTAAATTTCTCAATTCTCTCTCTCTCTCTCTCTCTCTCTCTCTCTCTCTCTCTCTTTCTCTCTCTCTCTCTCTGTCCCCCTCTCTCCCTCTCTCTCTTTCTTTCTCTCTCTTTGTTTCTCCCTGTCTATTTTGTCTCTGTCTGTATCTCTGTATCTCTTTATCTCTTACACACACAAGTGTGTCACACATACACTTGCATACAATCGATTTTATATTTAATAAATTTTAGCTGAGCACTTTAAAAATGCCTGCTTATTTAAGTATTGTGTTTTCTTTGTATTGGATGTCTCTTCATGGCTGAATGACTGATTGCCATTATGATATTACTTTTTATGCTCAGTGAATATTTAAATATATTCTGGTTAGCAATCTGGAATTTAATTTTTCACTACATGTTTCTAACTTTCAACATATTTATTTTATGATATTTTTAAAAACTTTTTAAGGGGAAGCATATATACCAATCCAGCCACAAAATATTCATCTATAATGCTGTCCTGCCTGCAAACTCTATTAGGGTGATATTAGCACAAAGCTTGTGGGAGTAACAAACCAGTATCTGATTTGATTTAAAGACCACTACATGAGATGGAACATATAACAAGAACTTATTGGGCAGAAGAGGAGGCAGAAAGGGTGTAAGAGACAGAGGATGTAGAACACCAGGAGAATATGCCTCTCTAAATCAACTAAGAGAAATACATATGAAATAAGTATCAAGTACAGGGCTAAATTGGGTTTGCACTAAATCCTCTCTGTGTTTACATTATAATTTACAGTTAAGTGTTTTAATGGGACTCCTGAATATGTGCATAAGTGGGTCTCAGATTCTTGTAACTTCTCCTTGGTTCTTTTTCCTCTGTTTGTTTGCCTTGTCCAAGTTCAATGTGATTGTTTTATATATATATTATTATTCATATAATATTTAGTTGCATTTTGTTGTTTTGTATTAGAATTCAGTTACATTGCATCCAGGGTGACTTTAATATGATTTTTTATATTCTCATAATTAATATTCAGTGATAGTATTATTTTACTAAACAGAATATGTTATAATTCATGAGAAATTATATAAGGGATATTGTCAGAATTTCTGGCCTAGGTATACAGAGAGTATAGTAGTATGATTTTCATGATATCAAGAGGTCATATATTTGAACAAGTGAAATTTTTCTTTGATTTGTTTATTAATCTCAGAATTATTTGTATAGTTTATACTAGGTAGCAACTGTGGTCACACAGAATTTTAAGTTTCTTCTTTATAAGACTTTATGAATCTCCAAAAGTCTGTTTGATCCTTGAGAAAAATAAAATGTTTATAAGTACAATGAACAATATGTATTATGATAATTTGTGGCATAGCAGTGGAAAATAGAAGAATATGTGATCACCCATCCTACTCCTTCATCCCTCTAGTGACATTTAAGCATTACACATGCACTTTTGTTGGTATTACAAATGGAGCTTATTTAACCTGAGCTCTTTGGATTATATAAATATAATTTAATACAAATGATATATTCAATTCAATAAATATAATATAAATGATTATATTAGGGGAAAATTAAATTATCAGATACAAAGAAATCCATGAGACCAGAGCACCACCTTCTAGAGGGGGCATGCCATTTGACAATTTTTTAGCATTGCTCACTTGGTTTACCAGTGTAAAAGTACATAACAGCAAAAACATTCATGTGCTATGACCCTAATGAAGACATCATGGCATTGGGTTTTATGGTATCTTCCTAACTTCCTTCTTCCTTCTTTTTGAAATCATGATAAAGTTATAGGCTCATTTTGCTTCTTGAGAAACAATTAATACTCATACTCTATTCTTAAAAGTAAAAACAAAATCAAAATCTTAGTTAAATTCAAAATATATCATTAAAATGACTACAAACACTCTAAACTGATTCTCAGGTACTTAATATAAAGTAAGTTCTTCAGTTAATATACTCTAAGTCTCCTGACAATTTCTACTGAGAAACTCTAAGGTTAATATATTATGATGTTATAAATATTGGGGTTGACTGAGGCACAGGGACAGAACTTTCACAAATGAAATAAATGTTTTTGTAAAACAGATGTAAGGAGAAAACTTCAATCAAAAGAAGATGGTGATGAGAAATTCATTGTAATAAAATTGTAAAAATACATTTATATTCTTTATAAACTGTCCAGTTTATGATATTTAGTTACAGTTGTTCATGTGGATTGATACACAATTCCACATCCAAACAGCAAAAGATACCATAAATATATTAAAGAGTGGTATTGTCATTTAGCCTAGTACTTCATTCTCTAGAATGGATAAAGAGTATGAACAACAAAGGAAAATAGGGAAAGGAGAAGAAATGAAACAAAGAACAAATGAGAGGAGGAGAAGAAAAAAGAGTATGAGAATGAATGAGAGAGAAGAAAGGGAAACAAAGTCAAGAAGAAGAAAAGACCTCATAGAAGAAAATGAATGAAGCAGAGAAGAGGGAGAGCTGAGGTTACGGGCTGTCTTCACTTGAGACTGGGACATATTGATGGCACTAGAGAATAAACTCTCCTAAGCTACCACTTAAATATGCTCTTAGAAGACTTGACAAAGCATGACAGCTGGAAATCATCCCATTTGCTACATAGGTGATTTCAATTAAATCTGGATGCCACTAGTTCAAACTGTTCTTAGGCAAGCTGAATTAAATGGTGGCTTGGTATGAATTTAGGCAGGGTTAATGATAGTGAGGCTGGTGGGCTGACAAACGTGGGCAGTCTTTAAACAGTTCCCTGAGAGGTTGGCTGCTGAAATGTAGGCAAAGTGATTCATTTACTAAAGAGGAAAATATGATGTAAAGTATAATTAGGAAAGAAAATAGCCCTCAGAAAATAGATTATATTTTAATTTGCAAAATCCCTGGCTTTTACAAACAAAACTACACATCTTCAAAACAGATTTTAATCTTATGTATACGGTATTTACTAGACTATTATAGTTCAATCTCTATTACATATTTTTCTATATTCTACAAATTGTATGGTCTTTGACTTGACGCTTAACTGACTTTGCTAGTAAAAACCATCATGTGGAAAACAGTAAAGGAAAAAGCCTAGTTGTTTATATAAATTGATGCATACTTTATTGTTCTCTTTAAACTGGAACACTGTAATGTTTACGGTGCTTTGCTTGTATATATCTGAAAGGAATTGGACAGTTCCACCCTAGTGAAATTGCTTACACAAGGGTAACAATGCAAAACGCTGCTTCTAACTGTGTTTTAATCATTCCTAAGTGGGTAGTTGAGTTTATTCAGCTATGAATCAATGCATCAATTTAGAGGGTAGAGTAAATGTTTTTATAAGTATTTTGGGCAAGGTAACTAAAAGATACTTAAGTAAGATATAAAAAGAAAAACAATAGTACAGGACAAATGGCTCAGTGGATAAAGAGCATGGGGTTCCTGAAAAGAATGAGTTTGGTTACCAGTCAGTACATCTAACTAGGGTGGATCTGATACTTTCTTCTGATCTCTCCAGGCAACTGCACAGAAATGAAATACAATACATAATTGCACACACACACACACACACTTCAATAAAAATAAATATCTAAAAACATGGGTAATAATAAAAACTATCAAACTGAATAAACTTGACTACTCTAAAATCAGAAGTGAAATTTCTTTCACTAATGTTTGGTTATTTGAGGTTTAGATATTGGGTTGCCCTGCAAGGAAAATATATTTAGGAGCTATGTACCTACAGTTGCAACTCATTAAAGGGTAATATAGTACATTAAAGAAAAATACTTCTCAATGTCATTTCCATCTATGTGAAAATTAAATATGATTATCACTGTTGACAACAATTTTCTTAATGTAATTTGGATACTTCCATTTAAAGTTTTTTTTTTTTGTTTGTTTGTTTGTTGTTGTTTTTCGAGACAGGGTTTCTCTGTGTAGTCCTGGCTGTCCTGGAACTCACTTTTTAGACCAGGCTGGCCTCAAACTCAGAAATCCGCCTGCCTCTGCCTCCCAAGTGCTGGGATTAAAGGCGTGCGCCACCACTGCCAGGCAACACTTCCACTTCTAATTGAGCTCAGTGTCTATTTTACATCAAAATTCCAGGTTAAAGTTATGTCATTGATATGTTAAGGCAGAAATTACATGCAGTTGGTTACATTATATCCACATATCCACAGTCAAAAGCAGAAAGCTTTTCCACTCTCAATATTTATTCCACTTCTGTATGTTTGTCTTACCAGTTATCTACTAGTCTCCCTGGTTTAACTCATTCTCACTACTACCCAAATAACCCCTCTCATTTTCTTGTTTCCACTTGTGTTCCAAGTTAAACACACAAACAAAAGAATAAAATGTAGCATCTGTGAAGTGGATGTGGCCTATGGGTAAGTTTACCTTTCTCAGCAGGAAATATACTTCCCCTAAGGAAAGAACGCATTGCTTATCCGGTAACAAAGGTTTGACTCTGATAATGTAAGCATTTATGGAACATTATGTAGACTAAGAAGGTTGTACTTACATGTTTAAGAGTACACACATATATGCATACATATATGTTATTACATATATGTGTTATCAATGTTATTAATATATATAAAGATATTCATACATGTATACTCATATAAATTTTGAAAGATAACAATGGGGAGTATATAGGAGGGTTTAGATGGAGAAAGTAGAAAAATGATGCAATTAAATAAAGAAATTATATCTAAAACAGAGAAACAAAATAGATCACTCACAAGTTCACACTTCAAACTGAGGAACTAATGGCAATTAATAGCTACTTTAAAAAGAGAATAATTATTCTTGAGGGATGGGGAGGGCCGGATAGTTGTCAATACTCCTGTCATTGAGCCCATACCATATAAACATGAAACATTAATTTTACTTTGTAGATTATTGCAAATCACAACACTAAAGAAGAAGACATGAAACTTGAAGCAGAGAAAGTCGGGGGATCTTTGAGGAATTGAGTTGGAAAGGAGGGTAGAGAAAGAATATGATCCTATTTCATTATATGCTTACATGTACTTCTCAATAAATAAATCTCTAAATAAACAAAAGAGCTGTGAACAATAAAACAATGCATGTGTATTGGTGTTGATGGTTCTCTCTTTTTCATTTTAAATTTTTTTTCAGCATAATTAAAATATAATTACATCATCCCTATCTCCTTCTACCACTCCAATGGATAGGCCTCCAATGCCCTCCCAGATTCATGGACCTCTTCAACCATTGTCATAACACATACATATAAATGAATAAATGGACATATACAGACTACATGCTCATTTAGTGCTCTATGTATATTTATGATTCTATGGATTTCCATTTCATATTGTGTAAGCAGAGAGCATATCCTGCAGAAAGACTAATTTTCCATCTCCCTAGAGTTGTTACTTGCTTGTAACTTAATTTAGCACTTTGGCACCCAATATTTCCTGCATCTATTTGGATGGAAACTGGTGTTGAATTGTTCAAGTTATCTTAATTAAAGTAACTCTAGTTTGGGGATTTCAAAGGTAGGGCCTTCGTGTATAGCTGGAAGGTACAATCACACAGCATGCTTCCTGGCCCCCTAGTTCTTGTAATCTTTCTGCCCACTCTGCTGTGATATTCCCTAATTCTTACCTGTGCAAGCTGTAGTAAAGAAGTATCATCTGAAGCTAGGCATTCCACAGATATTATTTTTTCTCTACTTTTACTAGTTGTAACTTTCTGTGATTTTTTTTCTAGTGCAGAAGAAGTTTATTTGATGAGAGGTGAAGTCAGTAGTTCTCTGGAAATTCCATTAAGGATTATACTGTTTTAGGGAAGTAACTGTGGTCAATTCTTTTCTGAGACCCATGAATTCATCAGTTATTTATAAATAGCTAGGTTTACAGTGTGAAGTCTGATTTCATTTCTGCTAATTAGACCTATAGCCAAAATGTAAATAACACTGATATGTTCTCTCTTTTTAATTCAATACTCAGCCCCCGAAATAATGTTATCAACAGTCAGACTAAATCCTCCAAACACATTCAACCCAATTAATAAAATTCTTCACAGGCACACCCTTAGTGAAGATCAATCCTTTCTGGGATAACTTGATACTTTCTCAAGTTGACAAAGGTAAACAAACAACCTAAAAACATTACAAATAGTATAAGAGAGATAAAGACAGATATCACAGTTATCATGTTGATCATGCTAGATATTTTGGCTAAATCAATATTTCTAAAGCTCTGATGTAAGAACATTTTTTTTTTTTTGTAAATGAGAGGCATGATAAAGCTTGTTTTACATAGGACACTTTGGATTAATATTTTGTCAAAACAAATATTCATTTTGAAAATATTAAAAAGTAAGTACTGAATGAATTTGGGCAATAAGTTAATTTTATTTTTTCAGAAAGGTTTAACAACTGTTTCTTGTATGTCTGTCTCAACTCATCATTTGAGTTAAACAAGAGATCTTAAAACATGGTAAATTCTCAAGTTCCTGTCCAAATATTTTCACCAGGTTTTATTATGTTTGAAAGAGTCATGTTTTGTATACTTTAGAGTTCAATTGCAAAAGACCATATTATGAATGAATTAAAAATGTGAGATACCCACAATATTGAGATTATATTTAGAAAAACTAAAAATAATGACTCCTGAATGTATTTATAGTACAAAATGGTGTAGGTTGCAAAAATAGCTGTTTATAGAGGTACTTTAAAATTTTAAATTCATATATACATTGAGGAAATTCAAATCAAAACAATTAATTTCACATGTAAATATGTTACATGTTTAAATTATCAACCATTAGTTAAGTACAAAAATAAAAAAACAACAAAAGTAATAAAAACAAAGTTAAAAATTAGGGCTATGAAAACAGCTGCTGTTTGAATAAATGATAAGAATAATAAAGGACAAAACAGAAAGTCTATAGCAGTAAACACCAGGTCATACAACTGCTTAACCATATCAAAATCAGTAATGCTAGGGTTCCTTTGTCTTTCTTGATCATTATTCCAGAGACTCATTCTATAGATGAAATGATGGCCTGAGGTTATGGTGTGCCACCTCTTTAAGTATTTAATTCTAGAATCAACACAAATGTTACTTTGCTCCTAAAAGTCATACTTTCAATTGCATTTACTAACATACATACATACATACTTACATACATACATACAGTCATACTCATGCATACATACCTACACACACACACATATATATATATAAAATTTTAAATTACCTTGACAGCTAATATATATATATGTATATATATGTGTATATATATGAAATTTCAAATTATCTTGACAATGACTATTTTTATATAATAGAAATATAAAGTAACATGAAGAAAGAGCGAAACAGATATCATAAAGTTATATTTTAATATTTATTACAGAAATTATTATAAAGATGCTTCTTTCTAAGAAAATATGATAAAGAAATTAGACTTTAGTACCTTGAAATGACCTATTTTCTTCTTTCATGTGTTATTTTTGTTATTCAGGATAAAACCTAATAATGTGTGTTAAATATATAAAATCCAAATGGACAAGAAATTCTTAAAATGCATTTCTTGATTAACTGAAGAAAATGTAGGATTTATTGATTTGTCATTAGTTATTTTGGATTATTAATTATTTTACCTTCTAGGTTATTTCCATGGTAGAACATGATTTCTAGTATGGCTGGATTTCCAGGTAAGTTAAAATTTGCGTGAAATTCCATCTTGATTTAGGAAAGGATTACTTAATCCATATTCAGTCACATGAGTTCAGTCTATCTTATCTTTCCCTGTCTCTGGCTTAAATTAAAAATAATTTTCTTCACTTATCTTGCACAACCACTTATAACATTTGCTAATAAGATCTTTGCAATCATTTCAAATGTATCATTTTTCTATTCAGTGTTTAATTGTCCATGGTTGTATTTCTCTCATCATTAGCATCTAATGTTCTATTTGTGATTAGTAATCAGTTCTAAAGGACCTTTCTGACGATGAATTCTCCAGCACAGATTTCTGCTTGGTGATGTCTTATGAGGTACAGATTCATCCAGTTTTTCTTTTACTTTTTTCTTTATTTTTAAATTGTATATTTTATTTATTTATATTTCAAATGTTATCCCTTATCCCGGTTTCCCCTCTGCAACATCCCTATCCTATCCCTGCTTCTATGAGAGTGATCTCCCACCCACCCACTCAATCCTGCCTCACTGCCCTACATTCCTCTACACTGGGGCATCAAGCTTTCACAGGAACAAATATTCAACATTTTAACATCTTCTAGGTATATTGCAGTTAGTTTTAAGCTAATTTTAAAAGATATTTTCAAATTTATAAAGATTTTAATATTTAAAATATATTTTATTCCACTGAGTATTCATTTTCTACACCAAAGAGTAATGCACACACTGTGTTGTTCATATCTTTGAACTCTTGATGAATCAGAATACTGAAAATTGATTTTTATTTTTGTAAAATGATGTGTTGATTGGTTTATGTTCTTTTCTAACATTCATTAAGATCCCCAAGTCCAATAAAATACAGGACAGTCATTTCCATATAGAAGTTGCATTAAAGTAAGTTGAGGAATAAAATTTTTACCATATTACTATAAAATTATAAGAATGGTTATATAGTTGACAGATATTATTATTTCATAGCTGTTATATAAATTTTACATATTAGAAATATTCCTGAAAACTGTAGAGTATTTGTATTCTTGATATTTGATAATAAGTGAACTAAGATGCTGATTAATGTGAATTCTTCAATATCCTGTGTTTGGAATGGCAGCACTTCAATTTCAGTGAACATCTATAGCCAATTTGAGTCTGAATGCAAAAAGAAAACACTACTTAAAGACACAACACTGTTCATGTATTTTGAAAGTATAAATATACATAGATATATTTGTTGAGTTGTAACTGCTGGTGCAATAGGAAAATATTTTAAGAACAATTTAGCATGAACTGAGATAGTTCAGCAGCTGTTTCTACACAGGATTTATTTCTCAGTAGTCATATTTGTATTGTTGGAAATTTCAGTTCCAGGGTCACTAATATCCACTTTCAGGCTCCATTGAATCCAACTGTTACATGTATAAACACATATACATAATTAACAACATAAATAAATCATTATAAATGCTTAGAAGTACAATTGTTTATTGAAAGTCTATTGAAATTTTGGTATTGATTTTTAAAAGATAATTATTTTTAAATTCAACTGAAAAATTTTTCAGTAGTGGTATGTTGAATATTGTGTGTCAAATAAATTGTCTAAATTGAAATTAATGTATTTCTATTTGATATGATTAAAATTATTTTCTAAATAACCTTATATAGTGTAATATATATTTATTTTTCTATATATATATTACATTGCTGAAAATTAAATTATTTTTTAAAATATGTTTTGTCATTCATTTAACAGATTTAAATGGATGTCATAATATTCTCATATTTTTCTTAATTTCCTCTTTAATAAGTCAATACATTTCTGATTTTTTTTCTTTTTTCATGGTTTAAAATTTCACTTCCTCTTCATAGGTTATTGGCTATGACTATTTTTAAGTACTTTTCACTGACATAGAAACAACAACAACAACAAAAATAAGCCTAGAGAGATATTTCTCCAGATGATGCTGGTGAGATTCCAAATACCCTCATGGTGGTTAACAACTAACTATCTGTATCTAGTTCACAGGTCCACATCCTCTCTTTTGCCCTCCCCAGAGTCTTTACACAGATGTTACATTGTCATGTATGCAGGGTAAACACATTTTACCAACAAAATAAGTTCCATAATCAAGTAGTCATTCCTAAAAGCATAACACTTCATGAAGAATGATTGAGAAGTTTCAAGACTAACCAAAATACTACAGAAAACAGTGCAATGTTAGGCAAAGCAGTAATAGTCTTCCCAAGGAAAGGTCCCGATGGGTTATCAAATATCAAGTGCTCATCCCTATTTACAGGAAATCCTACAGACTGACAAATGCTACAATATACTAGAAATATATTATTGACATATATTTATGACAATAATAAAAGATAAAGAGGCTATTTGTTGAAGAGAGATATAGAAGTGCATGACCAGGTTGCAGAAATGATACGAAAGGGAAAATGATGTAAGTAGAGTGTAATTTTTAAAATACTATAAAAATAACCAACAAAATGATGTGACTACTAAATCAATATTATACAGTGCATTTATGGAAGCTTTCCAAACATGATCTTTTTTCATCATCCTTCTTCCATTTTACTTTTTATATCATCAATTTTTATTTTGGGGATACAGTGAAAATTATGTACTTATGGTTTACCTTAATGTTAATTTAGAGACTCAGTGTTCTGGAACCCCACACTCACTTCCCCAAGACTCCCTATTTTCCTTTCATCTGAACTTTTTGCTACCTCTTTTCAATTGCAATTTATCTAAATACCTAGATATCTTCCAATTTTTCTGTTTGAAAGATGATATGATATAAGATATGGTCAGCCAGTGCCATACTAGTTTGAATATAGAAAGCTATACTCTTGTTTGGCTCAATAAAATATTATTCAACATATCTTCAAAATATTTACAAAAATATTCAAATTTTAAATGCCACTGAAATGGATGCCTGTGAGTTTAAGGCCATCCTTCCCTAAAAAGCAAGTTCCAGACCAAAGAGAACTATGAAGAGAGATTCTCTCTCAAAATAAGTAATAAGCACATATTACAAATCAATTCTCTAGTACTGTCTTACAATAATCATACATCTATTGAGACATAGAATTTATCAATTATACTCTTTGAACTTTTGTCAGTATAGCTTCATATCTACAATTGTATCTTTATCTATCTTTCTTCTAGTCTTTCTTTCTTTCTCTCTCCCTTTCTTTCTTTCTATTATATATTTCCAAACATTTTGTTTGACATATTATATGTAGAAGATAAGGTATCTTTATAGTATATACTTTCATACAAAAATTTTGAGTTATCAGAAAAAAACATAGCATGTTATATTTTATTGCTTGCATACCTTATTTGAATGCTGAATGTATAAGAATTAACTAAAGTTATTTTGTTTTATTTCATTGTTTAAAACATGGAATAATATCCTTAGAGGAAAAATATAATTTTCAAAACATTATTCTTTTGTTCTGGCAATTTAATGTGTGTGTATTATGAATTTTGAGTTTATTTATGTCTCTGCTATTCTCCTTGTTGCCCTCCCTCTCCCCTGAAAAACCTTTCTTTACCTAAAACAATCTGAATGTTTATATGGAAGCGTATACTTGGCAGATATTCAAGTTGATCTGAAGTTAATAGAATATTGTCAGAGCAGTCATTATACCTAATCTCAAGTTGTATTAGTTTTCTGACTTCGAATTTTAATACCATTGTCTCTCCTCATTTGTAAATACCATGTAATTGCCACAAAAGAAGACATACAGGACAGTGTATGACAAAAGTACCAAAATATAAATTCCTGGAACTATCACACAATATTCATAAAAAATGCCAAGACCACATATTAAAAGACAGCTTGTTCTACAAATGGTTTTTGAAAATTTTAAAATCGACATGTAGAAGATCAAAATTAGATCTGTCTCTAATCCTGCATGAAAATGATCTCCAAATGAATCAGAGGCCTGCATTAAAAGTAGTAAAACCATAGATTTAATATTTTTCCATCTCTTAACTATTTATTTTATCTATTTATGTCTAACATTTTTAAAAGAAAGATAATTGTTTATTTTGGTACTGTGTAACTTATATTAAAATAATCAATAGTTTAAAAATTAAAGATTGATTAATTTTACTGAACATCATAAAAGTACGTGTTATATTTAGAATATATCACTTAGAAAAAAAATATTCTTTTAGAAACCTGTATATAACATATATACATTCTTTTATAAACATGAAAATACATATATGTGTATATATGTAACATACCTGAAAAACTAGCATCAACACTTTCTTAATGGTTATTTCCTTTTACATGTTCCACAATTAATGAGCTTTACGGCTATATTCAAATAATTGTATTTTATTCCTTTTATAAGTAATTTGTTGTTGAATTTTGTTAATGAATTGATACAATTTTGTTGTTAAACGTTGAACTAACATATTATATTATATTTGAATTTATAAATCTTGTCACCAAAGGCAGAGAACATAGAACAAAATCATTAAATAAAATATATCATAAATTTTTATATGTGTGCATCAGTGTGTGTTCTCATTGGATTAGCCTCTCATATTTTTCAGCTTTGAGAAGTGAAGTGCATTTTAAACATTATTTTTAGAAGTGTTAAGTCTGATTGATTTTTATTTGGAAATGAAATATGAAATATTTTCCCTGAAAAATATGAATTCATATGCAAATACATGCAAAACTATTTTAAGCCACTTATATTATTGGCAAATGTATTTTGGAAAATTGACACATATAATTTTTGTATTACATTTTATTATGGCTATTCTCAATTATATCTTGTATGGTGGATATCATCTGTATTTTCAATGTTCCCTATATATATATTTTATTCGATTATGATATATTTACCAGGTAATTATTTTTTTTCATAGATTACTAAATTTACTCTCATACAAAACAATTAGAACCATAATCTTACATTTATAGAAATATTTACATTTTTCTTTTTGTTTCCTAATGAAAACCAAGTTCAAATTTGTTAAAAAATATCTTCTAAAACAAGGAAAAAAATCATGTTTGATTTTACTAGTATCTAAAATCTGGGATATATCTTAATAGCTAAGTTAGAAATAATTATGAAATATTTAGTACATATTTGGTTATTTTTAATCATGAATATTCTAACTTGACTTCTTGATTTGACATATATTAAAATGATCAGTACAAAGATACTTGTATCTTTTATTTATATTCAGTAAATATTTATTCCAACATAAATTGTTATGAAAATATAAATCCGTGCCATTTATTTGATTATAAATTAAAGTATCAACTTCACTCTGGTCTTTATTTTCATTGCATGTTATCATAAGGACACAATTCTATATTTGATATTTTTGTAGTTTTATAGTTAATCAACAACACGTTTTCTGAAAAAATAGATATGAGCTTCCAAGAATCAATCAATTAAAGTTAATCTTATTATTTGGTACTTAGCAATTGTATCATTTTTTTACTCAGTATACAAGAAGATATATCTAAAGATAAAGTGATTTGTGTACTTCTGGAACAGTTTCCATCTATCTATATTTATCTATTTTATTTCCATTCCAAAGAATATCAATATCTCTCCAATAATACCTTACTCTATACATAAACTCTGTGATTATATGAACTGTGACCTGCTTAACAAAGACTTTACAGCTAACATCCACATAGGAGCAACTACACACTATTATTTGTCTTTTGTTCCTGAGTTACCTCACTCAGAATGATTTATTTCTACCTTCATCCATTTCCCTGTGAATTTTATAATTTACTGTTTTATTAGATAAATAATATTCCATTATGTAAATGTACTACATAGTTTTCATGTATGTATATGTTTGCAGCTATCTAGACTTTTTTCTAATTTCTGCCTGTTATGACAGACAAACATTAAATATGGATGAGCAAGTATCTTGGTTGTAGGATATATGCCAAAGAAACCTTTGGATATATACCAAAGAGTGATCTAGCTGAAGAGAAGGAAGTGAAGAAATATGAGAGAGATGGATAAAACTAAGGGCTACTGTGGGAGTCATATGAAAACTTAATATAGTAAAAGCTTCTTTAAAACAAAACAAAAAATATTTAAAAGAATCAAAATAAAATTACCAACTAAATAAAAAGATAATATCCAAATTAGACATCTCTTGTCACCAAATGAAATCTCCACTTTGTTTTAAAGAAGACTATGTTTTGAAAATATATGTATTTCTAAAATGTTCAGAAAATTCTTGCTTATTTCTAGAACTGAACATTAAATGCATGCTTTTTAAAGCATAATAAAAATCTTACGTTTATAATACTTGAACATCAAATTCAATACATGTAATAGAACACATAATAGAAAGAATGGTAAATTAATGTATTTTGTCCCTCTTGGACTGAGTACATGGTTATGGGATTGATTAATAGATATCAATACTTACTCTCTGAAACATGATAGTTATAGTGCATTATTTGTCATTTCTGTAATGTAATTTTTTGACTATTTCTATCCAGTTTGAAATTGCTAAACAAATAGACTGAAATACAGGTGAACTATTGTACTGTTGTGGATTAATTTTTGTCTTTATTTATTTATATTTGTATACATAAGTGATATAAACTTAATATTATGGACTGCATAACTAGGAGGTTACTGTAGATCTTACTTTCTTGACGTCATTGTGCTATTATTGTTTATTCATAGAAAATACGGCATGGCAGAGGAAGGCCGGAACCACTTGGCTTTAATATAAAAAAACTCCCTTGTGGGAGATGTGTGGGAGTCAGTGGGATGTATCCAAGTGAAGAAAGATACCTGTAATGCCTTTACATTAATAAATTTCACCCACAGACTTCACTGTGGACTCAAAAGTGAATGGACTAAAGTACTAGTAATTGGTTCAAATGTTAATGAATCTTGAAAAATGGTCAGGCATATTCAGTGCTATGCTTTTGGGTATTGCATGTTGGTCTTATAAATAATTGTACAGTAATGGTTAATTGTTTTTTGTGATGTCAATGTACTTTAAACATATTTAAGAGGTCAGTATCCCATCAACATTTACCAGGAATGTGCTTATCATTAATTCTAGTACATTTAGAGTTTATTCTTTATGAATGCTCATTTAGAATAAAGCCAAAAAAGACAAGCTAATCCATACTGTATAAATTGCCATTACTAAGGCAGTTACTAAAGTACTTTCAAACTTAATAGAAGAAGAAACATTCAAATAGGACAGCACAAATAATACACTAAGGAATAGTTAAATGGTACATTGTTACTGAGCCAGGGTGGACAGAAAATGTATGATTTGGTGGTTGCTAAATTGATTTCACAAGTTAGCAAAAATAAAATATGTGTATTCTGTATTAGTTGTATCTATGTAAAAATTATAATTATAAATTGTCTTCACTGTTTTATACAAAATGTTTAGGTTTGTAATATGTACTGATTGTCAGCTTTCTTTGGTCTTTATAAGTAAGAGGAAGTTATTTAATTTATATGTTAACCTCAAGGATTGTCAAGGATGCTTGACAATACACATCTGTAGGCGTCATTTTTACAAGCTACAGGAAGTTTATGAAAATTAGTTTGAAATAACAAAAAACCATTTACTTTAAAGCATATGAATACATGCTTCTTCACTGGTTATTCTAATATTGAATTAAAATAGATAAGGTAAATAGTTATTGGTAATTTTGTATAAACTAGAGTAAACATCTTTTCTCAAACCAATATCTCAATGTCTTTTTTCAATTAAGTAGGACTTCATGTTGGTATTGTAAACTTTAAACCATCAATACTCAACTTTTTTTAAAAGATTTTTTTGTCTTTTATTTATTATTTTCTTTTATACTTCAGATTTTATTCTCCACCTCCCTGGTCCACCCTTCAACTGTTCCACATCCCACTTCTCCTCACCATGACCTGTCTCCACAAGGATGTCCCCATCCCCCACCTCCACACAACCAGACTTCTAAACTCTTGAGGCCTCCAATCTCTTGATGCCCAGGTGCATCTTCTCTGACTTAACCAAGACTTGGCAGTCCTCTGTTGTGTATGTGTTGGGGGCCTCTTATCAGCTTGTGTATGCTGCATGGTTGGTGGTCCAGTGTTTGAGAGATCTCAGGGGTCCACGTTATTTGAGGCTGCTGGTTCTTCTACAGGGTCACTCTCCTCCTCAGCTTATTCCAGCCTTTGTCTGTAGCTACAGCAGGGGGATAAAATCTGGAGTGCAAAATAAGAAATTAAATAAAATTAATGAAAAAAACCAAATCAATTGATTCTGAGCATGTCAGGGAATGCGATCTTGTTTCAAATACTTCTTTTATTTTTTGATATTATAATATAATGATATAATTTCCACCCTTCCTTTTTCTTCTTTCAAAAAACCTCATGCCTGTCCTCTTTGCTCTCTTTCAAATTCATAGGTGGAAGATATGTATGCAAACACTTGAAGCTGTTTCATGTCTTCTGTGAATTTTTGTGTATATTGGATAGTGTTTTCTTCTGATGACATAGACACCCTGTAGGAATTTCAAAATCTGTAAATTCATGTCCTCAGTCTTTTTAGGAAAATTTTGCCCATGTATCTTCACTTTTTGCCTTGATTCCACTTTGCTGCATCTGCAAAGATATAAAACTTCATTGCCAGTTTGATCCCAGTTTGCTACTTTGCAGTGGTGATGTAGGGCCTTTTTCCTGATTTTCAAAAGGCTTTTGTATATTTTCAATATTTTTACCTTTCTCGGAATGAGACTGTATGTTCCTAACGTAGCATATTTTATTTATCGATTTTTGTCATGTTAGACATTTTCTCCAAAATATTCTAACATTTTCAATTTTATATTTGAATTGTAGTATTTCCATCATTTCTACTCCTTGGTCTCACCTTACATGTTTTCCAGAATCTCCCCTCACTCTATCAAATTCCTGACCTATTCTTTACAGTTATTATGACACACAAATATATAATATTTCTAGCCATCTGTTTAACTGTCAGTATGTTATCTATAGTTCTGTCTGTCTTTCATCATCAACTATCATTTAATCTATCTATCATTTATCATATATCTACCTATCTATTTATTAGCTGTCTTTAACTATATAATCTATACTTTTATTTATTATATGTATATGTGTGTATGGCAGAGATTTAATAAGCATCAGAGAGACCAAAACAGAGAGAAAGAGGGGAAGTTAAGTATGAATAAAGCTTGTTGACTTTATTTGATGCTGCTCATACATCTTTAGGGTTGAAAAAGTTCTATAACCTAGTAGAGACTCAGTCATGAAGAACACTGATTCTTCCTGTTTTTAACAGACATTCTTTGCCTGCAGCACTTCATTAAGGTGTAGAGTCTTGTAAGATTTTTGCCATCCACAATTACAATTGTAATTGTGAGGATCTTCTTTAAAATATCACAGTTTTGAAATTTCTTGGATGTATTTTTCTTGTTATACATAGAAGGTACTATGTTTTCATCTTTTCTTACAAGTTTATTCCCTTTTATCTTGTCAAATTAACTAACTCTTACCTGCTGCAATTTATCTTATTTACCTTTGTGACCTGGCTATTTAAGCACAGCACTGTAATATATTCTGGTTGTACCTTTTAATATTTACAAACCAATAACATCTAGATAAAAAAAATTTATTATCTATATACATATAGATAGCATATGTCTAGCAATGCTTCTTATAGAAATTTTCATAATTGAAATAAGGTACATACATACATAAATCAAATCCATGCAAACACACATGTCATCTATACATTTATTATATTTTGCATTTTATATTTTAAATATTTAAAACTAATTTACTCTGTATATATTAACATGCCTGTAAGAAAATTAACATACGGATAAGAAAGATTGCCTAGAAAATAAATTTTTGCAGTACAACCATGGGGAAATGACAGAGGATTTCTAGAACCTAATTAAATGTTAGGTATGGTGTCACAAGCTTTCATCCCAAATGTGAAATGGAAATGGAGAAAGGTAGACCACTAATAGCTCATTGGCCAGATAGCACAGAAAAATAAGCAAGCTCCAGGAGCAAGGTAAGGCCTTCTATCAAAGGACAAGGTCAAGAATGATAGAGGAAGATGTGTAAGATGGGCATCTGGCCTCTACAGGCATGTTTTCTCATGTACCCACCCACAAATTTATTATTGTAAAATAATAATATTATTTACAAAGTATAAAAACATATAGGAATTGAGCCTAAGTCATTCATCCACTTGCTTTTTTATCACTATACAATATAACGACTGTTAACTTCAGGGTCTTTGATTTCATTGTAATACGTTCAGTTTTTCACTCTTGCTAAATTCAAGAACCTTTACTATTTCTTAAGGTTTCTACAGATTTTAGTAATTGGAATTCCTCTCTAAGCCCATTTTCTACTTTATACACAATTTGATATTATATGTTAAATACTGTAGTTAGAATATCACTTTAATGTATTTATTATATTTCTCAATAATGCTGAGAACTCAAAATGGTACACTGCAAATACTCTTTAGAAACTTTTAATACCATGCCATCCGTGAGACTATGTCAGTCACTTTTGCAAAAACATAAACACCGATACCTATTTCATAACTTCTAAAGTTATTGCCCCATTTGTACTGAAATAGCACTACATTCAACAACATTAGGAATTTTAATACCACGGAACATTTTGTTGCAGATTGAACTATTGTAACTGAAAGGAGATGAATATGCAAATCACATTTATATCACATATTTCTACTTTTTAATTTTCTTTATCATTTCAAATATTGCTAGACTGAATGCATAAATTCTAATAAACCAATACAGCAGTTTCTTAAGCTAAGTACTTTTAAGGCAGCAATGAAAAAGATGTTTTAACTTGCATGTCCAGATCTTGTGGCTGCTCCACACTGCTTTTTTCAACAGATAAATCAATTGCTATCTTGGATGTACAAATTTTTAGGCAAAGCATAGTTGAACTTCTCACTGCTGGTCATGAAAAACTCAATCATTTCTATATTTTAAGCACAGTGATATGTGCTGCTGTGTGTGAGGATATGTGAGCATGTGTGCGTGTGTGTGTGTGTGAGTACATGTGTGTGTGAGTACGTGTGTGTGTGTATGTGTGTGTGTGTAGGTGAGTGTGTGTGTTTGAGGGCATTTCTGTGTGTGTGTGTTCATGTGTGTGTGCATTTGTGTGTTTTCTTTGTGAGATACAGGTAACTTATACCTCTAATACATTTATGATCACATCTGCTTCTGATAATATTTGGTTTTTGTTGATGTCATAAAAACTCTTGTCATTTCTAGCCAGAATCAATATAATATTTTTCTTCTGAATGCTAGACAATATATACAGATATTCATTGTCCTGATGTTTAATGAAAAGACATTGTCATTTTATTCAAATGCAATTGTCACTTTTGAAATTTAACATTTACAATTTATTCAGTTACCATTAAATAGTTAATTAATTATGTATTTTTGTGAATTTGTGTAATACATGCCAAGGCAAAATTTTGACGTAGGAGGATGCCTTGCAATAGTTGGTTTCTCCTACCAAGAGGATCCCAGTGTATTACATATATTACAAACATTTTCTACAACAGGCTTTCATCCTTCTTTTTGTTTTGCTATTAAAAACTAATTTCACATGATGAATCAATAATGATACTAAAGATACTAAACTAAGCATTGCATAACACCTTTCAAATTTGATATTGCAGGAAGCTCCTTCTTTATATCTATACAAATAAAGGAACCTGTATTATTTAAGACAAAATAAGAGTAGATGGACATTTAATAATGAACTTATTGGTTTAAGACGACTGGCTTACATATTGCTGGCTATAGATGCTACATGGTTTATGCATGGATAAATTTTAAGTATAATGCATACACCTGATCTTCAGTGTCTAGTAACTTTCCTATGAACGTTTAGTATAAAAATGGGTATAAAAATACGTGTTCTTCCATCATGTCAAATACTTCAGCATGATTTTATGGTTTTTTTGATTAATTTTTCTCCTATTTTGGTTTATGAATGATTGATGATTGATTGATACAAAGCCTCAAACTGTGTCCCAGGCAATTCATGATGAGTCATGCATCTCAGTTTATGTAGATTCAGGGTTACAGAAGAGAGCTGCAATATCTGGATAGAGAGGTTCTAGTCTATTTAAATTTCAATGAATTAAAATAAAGTTTATTTATATAAAAATATGGAAGTAATTAAAATTGTACAATGATAAATATATGTATTTCAAGTCTTAATTGACTTTTGATTCCTTGTTTATTTCTCCTTGTTTGTGAAGAAGATCTACTTTAGACAGAGTTTCCAAATTCTGACTTGAGTCCACAGTGAAAATAATGACCATAATCTGGACAATAATTCAAGAAACCTAAAATCTGGAAACCAATTCAGACAGGTAGAAATTTACAAAGAGAGTAGGCAGGGTACAACCAGGCTGTCCTCAGATAGAGTCACATTTCCAGGCCTGAGTAAGTGTCCTTTATGCTGAATATCCCACTCAGGGTCTTTTCTCAGTCACTTTAAAATACTGTAAGATACTATCATCACTGTCCTTGCATAGATTAGTTAACCTATTGCATGGCAAATAAGTAACTCACTTGAGTTAATATAGCTATCAATGCTGACAAGATATTTTCTAGCAGTTTGCTCTCTTCTATGATATTAAGAATAGCAACAAAATATTATATGTAATGAGTAAGCTAAGTAGGAAGGAGTTCCCCCAGTGCCCTGCATTGGTCAGCCTAAAAATCACTCAATTGGTGAATGGAATGCTTACAATGAAGATGAATCAGCCACAAACCTGTCATTCAGAAATGTCCTAATGCAGGCTACACTATAAACCTTCTACCTCAGATCAACTAGCTCAGAAAACAAGACAAAATGAAGAAAGAGGAAGCTGGGAATCAGGGAGCTTGAATGGTTTATGTGAACATTTAATAAATATTACTAATAAGATGGCATTGGTGTGTCTAGCAAATATGTCTTATACATATTTTTTTCTATTTATTATCTGTGGTAATTGAATAAAAATGATCTCCATAGGCTCATACATTTGTATGCTTTATCTTCAGGTAGTAACACTGTCTGATTAGGTGGTGTTGCCTTGCTTGAAGGTGTGGTCTTGTTGGGAAGAGTATATCACTGGGTTTGGGCATTCAGGTTACAGAAGTCTAAGAAAGGTCCTTCTCTCTTCCTACTGCCTGTAGCTCCAGATGTAGACATTTCAATTACTTCCAGGTCTGCCTATGCTACCATGTGTCCTGAAATTAAATTTTTTCCTTAATAAGGAAATAAAATGATTCATCACAGCAAAGAATAGGGACCAAGACATCATTATTCTCTTAGAAGCCATTTTGAAGTTCTTCATATTAGAAATATTATCAGTATTGTAAAGAAAGAAACTAAAAGAGCTAAGAATTACCTCTCATCTAGGCAAGCTCTACTGTGATGTATAAGATGGAAATGTAGCAGATACGTAAATGGAGGTGCACTCAGGGTTAAAGTGGGATCCACGTTTTATTCTTAATATAGGGAGAATTTGGCTATTACCCATCTGCTAAGATTTTACCACACAACCTATACCTTCTACCTCAGATCAACTAGCTCAGAAAACAAGACAAAATGAAGAAAAAGGAAGCTGGGAATCAGGGAGCTTGTCTTGACCACGTAATCATTTCAGAATGGTTACATCTAACTGAACAAATACTTGACCTCTCTTTGTCAAAAGAAACAGAGAAGGATATAAGAGGAAACAACACATGCTTTTGTTTTAGAGAAAAAAAGAAACAAAAAGGAATCTCTTTATAAGTGGGACATTTTGAACTGAAGAAACAAGTCTAGAGACTTGTAAGTGGTAAACAGTGAAGGGGAAGGGGTGAAAACATCTGTTTTATAGAAAATGATTATTCAACATATCTTATAGTACTCTAAATAAATTTATAAAGCTACAAAGCACACACTTTTACCATATAACATCCATATTCAAATGTTTCTCACTGAATATGCTTTTTCTAGTTATTTAATGCTCAATGAAGACTTTTTCTACTAGTAAATGAGAGGAAATGCGAAAGTTCTGTATTAAAAAATCTGTTAAACACATTTACATTATGATATGTCAATAAGTTATATGACAGTTTTCTACTCAGCTTAACATGATGCCACCTCAGAGTACAGATTTCCATGGATTAGAATTCATGGTAACAAGATCATCTATACAATGATACAATGGCCTACAGTAACAGTAATGTTTACCTTTCTAGTAGAAGGAAATAGGAGATGGGCACAGGGTCTTCATTTGGGACTCTGTCCACTCTATGAACTTTAAGTCATCTTAACAGATATTTGTATTTATTCAATGAAAAGTTAATTTCAATTGGGATCCCAGGATGCAGTTCCAGGAGGTCATGATTTCATCATTCATGATGAAATGGGTCTTTGTAGTCGAAAAGAGAACTGGAGGTTTCACAGTCTCATGTAATCCCTCACCTGTGCTCCGTTGAGCAAGTTCATTAAACTTCCTGGTAAGTTGAACTTTGTTGGATCCTTCTTTGTGCAAAGCACAATTTTGTATGAATATATTCTCACTTTTATTTTCCCAGAGAAAGTTAGCACAGAACAATGCCATGAAAGTATTTCAGTTTTCATGAAATGAAATCTCTTAACTCAATTAGTTGAGACTATATTTTGAAAGAAAATGAATAACTATGATGATTCATATTTTAGTTCCATATGTAAACAAATGTGTGCTTTCCCCCCTGGACCTCCACTTGTCATTTGAATATAATCATAGTATATAACAAATTTACATTTAACACTTGAGAAGGCACTGAATAGATATTTGATATTTTTGAATTATTAATGCACTGATGAAAGGGTAGGTATGATAAACTTTTGTTGTACTTATTGTGCCACATTCCTTGCCTATCATTTGTCAAAAACTTCTAAAGGCTGAAAATTTTAGAGATGTATGTAATGACAACATAGCAAAACTACAGTAAAGGATTACAACCAAAGCATCTATATAAACTGTATTCTAATGACATTTCTGTAGGTCAATTAGTCCTTTACGCATGTATGTGTGAATTGAGCTTTAAACAATTTTATCATGTTCAGTTCATTTACTCACCACTTGAAATACTGGGCAGGCTCACAAAGACAAGCATCTTTGGAATTGCATTATAAGACTGTATGACTTTCTACCTAAAATGAGTGTTTGATATTTCACAATTAATATTTTCTTTTCCAAGATTAGTTTTTATTTTTACAATTAAAATGATATATTCTGAAAGTAAAAATCAAGACCACACTGTACAGGGCCTTTCAGGCATTCATGGTTTCTCTCAATAAAATAATATTTAAAAAGATATTATTAATGTATGAGTTCTCTTGCTGTGTCACAATATTTCCAAGTATGAATATACAAAATATCCCCTACTCACTCACTTCAATTGTGCTTTACCTATATTAAAATATTATGAACAAAATAACTTATGAAAATTTGGTATGGCATTCTGAAAGAACTCTGATTTTCAGTTCCCAAAGGTAAATTCCAAGGACCCTCTCTACTCTAACTGTCAGAAACCACCAGTTTCTCCAGAGTAACTACACCATTTGAAATTCATACTCTTAGTATTTGGTTAACTAAACCCCTGTGAAAACTGACTATCATTTTATGTTGACACAGCTAGAGCCATGGGTCTCTCCATATGTACTATTTGGTTGGTGGTCCTTGGGAGCTCTAGGGGCTACTGTTGATTAATATTGTTGTTTTTCCTGTGGGTTTTCAATCTCCTTCAGCTCTTTTAGTTCTTTCTCTAACACTTCCATTGGGGTCTTCGTGCTCAGTTCAATGGTCGGCTGTGAATATCCACATCTGTCTTGGTCAGGCTCTGGCAGAGCCTCTCTTGGGGATAGCTATACTATGCTCCTGTTGGCAAGCACTTATTGGCATCAGAAATAGTGTCTTAGATTGGTGTATGCAGATGGGATGAATCCCTAGGTGGCGTAGTCTCTGGATAGCCTTTTCTTCAGTTTCTGCTTCATTCATTGTCCTTGCATTTTCATTAGACAAGACTCTGTAATGTATGTCAATAGTTGAATGTTTGCTGAACATGGAAAATGCCCTGGGTTCAATCCCCAGAACCACTAAAAATTAATTAATTACATGGAGATCCATTTCACTTTGTTTTAATGAAATTAAGCATGACTGTGTTAGATACATGTATATTTGGGACACCAATGTCTACTTGATTAACTCTTTTATTGGTTAGAATGAAGAACTTCTCTTTATATTTTTTGAGTACTGATTGAAGTCTATTTTGTCAGATATTAGGACACCAAGAGCAGTTTGTTTTCTGTTCCCATTTTATTAGAATACTTTTATCTATCATTTTCTTTAAAGTTAACATGTATTTCTTGGCAGCAACAGATAGATGGAGTTTATTCTTGATTTATTTCATCAGGCTGTGTCTTTAGATGGGTATTTGGGGGCCATAATATGTTCGTATCTAACTATGGGTGTTAATTATGGTAATTGCTGGGCCTACAGTTTGAAAATTACTTCAATGGAATGAAGTTGTTTGGAAAGGTTAGTACTCGCTCATGGTTTGGCTGTAGGTCTGGACAAGTAGGGTGAGGGAGACTTATGGAAAAGATTCCTGAACAGGATGTGAGAGATATGAATGGATGGGTTTAAGTGTGGTTCAGAAGTAACTTGTGTGTAGAGGAGGGTAGGGGAAGGAGTGAGTAGCAAGTGGAGCAATTACTGCTGGAATCCTAGAAGTGTTTAAGGCCAGAGTTTAACGGATAAAGCTTGGGCAGTGAAGGCAGCCTGTGGGGTGGAGCCAGTGGGTTGAAGACAAGGTGTAAATGGGGAAGGTCTGTAAGACTCACTCTGCTAGAACCAGAAGAAGGAAGTTTGAGGTCCATTAATAACTCTGCTTTCAAATGTTACATTACTTAGAATTGACCCAAGTAATAATATGATTATAAATAATCAATAGACAACACATGAATGAATAGGATAGGTGTTGTTAAAAACTACCAAACATATAGATTCAAGGTTTAAATATTTTATTACAAGGCAATGAAAGATATTCATAGACTTGTAAAGTTTAACAGTATTCATGAGTTTTGGACATTATAATTCTGAAAGAGTAATAAGATTCTGCCAAATACTTGATATGATTCTTAAGTAAATTAATTCACTGGAATCATGTAGTTAAAAAAAACATCTAATTTCATTAAAAGAAAGTGTGGATTCATGTTCATTAAAGTTGAAAAAGTGTGAAATATTTTGATAGGATCCTGACACAGATTCTGATAGCATTGGGCCATGCTAATTCACTTTGACTGTGTGTATATATAACCAAAACACTATATCTAGAGATTTTGAAGAAGAAAGTTAGATTTTAATCCAAATTATATCAAGTTGAAGCATGTAGATTATTATAAGTATACCAAAAAACACAATACTTTGCTTTAAATTTTTAGTTACATGTAAAATAACATTTATAAGACTTAATTTAAAAAGTTGTAAATGTTTAAAATGATCTATTTTTAGAACTCATAAAGCTATAATTGAGAACTTTGTTTACAATGGATTGTTCTATAAATGTGACTTATATATTAATCACTGATGTCACAATATCTGCAATTATTGTCATAATATATAATGAATTAGTCTCTTCTAGCCTCAAGTACAGACAGCCAATGAAAGAACTAGGAATGTTGGTGTAGAATGGCTCCTATTCATATACTAATTCAATAATAAAGTTGTTCCATAGTAACTATAAAATAAGGCACACTTTCTTTCAACCAGTATAATTTGGGAATATTATTGATGCATCAGGTTCTAGATTAAAAACAGTATTTGTTTATCAGTTTGTAATATATACTTGCCACTCTGTAGTAAGTAAAAACACATATTAGTTTTTTATGTTAAAACACAATTTTACATAAATATAATCATTAATGGTAATCTAGACTAATAATGTTTTCATTATACAATGGGATTCTTACAAAAGAAAGAGGATTTTTTTTCCATGATTTTGTGAGTTCACATAGTATAAGCACAATTCCTCTTTGTGTGCTTAGAGCTAATACACTTCCACAACCCATTTCTAAGGATAATCAATGTGTGGTTTTTACTTAGTTATCAAATTCACCTTTGGCATTTGAAGTTACTAATATTTCTATACTATAATAGCCCTAGGAACAAACTCATACACATGGGTAATATTACTCTAAAACTTGAGTTATTTCAGTGTCTCCCAATTTTGCACTGAAATTTGATGAGTTTAAATGAGGTTTCAAGGCCCTGAAAAACCCATTAGAATGAGTCAGATTTTACTTTTGTTTATTTTTGATTTTTCATATTAATTCATATTAATTTTTAAATTCATATTGGTTTATCCAATACAAATACAAATGTACTTCGTTACTAGTAACTGACATTTTTGTCCAATAATTTTGAAGCATTGAACTGTGGCTAAGCTGAAATAACCTTGGTTATTTTGACTAATCTGTGTGTTTGCTGGTGTATGTAAGACATCTGTAAGGGTTTAAATGCTTACACATATGATTATAATTGTAGCAAGGGGCAGTGCACAAATTAGTAAAAAAACAATCACTGAAAAAAACCATTTAGCTAGAAAAATTGAGATAAACAATTTTTTAATAATTAAATGAAGAAATATTGTTTAACATTTATAAGAAGTAATTTTTCTGTTATTGGGAGTGAAAATAAATGAATGTATTGGGCTTCTGTTTCATTAACTCAAATTGCAATACTATGCTAATGCTTTTACAGGAGTGCATTTTTCATACTATCCCTAGCATGAATCCAAATAAGACAGGGCAGCTCTTAAGACAATTGCAAACCAGAAAGGCAATAACTCTTGGTGCTTTGTATGGGTTTCTGTAGTTGTATAACTATGTCTCTTTCTTTTTATCAAGAAAATAACAAGACACACATAATGTAAGCCTTCTGTTACCTAAAAAGACTTTTCAACTGCAAGTCATTTCCTTGCTCATGATGTTTCTAAGCTTCACAGAGCATTACTGGCCCTATAGTTGAGAACGTGTAATATGAAATCACTGAAATGACTTCATTAAAATATTTTACAAGCCATTTTCATTTGTTCCATATTGAGCTATGAAATACTTTATTGCTTAAACTAAAAGCAGTAGTCTTGTAAAATATTATCATTATAGCAAGAAGGTTTTTCCTTGCTCATTCAAGTTATGTTTTAAAATGCTCAATTATTACTGAAATTAATTATAGACATTGTTTTTATAAACACAACATTTTAAAAATCAATGCTTAATATTGAACAGTAGTGATATATAAGAACTTTTCCATTGCATCTTCCCCTTATCTGGTTACAGTACTTCTATTTATCTCAGAAATCATAAATGGCATTGCCTATATATAATTTTCCTTATATCTGTGCACTTATAAAATCTTTTATGAATGTTCAATCATACTTATGAATGAAATGAGCACTGTGACATATCTTTTGACTACTTCAATACTATGAAGCATTATAACAGTAATATTGTTATAATGGTTCAAATAGCTGACATAATAATACATTACCTAGTGGCCAGATAAAACATGAAATATAACTACTTTGGAATATGTGGTGGTTTCCATCTTTGATGAAAGGCATCAAAACAGAATGAAATTTCAACATCTTAATTGGAAAGGCATGCAATTTTAAACTTTTGAGTTTTTTGATTTTTGTTTCTGAAACTGTTTTTCAATGTTATTTTCAAACTGTGACTGACTATGAGTAACAAAAATCATGGACAGCCAACTTGTGAATAAGGTCAAATTTCTGTACTTGAAAATAAATATCACCTTCCTAATAGAGGATGGCATGATTTTATGTGTATTTATGTGCAAAATTCAGGCAATTTGCACTTAAAATGAGATGTTTATTACTTCAAAAGCATAGGAAGAAAATTGTTGATGGTCAACGTTGCAACAATTAAAGCATGTCTGACATTTTGTGATATTTTTTAAACTCAAGAGGTAAAGAATTTGTTGTCTTCACTAATATGATGTCCTTCAATTATTCTTTCATTCCATCATTATTCTTTTTTAATAAGGTCAAATGAATTGAAGCAATTGACAATGAAAATCTTAACATGCCAGCTAAGTTACAATTATCACTTTAAAAATATTCTTGTTTTTTTTCTGAACAATGTGCAGGATATTTAGTAAAATGGTACACTGTAGAAATAACACAAAAACTAGAAAAGAGTACCTGTGATGGGAGTAAACTGAGGAATAGTATCATAATGCCTTTACATAACTATGGAAGTCTAGAAATAACACTTTCTCTCTTCAATTAGTTAGTAAAGATAAACTGATTGTCTCCCTAATTCATCTTGGAGTCTCCTTTAGAGCATTACTTGAACCAGACACCGACAAAATATCCTGTAAATATAATATCTACAGATCTGTAGGGAAAGCTCAGGTGTAACTAGCTGGTGCAGTGTGAACACCCAAGCTCCCCAAAGCATTACAAAACATACTGGTACGTCTCAGGAGAAAAAGGCATTAGATGCTTCTCCTTTAGATATTCTACAACAGCTTGATAGAAAATCCAAGAATATGCTTAAAAGACTGCAGCCAGTTTAGAACCTCTGAATCTCCATGAAAACAAGATACCACACAGAAACAATCAAACAAAACATTTTTGAATGGGTGACAGATAATATTATTAAAGAAAACATTAAAAACAGAGTGATACAAATAACTACTTATATCCTTTTTATATAAAAGTCCAAACATCAAGCAAATATAACTGTCTGGGCTGATTTAAAATGAGGAATGTGCATTAACCTCTGATGCCACAGCTAAGCTGCCAACATGAGATGGCAAGAGCCTCCTTTCTCCTTCATAATAATCTTGCTTCTATATCATGATTCAGCTGGCCTTATTTGTGAGGGTCTCTTCATTATTGTCTCTCTTGGTCACTTGATTGATATGATAGGCTCAGGGATGTGACTTGCACCACTTGGGTTCAGAAGTTATTAAAAGGTACAGTGTATATCTGCTGTGGTAGTGTCTGTGGAGGAAGTTCTGGAGTTTGTGGCCACAGAAACACTACTTTATAAAATACTGTTATTCCTAAAAAGCAACAAAGAAAACAAAACTGTGTTATAAAATTTACATATATATATATATAAAATTCAGTATGATACAGCTTCAAAACAAGTGAATATATCATGAATTAAAGGAAGCTGTACCTAAAATTCTACACAAACATCACAAAATATTACAAACTGATACATAAAAATTGGGCACATGGCCCTTGGAGCCGCGGGTCCCCCAGAGGTTGCTGTTTGGGGCTTCCCAAGCAATGCCTTACAGGCCAGGGTGTCCAGGGACGCTCAGGGATGTGACGTACACCACTTGAGTTCAGAAGTTATTAAAAGTTACAGTGTGGTATGCACAATCTGTGAATTGTCATTTGAGACAGACCAAGTCCTTTTACAGCACATGAAGGACAATCATAAGCCTGGGGCAATGTCCTATGTGTACCAGGTCTGTAAGTACAGATCATCTGTCTTCTCTAATGTGGAAATACATTTCACAAAGTGCCATGTAAACACAAAGACTTTGCCTTGTCCAGTTTGTCTTAAGATCTTTGAAACTGGGATGTTGTACATGTGCCTTTACAGGGGCCACTGGGAAAGGATCGGCCACCAGTGCTCCAAAGTGCTGGCTACAGTTTTTAATCTTCAAGGAGAAAATAGAGCATAAGACCCAGTGCCACAAAAGCAAGGAGGGTATATGAAAGGGTTTGGAGGGAGGAAATAGAAGTGAGAAATTATGTAATTTATTATCTCAATGATAAAAAATAATTTAATGAGAAAATATATGAATTTAGTGAACACAACTTTTCTAAATAGCTATTAGTTATTAGTTATTAGTTATTTATTATTAGTTATTAGTTATTAGTTATTAGTTATTTCTAAATAGCTATATTTAGTTATATATTTATGTTTTCAACTCTTGCACATATATATTGTTTGTGGAGCATAAAATAAAATAAAATAAAATAAAATAAAAAAAGACCCAGTGCCACAAAATGTTAAAGAAGCCTAAGCAGCTAGAAGGGCTGCCTCCTGAGAAGAAGGTTGTGATTAGGGTGTCAATGAAGCCTGTTGAGTCAGAATCTGTGAAAGTAGCATCAATCATTGTGAACACAACTGACTGGGAGCCATCCTACCCCAGATCTTAAGGCAGACTCTCACAAAAGCCCTATTAATTCTAAACTAAGTCTGAAACCATACTCTTCTGAGAGAGAAGAGTACAAACCCATAAATTGGTTAATCACTGGTACCCAAGATGATGAACTGATGAACAGATCTTTTTCTTTAATTTTGCGATAATGCAAGGTTTTTTCTGTTTATTTCTTGAGGTTTTTTTGTTTGTTTGTCTGTTCTAATTTAGTGCTAGATCCAAGACGTCACCAATAATAAGCAAGTTCTCTACCACCCCAGTCCCCAGCTACAGCATTTTTTGAGTAAACAGTGAGTGTTATTTAAAATACCTCTGGTTTCTATATTAAATGTTTGGCTTAACACAGGAAAGTGTTTGTGTCTGTATCCCCATGAATAGAAAACAAGTTAAAACTATTTATTAGTAGTTCATATAACCCTAACTTTGAGAGAGCTCTTTTATGTAAAGGTTTGAGTTTGATGGGCTCACAAGGCCCCACCTCCCCCTGAAGATCTACAGGCAGTTAATGCTTGCTATAGAAGGGAGAGAGACATTATTTTTCTTTTTTGAGAGACATCTTCTTAAGTGGTATAGCATGGGTAAATGGACAGGCACATGTCCTTTACAGTCTTGAAACCAAAGAAGGAATCCTGCCTCAATGTCTTTACCTAAAAAGAGTATTCCAGGAGGCCAAGTCATTCCTGTAAAACGCCCGTGTTTGTGAAAGACCCCTGCAAACATTAAAAGCAAAGCTGTGTTTTCTTATAACCACGTGAAGCAGCAACAGAAGTTAGAAGACTGAGACAGAGCACATGACCATGAACTTTGTTTTGCTTGATGCTTAGGGGAGCTAGAGTTATCCACTCTCTGTCCCATTTCAGCTACGTATGTTTGAAGAACTGGCCATATCCACATGGGCCACAGCAGTAAAGCAAGTTGTCCCTTCCCGAGGAAAGAAGCCTTAGCATTTGTAGTTTGAAGTGCATTGAAGTTTAGTTATAACTGAAAAGGTTTGGGAAAATGACATCTGTCCAGTTTATGGCCTGAGCTGACCTTAGTTCTACTTCCAAGCTGTAATAGGAATTTGCCCAAAAATATTGGACATAGCACAAAAACTAGACCAGGGTGACTAGAATTTAAACCCTCTATGGGATCTTCATTTTTCAGCCCATGTGTATGTATCTTGTGTTATTGAATATATGAAGCTTGAAATTTGATGCCCTGGTGCTTTCCCCATTACCCCTTGATGCTAGGGATTAAACCCAGGGCCTTACATGTACCACATGCTCTGTCACTGAACTAGATCCCTAGTCACATTTGTGTCTTGTCTCATAATCAAGTGGTTATAATATCTGTATAATTTCTGAGTTGATCACACCAATATTGCTTGGGTCTTACTTAAAGCACTTTTGTGTGCAAGGTATGTTCTAAATGAAGACTTGACTTCTATTTATCATACTACTTAGGTGGTCACTAGCCTATGGAGGAACAACTTTTCGTAGAACTGTAGAGCATCCTCTGAAGACTGGTCTTCAACAACTTCAGCAGCATTAGCTCTTTCAGTAAATCTCCAGGGCTGTGTCCTTGAGCCTGGCCCAGTGTCACCTGTTGTTCCTCCACCTCCAGCCCAGGTGACCAGCTGCTGCTGTTCATGCCTCAAAAAGTCTGGTGCACACTGGTAATAGACACTGGTCTCAAAAACTCTCTCGAGTCTCCTGTTCCTTTCTTTAAAGGTACCTTATCTTGCTGGGTATGGTAGCACACACTGGTATTAAGAGCTCTTGAGAGGCTGGGGCAGGAAGATCTGGAGTTCAGAGTTAGCCTGGGATCTTCACTGAATTTCAAATTACACAGCAAGACCCTCTACCTTAACAACAAAATGGCAGTATGGACAGGTTCTTTAGATGTCACTGTTCCATTTTTACTTCTGTAGTTTAGTGGAGTTTCTCTAAATTCCATGAAAAAAATGGAGAGAGGTTATCCCCAGGTCTTGGCCTCTCTCTTAAAACTGAGGGAGACAAGAGGTTGTGAATATCTTTTGCTTGCTCTGTGCTTGACCATTGATTGACTGTGATGTGCCATTTTCTTATTTTGATGGGCCTTTTCAGTGAATCTTTTTACCCTGTATCTTTCCTTTAGGTATGGAAAATGTATTTGGTTCACTTGTTCTGGTAGAAAATCCTGTTGTTCATGAAATGAGTCTATAGACTTATGTACTATCTATGGTAAAAGGAAGAACTTAGACCTGTGTTGAGTGTCTCCAGCCCAGTTGCTGTAGTTTTCTCTTTCACTAAAGCACACACTTAAGAAGTACAGGCTGTTGTTAACTGCTAAGGAACACACCAGGCCTCTGGTTCCTGCCTACCTGCTTCTCCTGTTTGCCACCCAGCATTTATTGTAGTTACTGAATCTTTTGTTCAGGTTTTTAAATTCTGAAGTAGATATATCAAACTTTTGACTTGTATTCATCAATGGAGAATGTATTGCACAAATGACAGAGTATAGGTTGCTCATGTTGCCTTAGTTGGTATATTGACATGGTTCTACTTATGTATAAAACACACCTCATTAAAATACATAAGAGACCCGAGAAAATAGTCTTCTATCATTTTTCTAGTTCCTAAAGTGTGTTTTTATTGCATATAAGTCGAACATGCTACAATTAAATACAACTTATGAAATAGTTATTATTTTTTGCAATTAATAATAGTAGAGTTTTGAGATGCAACTGTTTTCATTATATTTTAGAATTTATTAATTTGATAAAACAGATTCAGCAATAATTTTAGATAACTCTTCAAAATTCTTGTAGAAAATTTTGAAATTTTTGATGGGTATTGTCTATCAATATTCTTTCTAATACATCATAATCTCAAAAATATTATTTTAGAATTCTCTTGTTATAAATAAATTATTCTTAAATTTCAAAAAAGTCCATCTATACTCAAACAAGCTAATGTGAAAAGAAACCAGCTATTTCTAATAATATTAGAATAAAAACTCATTGTCAAGAAATTGAATATGGAAGGGCAGAGAAAATATTTTTATACAGTTTAAAATACAGGCACTGCATTTTTAAAGATTTCTGATTTTTATATGAAGAATTCTACTACCCAATCGCTATAAAAATAACCTAGAGAAAAGAAAAATCATCCTCACTCATGATATTATGCTTCCTACAAATGGCTTCTTGCTCAGTAAGTGGAAACAGCACTCCACATGTATCACAGCCACAAATTACAAATGTGGAAACATAGTAGTTCCCACAGTTTAACTACAGTGAGACTGACATCTGGCAGCTACACTGCTGGGATTCTCCACTTGAGGGCAATTCATTGCTCATTTTTAGGTTAGTATAACATTTTCTCTACACAGCAGCTTGCTGTGTCCATGGTATAAATTTTTGGAAGGCTAAAAAGAAAAAAACAAGAATTGTGGGAAAGTGAAGAAGCTCATGAAGAAAGCCACCATCTGAGTTAATTTCCTCCTCAATAGGAGTATGTCTTGACATTATGTTCCATATAAGCATTTGCCTACACACCATAGGACTTTATGAAGGCTATCAAAGTTTAGTAACTTACAACAGGCTATATTTTGATTCTTGAATTTAATACTCTTATAGCACTTGCTTTTGTTCATATAAGTATTTTGTAAATTTAACTTTAAGAGTAGTCTATAAAAATTTCAGACATAACTAAAGTTACAAATGACATTGTAGTTGTCATAAAATCTAATAATTTCAGAATATGCTTGTTATGGAAATTCACTGTAATAATAAAATTGTGTGTCTGAGAATTTATAAAGCTAAAATATCATCATTTTCTTTTTTTCACCACAACTCTTGAATTCAGAGACTTACTTGGTATCCACAAGCACTACCTAGGAAAATTTAAGAAGTGTTTAATTAAAATGTTTTGTTAAATAATTTAATATATTCATGTATGCAGGAACAGTTTCTTACAGTATAGTAATTGTTTACCGAAATTGATATAGGTTTAACAAAGAGGAAAATTATCATCAAATGACTAGAGGCCATCTGCTGTGCTTGACATAAGAATCCATAGGAAATTAAAGAAGTTAGGCTGATATTTTTACATCCTGAAATGTTTTTTACAGGTATTCACATTACAGTTGATATTAAGCAAGATGATGTCATTCATAAAATAACCTCTTGAAGTATTTGATTACACTAGTTCTGTGAGAACACAGATTTTAAATTTAAAACAAATAGAGTCTAGAAAATAATATTCTAATGGTTTATAAAATATTTTGTAGCGCTGCAACTTTTCTTTGGTAAAAATGTTGTCCTTAAATAGTAAGTGCGTTAATTATAGAATTTAAATATATGTCTGGAATAAATTGGCATAAGTGCTATAATTCTGATTATTTGATTGCATAAAAATTTATAATTGTCTATTTAATCTTGTCAAAAATTTGAAACAGATGCTAGTTCCAAATATAACTTTTAATAACTAGATTCAAAATCTTTACATACTTTTGTTAGGTGTTGAATAGAACAATTTGAATACTCACTGCAAAAATAAAAGAATCAAGGTCACAGTGTTTACATTAGATCACACTCTTAAGATTCAGAGTCAAAGCTTCAGTTTTCCTTTAACAGGATGATTGAGCCACAGAGTCAACTATGAGCAATAAGTACATCTCTCAGTGAATAATGTGTTCCATCTGCCACGGTCTCCACATTTTACCACTTGTGATATGATCCAGGAAATTGTTCTGGGCAAGGCTCATCATACTAAATAATAGTCTCTTTTACATGAGCAGATTGTTAAATCAGAAATATTCCCAATTTCAGAGTAGAAATGGAAATGAGCCTTGAATTCAGATCATGGAACTGGTTGTTGCTGTGGAGAGTGATGTGTGTGAATTGGGAAATGTAGCTGAAGCAAAGCAAGGAAGCAATGAAGTAAAAGAGGGCAGGCCATAGGCTTGCTATGAAAATATGTATCAACTATAGATCTGAGACCCCTTTATTGGCAATTTTATTTTCCTAATTCACCCAACATGTTTTGCTTCATTAGTTCAAACAAACTTTGATTGCTTAAAAAAAAATGTTTACACAGAGGAAGTATAGAACGCATGATCCTTGGTCCTTTGCTTTGTTTTTGTTTTGTTATATTTGTTGCTATTTATGAACAATTATGCAAAAGTGCCATCATTTATAATAATAAATATGTCATCAAGTGTATCATTTTTAGGTAGTGATTCAAATGAAACATTTAACATTTAACATTTATGGGTTATCTACCAGAGTTCAACCAGTAGATTTCAGCTAACAGCTTGGTTGTATATAACGGCTAAATAAAATATTTCATACCTGATGCCACAGTTGGAAGTCTGGAAGGCTGTGCTTCACAAGGCTCTTTTCCATCTCCTTGTAGTGTCATTGCTTTTATGAATTGTTTTTCAATAAGGAGAGTCTGAGTTACATGGTAGAAAAATTTCCACAGGAAAAAGGAAAAGATTTCTATTAAACAAAATAGTAAAAAACAAATTTATTGAAAATAGAAAAAATAACTCTGATAAAAGGAAAGGGAAAAGCTCTATACTTAAAAGAGAGTTCAAGAACTATTTACTAGACATTTTTTATATGCCAAAGTATAGAATTAGTCAGAAAATATCCACATTTTACCACATGTGCAGGTGGTGATTATTAAAAAGACTTTTTACCTTGTAAGTAAAAAACTTTGGTAGGACTTGATTACAATGTGCTACACTTTTTTTCTAATTTTTTAATTATTAAATAAAAACTGTAATCATATATAATTTGTCTTTTTATAAATTCATACTTGTAAATAAATCATGTAACCAAAATATTTAACAAATAAAGCCCCTTCACATGGTTAGGTCATATTTACACAAAACTTGAGACTTTAAACTTTACAATTGACATTATGTGATCTATAAGACTGTTACTTACATACCATATTAATTTGTAAAGGCTATCAAAATTTGATAATTTACTACCAGCTGCAGCTAAGGCTCATAGATCTTTAAGGATGAGAAATATCTTAAAAGTCGGAGCTTTAAGTCATTGAAAAGAACTCTTAAATTTTGTAGTTCTTGTAATGCTAAAATATAATCTTTCACAGTTGATGGTTTCTCATAGGTTGGCAGTAGGGAAGGACTCAGTTTCCCTTAAGGGGCTGTCTAATGGGAGTTTGACCATGCATCAGTGATTATAGGAGTATGGGCAAGCAATCTTATACATGATTTCTTCTTCTTCTTCTTCTTCTTCTTCTTCTTCTTCTTCTTCTTCTTCTTCTTCTTCTTCTTCTTCGTCTTCGTCTTCGTCTTCGTCTTCGTCTTCGTCTTCGTCTTCGTCTTCTTCTTCTCCTTCTCCTCCTCCTCCTCCTTTTTTCCTCCTCCTCTTCCTCCCTCTCCCTCTCCCTGTCCTTCTCCCTCTCCCTTTTTTTCCTCTTTCTTCTCCTTCTTCCTCTTCTTCTCCTTCTTCATCTTCACCCTCATCTTTTTTCTTATTTGGGAAGTAACATGGTTTAGAGAAAGTTAAACCTGTGAAGACTGGGAAGGGACTGTGGTCAGGGTGCAATATGTGAAATTCCCAAATAATCGATTTAAATATTATATTGAAAAACATTTTAAAATATGTTTTTAAAGAGTAAGAGTTTGTAGCATTAAGAAAACAATTTTTCCACACATCACAGGACAGAAATACATATAACCTTAGGGTAAATGCAACAACAAGCATAAGACCTGTGAAAGGCAAAGCCAAACAACATTCCACCTTGAAGGGAATATGAACACAAAATCTCACCACTTGATACTTGTTAGCTTCAAGGGCAGGGAGTAAAAGTAACTTTTCTTTAATAATCTGACTCTATGAGGTTGTATAGTTTCCATGACAGGCTCTATTCCCAATACTAGTTAGCCAGAACAGGCAGAAACTAATTGTAAGGATGACAAGGAAACTCAAAGTCGGGTAAGAGAGTTGTGGAGGGTAAAATAGTGGACATAAGAGTAGACAGCTGTAAATATGATCATAGTAAATTGTATGAGATTATCAAATAATCCCAATAGATATTTTTAAAAGTAAAACAGTATTGTGATTTTCATTATAATATTTGAAATTTTGTTTATGTAATGATACCACAGAATAATACATTTTAGATTTGTTAACAGTTTCAGTTTGAAAGCTTACATTGTAAAATGTGTTTTTAGTTAGAATTGCATGACTGCCTGTTCTCTTTTCTCCATCCAGTAGTTCCCATGTCTCTCCACTTACTCTCAACTTTATAGCATCATTTGATTTGATTACTGATGTTACATAAATATATATGTGTGTGTGTGTGTGTGTGTGTGTGCGCGCTTTTGTGTGCATGTGACTGTGTATGACAATGGATATGTGAATGCATTGACAGAAATTAATAAATATAATCTGCTGAGCCACTTTTTATAGGTTTGGATGTATATGGTTTCAGAACTGATCATTCTTCCATAACACGGGTCTCATTCTTAGGAGAGGACAAATCTCCTTCTCCCAGCCATTAATGGTTGAGTGTAGTACTTCATTTGAAGAGTTATTTTGTGAATAATATCATCCATCACACTCTGAGATTTTCCTAGTACACATCCTCAGTCTTCCTCATCTGGTGATTCTCAAAATCATCCTTATCTTGATTAGATAAAATTATTGATTAATGCTCCACAATTTCTTGAATAAAAGACAAGTTTTAATTCTATGAATTCTGCTACAGTTTGGTTCTGCACAAAGAAGTGAAAAGTTAAACATATAAACATTGCAAACTGGGGGTGGGGAGGAAATATAGGATGTGGAACAGTCAGAGTATGGACTGAGAAGGGGATAAAATCTGGAGTGTTAAAAAAAGAACAAGAAGAAATAAATTGTAAAACATTGCAGATATCAATTGGTATATTTTATATTTTTTCACCATTTTGAGGAATTAAAAATGTAGGATCTTATTTGTAGAATGAGAAATCCTAAATTCTATGTTCTATTAATAGAAGTAATGGGAGGAGGACTGAGAAGACTGAGAGTAGTAAGGAAAGTAAACTGGAACTGAACATTTGTATCACTTGACTATAATTTTGGAAGTAAGAAGACTGATGCAGAAGAACCATCAGTTTACAGCCAGCCTGTGCTATGTAGAGCAAGAGCTCAAGGTAGACAAGGTAAAATAAAGAAAATATGAACACTTGCATAGTTTTTGTTACAAATATACCATTTCTGTCTTACAACCACTGTTACAAAAAAAATTTGGTAAAAATTATCAGAAATTATATTTAAAGGCAATATTAGGAGTATATGTTGCTACAGTTTGTTTTTATATTGTACTATGCAAACAAGTGGATTTACTTCTGTTATGTAATAGAAGATTGATATAAATACCAATTGAATGATGGTGTTGCACGCTGTAAAAAGACTAATGGTTGACCTTCACATAACCAAGTTGACAAATTAAGGATTCCAATTATTTTAATGTACATACTGACCAATGCGAAAATTGAATATCTATAGCTATTCCAGTGATTTCTACTCTACTGACCTACTTAATGCTTCTAAATGTTGAGTCAATCATGTTTGTTTGTAAAAACAAAAAACTATCTCAGATAAAAAAGATTTTGTATGTATTTGAAGATATTTCAAATGAACACTACAATTGGAAGAAAGCATGAAAGGTATCTGCATATTTTAAAAAATAATAAGTACAAATCATCAATCCATGTTTATGTAATTATCAGCAGTAAGTTCTAGCAGATTTGAGTACTGCATTTGAAAGCATTCTGAATATTTCTTGAGAGCAGCTTGGAAATACTTCAAAGTTTTAGTGTTTAAATCTGAAGCAAAAATAGGCAAATGAAAGAGAGAGAAAAAACACATGTTTAGTAAGCAAAGATACTGAACCCTGAAATTGAATACCAAGAAAGGCTGTGACTGAATTAAGCAATAAACATATTCTAATTTTGCTCAAAATAAAACTATGAAGAAAAGTTTGTCAAATATTCATTCAATTAACCTGATTGTTACAGATCCAGATCATGTCAGAGACAAGAACTCCTACTGCCAAATGTCTTCCAGAAATTTTAAACAGATGTACACTCCCCGCAGCAGTATACAGACTGGCTGCTTCCCAAACTGCTGATATGTTCCAATAGGAAATCTACACTATATTTGTAGATTACATGAATAGAGGATATTTTCAAGCTGTAATGTGCATTTTCTATTTCTAAGCAAGTCTTAAATACATGCAAATATCTGTACTGTAAATTATATTACTAAGTAACAATCATTTATAACCACTTTGATTATATTCTATGATTTATAAATTCATTTTACATAAAGTTTGCCAATCATATTTTCAGAAATCAATGTGGTATTTTTTATTTGAAATATACAATTTATAAATTGGATTACTGTTTAAAAATAAAACAGCACTTAAAACATTTCAAATAATTTCTTATATTGAAAGTCACTTGATACTAGTTTACACATGCAGTAACTGATATCTAGTTTATTAGATTTGTCTGTTTAGTATTTGATATTTGCAAACATTTTTGTATTAGACTTAGGTTGTTGCAGAAATTATTACTTTGATCATTCATTCTGTGATATTAATAATATATGTGTGACAAGATACACATAAACACATGTCAGGAGTTGTACTGTATAAATGCTTAGAATATTATTTTTTTGTTAGGATTTACTTTATCTTTAAATTTGTATGGTAAGTGGATTTCTATTGGTTTTAAGTTGCAAATTTTCTTAGTGTTGACACTGAATATTTATTCTTATATTCTATCAATTTGTCATTCTTTGTTTAAGGAAACCTGACAACTCTATAATCTGTAGTCATCTATTATGAGTGTTCTTTCTTCATAGTTATTCTTTTTTCAGCATCTAAATCATGCCTATTTTTGTATAATCATTTTAAAATGTCTTTTATACTTTACTTTTTAAGAAATATTCTTAGCTTCATTGTTCTTATTCAGTTTTTCAATATATACTTATTCTCTATGAATTTCACCCCAATTTTCAATAGCCATTTTCTTCATATGTGTTTACTTTGATTTTCAAAAAAATGTGCCTTTAAATCTATTCATTCAAAACATGTTTCCTATTTATTTAAGATTATAGGTACAATTTAAATCTGCTTAATACCAAACACTTTTGGATTAAAAAACGAATGCAATCAAAATATAAACTATATCTAATATTCTACAACATGTTTCTTTTTTATTGTTGGTCATTTGAGATTTTGCTTCTACATCTAGGTTGCAATATTTTTATACTTATTTTTTATTCAAATTTGACTCATGTTGTTTGTAAACTCATTTAGGCTACTCATTAGAGTAGCTGTTAATCTATTCCATACTTTTTCACTCATGTCACTGGTTTTAAAATTCAGTATTCATTTTCTTTGAGGTTCTAATTTCATCTCCTTATATTTTTTTACTTCTCCTACATCATTATGTTTTCATTCAGTACCATCTTTTTTAACAAATTTTTTTTCTTTTTTAAACAAAAATTATTTTTCTTTCTTTTGAGGGGAATAGGATTTGTAAATAATCCAGACTTCCCTCAAACTCACTATTTGTGCGTAAGATTAAGGAAGCTGAAACTTTGAATCCTTCCTCCACTTCCAAACCTTTGGAATTACATATCTGTATCACTAGGCCTCCTTATATACCTTGTAGGACCCCAGGAATTGCTCTTCCTACCTACGTATATCAATAGTCCTCATGTAGTATTCTATATACAATATTTTTACTTTCTGGGCTTGGTTTTAACATGTGATTGATGCTTTTGGCTTTTACATAGGTCTAACCTATTCTGGTATAGAACTATGTCCTATTTCTCACCTTGTTTAGAATTTGCTGATCTTGCTAGAATTCAATACTATTTGATACAAAAGTTAAAACTATCTATCTATCTATCTATCTATCTATCTATCCATATGTGTGTAATTTTATTTTAGTTCAATCCCTAGTAATTTTTAATCTTGTTTTTGTGTCCTGTTGGGACTTCTACTTTACAGATGATACAATGGACAATTTTACCAGTCAGAAAATCAGAAAATTAACAAGAGAGATAAACCCTTATCTGAACTAAATAAAGGTCCCAGAGGGAGGGAGTATTCAAATTAACAAAATCAGAAATGAAAAGGGAGACATAACAACAAAAATGAAGGAAATTCAAAAAAATGATCAGATCCTACTAAAAAAGCCTATACTCAACAAACCTGGAAAATCTACATGAAATAGATGGTTTTCTTGACAGATACCACATATCAAAGTTTAAAAAAAAAAAAAAAAAAACAGGTAAACTATCTAAACTGGCCCATATCCCATAAGGAAATAAAAGAAGTCATTAAAAACCTCCCAACCAAAAAAAATCCCAGGGCCAGAAGGATTTAGTGTAGAATTCTACGAGACCTTCAAAGAAGACCATATACCAATATTCCTCAAACTATTCAAGAAAATAGAAACAGAAGGAACACTACCTAATTCATTCTATGAAGCCACAATTACTTTGATACCTAAACCAAACAAGGACACCACCAAAAAAGAGAACTTCAAACTTAAGACCAATCTCACTTATGAATATTGATGCAGAAATACTCAATAAAGTTCTTGCAAAATGAATCCAAGGAAACATCAAAACAATCATTCACCATGACCAAGTAAGCCTCATCCCAAGGATGCAAGGTTGGTTCAATACACAACAATACATTAATGTAATCCACAATAAAAACAAACTCAAAGAAAAAAATCACATGCTCATTTTCTTAGATGCAGAGAAAGCATTTGACAAAATAAACACCACTTCGTGTTAAAAATATTAGATCAGGAACTCAAAATCTGTACTTAAACATTAAAAAATCAATTTACTGCAAACCAACAGCCAATATCAAATTAAATTAAATTAAATTAAATTAAATGAAGAGATACTTGAAAGAATCCCATTAAAATCAGATTGCACACTCTCCCCATATCTATTTAATATTGTACTCTAAATGTTAGCTAAAAAAATAAGACAATCAAAAGAGATCAGGGGAATAAAAGTTGGCAATAAATAAATAAATAAATAAATAAAGATATCACTATTTGCAGATGATATGATAGTATAAATAAGCAATCCCCAAATTTCTACCAGAGAAATTCTCCAGCTGATAAACAACTTCAGCAAAGTGGCTGAATATAATATTAACTCAAACAAATCAGTAGCCTTTCTTTATACATATGATAAATAGTCTGAGAAAGAAATTAGGGAATCAACTCCCTTTTCAATAGGCACAAATAAAATAAAATATCTTGGGAGGTAACACTAACCAAAGAAGAGAAAGATCTGTATTAACAACTTCAAGTTTCTCAAGAAAGAAATCAAAGATCTCAGAAAATGGGGAGAACTCTTAAGCTCATGAATTGGCAGAACTCTTAAGCTCATGAATTGGCAGAATTAACATAGTATAAATGACCATCCTTCCAAATACAATCTATACATTCAATGAAATGCCCATCAAAGTTCCAACACAATACTTCAAAGACATAAAAACAGCAACTCTCAAATTCATCTGGAAAGGTAAAAGTCCCAGAATAGCAAAAAAATTCTTAAAAATAAAAGAGCAGCTGGGGGAATCACCAGCCCTGACCTCAAGCTTTACTACAGACCAATAGTGATAAAAACTGCATGATATGGGTATAGAACAGAAAACATCAATGGAATAGAAATAAAGACTCAGAAATAAAGCCACACACTTATAGACACTTGATATTTGACAAAGAAGCTAGGAATATACAATGAATAAACAAAAATATCTTAAATAAATGGTGCTTGTCTAATGTGCTATATGTATTTACAAAAGTAAAAGTATGTTGGGGCCCAAGCTCGAGTCCCTGTTCGGGCGCCAAAATAATGTTGGGGTCCACACTAGCACCACATTGGGGCGGCCAAAATAAATGTTGCAGCCCAGGCAAAATGTTGAGGCCCGGGCCGACCCACGTTTGGGCGCCCACTGGCCCAAGCTGCTGCTTCGGTCTGCGGGTCAGGGTTCAGCAAGAGGGAGGGTGAGGGCAGACTCAAAGAATGGAGACCAGACAGGGTGTGATTCAATCCTGTTTATTCTTCAGTCTCTCTTCCTCTGAGTGTCTCCTGTCTGATTCTCCCTCTATAGTCTGTCTCTGGTTCTGTCTTCTATAGTCTGACTTCTGATCTGTTGTGTCTCTGCCTTTTATATGTCTCACTTCTAAGCCACGCCTCTAAGTTACACCTTTAATCATGCCCTTAGGTCTTGTCTCTAACTCTGATCTCTATACTTCTAAGTCATACTCTTAAGTCACACACCTTTAATCTCACACACCTTTAATCTCACACACCTTTAATCTCAAGGTATCTAAACCAAGATTATCGGAGTGTGCTCAGCTGTTGTAGGCTATTGTAATCCAAATCTCATGTCAGGGTATCTGGCTCAAGATGGCTGCAAAGCTAATAGCTGATTTCTGCTAAAAGTCGGCCCCCAACAAAAGTAGACCTGTTTTTGTCACCTTGCACAAAGCTCAAGTCCAAGTGGATCAAGAACCTCAATATAAATCCAGGTACACTGAATCTAATAGAAGAGAAAGTAGGAAAGAGCCTTGAACTCACTGACACAGGGGCAAATATCCTAAACAGAACTCCAATGGCTCACGCTCTAACATCAAGAATTGTCAAATGGGACTTCATTAAACTGGAAATTTTCTGTAAGACAAAGGCCATAGTCAATAGGACAAACAGGCAACCCACAGACTGGAAAAAAAAATCTTCACTAACCCCACATCTGATAGAGAGCTAAGATCCAAAAAATATAATGAATTCAAGAAGCTAAACACCAAAAATCCAAACAAACCAAGTAAAAAATAAGGGAGGTTGGTAAGCCGAGAATTCACAACAGAAGAATCTAAAATGGCTGAACAGTACCTAAAGAAATGTTCAAAGTCCTTAGTGATCAGAGAAATGCAAATTAAAATGACCCTGAGATTCCACCTTAAACCATTCAGAATGGCTAAGATCAAAACCTCAGTTGAAAGCATGTATTGGTGAGGGTGTCGAGAAAGAGGAACACTCCTGCATAGCTGGTGGGATTGCAAACTGGTACAACCACTCTGGAAATTAATCTGGAGGTTCTTCAGAAAATTCGAAATAGATCTACCTGAAGACCCAGCAATATCACTATTAGGAATATATCCAAAAGATGCCTTACCAGGCCACAGGTGCATGTGTTCCACTATGTTCATAGTGGCCTTGTTTTTGATAGTTGGAATCTGGAAACAACCCAGTTTCCCCACGACAGAAGTTTGATACAGAAATTGTGGTTAATTTATGCAATGGAATACTACTATACTATCAAGAACAAGGACATCCTGAGTTTTGCAGGCAAATGGGTAGAACTAGAAAGTAAAATCCTGAGTGAGGTAACTCAGACCCAAAAGGACATGCATGGTATGTACTCACTAATAAGTGGATATTAGTCAAAAAAAAATGCAGAATACCCAAGATACAGTCCACAGAATCAAAAAGGTCAACAAGCTGAAAGACCCAAGTGTGGATGCTTCAATCCCACTTGGGATGGAGAAGAAAGCAATCACAAGGGGAGAGAAAATGAGGAATAGACCTGGATGGGAAAGGGGACAGAGGGGGGAAGAGGGGAACATGATCTGATATTTGCTGAGGGAAAAGAATAAAGCCTGAAGGAGCAGCAAAAAGAATGGAAACATACAATCTTGGGAGGTAGGACGTGGGGAGACCCTCCAGAATGTACCAGAGACCTTGGAAGTGAAAGACTCTTATCATTCAAAGGGAGGGACCATAGATGAAGTGTCTTACAATGGGCAGAGTTAAGTTGTAGAACCCACATCTAGCAGAAAGACAGGGCATCAAGTGAGGGATGGTGTTGCCATCCCACAGTCAAAACTCTGTCCCATAATTATTCCTGTCTGAAAGAACTGCAGGGATGGAAATGGAGAGGAGCCTAAGGAAAAGAAGTTCCAGAGATAGACCCAAAGTGGAATCCAGATCAAGGGGATGTCCAAAGGTCTGACAGTATTACTGAGGCTATGGAGCACTCACAAACATGAGCCTATCATGACTGCCCTCTGAAATACCCAATAAGCAGCTGAAAGTGTCAGATGCAGATATCAGTACCCAACAAATGGATAGAACCCGCTGATTCCTGTGGTTGAAATACGGAAAGCCACGAAGTAGCTGTGGAGGAGGATGGCCCTTTAAGAGGACCACCAGTCTCATTTAATCTGGACCCCCAGGAGCTCTCAGATACTAGACCACCAACCAGGCAGCATATACCAGCTGATATGAGGTTTCCAAAACATATAGCAGAAAAGTGCCAAGTCTGGGTTCAGTCAGAGAAGATGCAACTAACCCTCAAGAGACTGGAGGATCCAGGGTGTGGGGAGTTTTGCTGGAGTGGAGAGGGGGATAGGAACATCTTTGTGGAGTATATAAAAGTTTTAAGTTAAAAAAATATGTGATGTGAGAATTTTATGTTTTTGCAACACATAGTAAATATTTTGATATTACATTTGCTCTCCCATTTTAAATATATTTCATATAGTATCATATATAAAAGATGAAATTTCTATTTGTTAACTGTTTTCATACATAGAACGTTTATTTCATTTATTTTCTTTTTAAGTTATTTTTCCATTTCATTAGATGATTTTCCTTCAAGAATAAAAAAAGTCTAGCATCCAAGTTATGAGAGAGAGAGAGAGAGAGAGAGAGAGAGAGAGAGAGAGAGAGAGAGAAGAACCCACAAATATGGTGTAATTACTAACTTTGTCAAATTACAATTATGAAGTTAATATCCTTTTTATTTTCATAATGCTGCAGTTTTATGGATCTGAAACATAAACCACACACTATACAGATTTTTTATGATTTGTCTCTGAATTATTGTAAAGACTGGCATATAATTGATTTAATTGTCTGCATGAAAGAACTGCCTATATCAGTGTAACTTTAATTAGCTTTATATAGAAAATGTAATAGATATGCTAATTTATAGAAAATACCTCAACATTTTAATTTTACATTATGCAAAGTAAAACTATAAACATGAAAATCAAAATACAAAGTTTAAATACACAAACAAGTAGAGCAGATAAATGATACGGAACAGTAAATGAATAGATTGGTGCTACTAACTTCCATTTCAAAGAGGAGAAGGTAGAGGACAGACGTGAAATCATCACATAGCTGGCAATGTCAATATTTGAATGAGGTTTTTTGGTGAATAAGTAGGAGCATGAAAGTAACAACATTCATGGATTAATGCACTAGGAATAGCCAATAAATAATATGGAGGAAGTTAGGCATGGTGTTTTCCACCTGTAACTTCAGCAAGTGGAAGCTAACTAGGAGGACTGCAAAGTTTAAAGCCACATTCAGATACAAAGTGAAATAAGAACATGAAAGAATCACAGAATATAATAAAGAACTATGTTACATCAATGGAAAGAATCGTAGAGTTCAAAATGGACTTCTGAAGACCTGAACACATCTGAAGCTGCTTTCTATTGTTTAGATCAATATTCTAAGAAATATTAGTATTAGGAAATAGTATTAGGAAAACATAAGAAAAAATTTACATGCAAATTTCTGGTGTGTTATTTATAGTTTAAGAGTCAAACTGCATGAGGGAGGGTCAGAGAAGTCAAATGTGCTTGGTTGGTCTGTTACCACTACTGACTACTGTTTGTACCAGCTTTCTTTGTTATGAGAGGTCTCACATTATGTGAAGATAAGATGCATGACCTGGGTTTCCTTTTGCAAATGAAAACTAAAGGTCCATATTTGGTAACTGGAAAAAAGAATATCACTAATTGTCAAATAAGCTTAACCAAGCACATATTTCTTGGCTGTTGCTCCTTTTGTATATAGTAAGAACTTCTAAGTCCTTCTTCCTAGACAAACAAACTGATTATTTAACGTCTATTAATTATATCCCGTATTTCTATGCCTTTAAAACAAGGATACTATACAAAATTCCATACAGTTATAATATTCACTGCATTGTATGTTTTTCACCACAAAGTGAGATTAATGGATGCAGAGACCATAGTTTCTTGTTCCTCAGATTTATGCTCATATTTGGGATCATTTCAACTTCATTAACTGTTTAATCTTTTCAGTTACATTCCACAGAAATTTACTAACAACTTGCTATTAGAACACCCACAATTTGCTACAAAGGCAAATGATTTGAAAATATCACAATGTAAGAAATTTTTAACTAAGTAGAAAGACATTAAGGGAAAACATGGAGAATGGTGTATATTGAAATATATCAAAGTTATAGTCCCATAAATTTAGCAACTATAAAATAGAGAGGACCATAAAGCTACTCAGTGTTCTCTGAAAAAGAATATTCAAGGAAAGCAGCAATAAAAATTGAATAATCAATTTTTACCCTGGTTCAAATGGCAGAAATGATTATGACTTTGCTTTTCAAATACAAGACATTTGGAAAGGATAGATCTATGAAGTCATAAATTCTTGGAGTGAAACATTTACTGAATGATGAGAAATAGGCTTCAAACAAATAGGATCTTATTCTATGAACTCTTTACAAATACAAAAAGTATCTGCATTTGTTTTAGTCAGGTGCTGCCAGAGCCTCTCAGGGGACAGCTATACCAAGCTCCTTTCAGAAAGTACATCTTAGTAGCATCAGCAATAATGTTGGAGTTTGGTGTTTGCAGAAAGGATGGATCCCTAGGTAGGGAGATCTCTGGATGGCCGTTACTTCAGTCTCTGCTTCCATTTTTGTCCCTAAACAATTTTTGAGATGGGTGTACAACTCCATCCTTCAACTGAAGGCCATGCCTATCTAATGGAGGTAATCTCTACAGCTTCAATCTCTCCTTTGTCAGTGATAGCAGATGCTGGCAAAAATTGGAAAAAGATGAACACTCCCCATTGCTGGTGGAACTGCAAGCTGGTAAAACCACTTTGGGAATCAATCTGGCAGTTCTTCAAAAATTGGAAATAATTCTAACTGAAGACCATGCTATACTACTACTGGGCATATACCCAAAAGATGCTTCAACATATAGCAAGGACACATGTTCCACTATGATAATAACAGCCTTTTAAATAATAACCAGAAGCTGGAAACAACCCAGATGTTCCTAAACAGAAGAATAGATACAGAAAATGTGGTACATTTACACGATGGAGTACTACTCAGCTATTAAAACTGAGAACATTACAAAATTCTTAGAACGAGGATATCACTATTTTTTTCAGGCAAATGGATGGAACTAAAAATATAATCCTGAGTGAGATAACCCAGACACAAACAAACACATATATGTACTCACTGATAAATTGATATTAGCCCAAAAGCTTAGAATACCCATGATACAACTGACACACCATATGAAACTTAAGAAGAAGGAAGACCAAAGTGAGGATGCTTCAATCCTACTTAGAACGGGGAACAAAATAATCACAGGAGATAAAAGATCAGAGGGTCCTTGTAGGGAGAGGAAGGGGGCAGGATGAGGTATGGGAAGAGACAGGAGAGAAGTACAGAGAGTCAGAAAATTGGACAGCAATATGTAGGAGTACAGGATTGATAACTGGGGGTAGCAACTAAAAAGTCCCAGATGCCAGGAAAGCAGGAGGTTCTCAGGACTCAATGAGGATGATGTTAGCTGAAATACCTAACAAAGAGGAGATAGATATAACTTCTTAATGCTGTTAACAATATCAGTTTTGAGTCCTGTCTTATGGATGGGACCTTAAATTGAATCAGTAAAAAAAAAAAAAATGGTGATTTTCAAAGTAACATTCATGCTACATCTGTTGCACTGGGTCTGTATTGTCAGGTCAATGTTATTGGAGCTCACTTGATTGAGAGTTGCATCAATGGAAATCAATCTGACAGTTCCTCAGAGAATTGAAAATCATTCTATCTGCAGTCCCAGCTATACCACTCCTGGACAAATACCCAAAACATGGTCCACCATATAACAAAGATGCAGGCTTCACTATTTTCATAGCAATGTTATTTATAATAGCAGAAATTGGAAACAGCACATACCTTCCACAATGGAAGAAGGAATACAGAAAATGCAGTAATTTATACAATGAAACACTACTCAGATATTAAGAATGAGGATATCACTATTTTTCCAGGTAAATGGATAGAACTAGAAAAAAAATCACCCTGAGTGAGGTAACCCAAACCCAAAAGGACATAAATGGTATGTACTCACTGATAAGTGGATTTAAGTCAAATGTTCAGAATACCCATGATACAACTCACAGACCATATGAAACTTAACAGGAAGGAAGGCTGAAATGTGGATGCTCAATTACACTTACAAAGAGAGCAAAATAATCACAGGATGCACAGGGAGAGAATGACATTAATGGGAGATGGGAGAGGGAGGAAAAGAAATGGGGTGACATTATCAAGCATGGGATGATTCAGCAGAGAAGCCCAGAGGTCCAGGAGAATGAATAGAAACATGCAGCTGTGCAGGTTAGGGAATGGAAGTAAACCCCCAAAATTCCCAGACACCAGAGATGTGGGAGGCTCCAAAGACCCAGTGGGGATAACATTACCTAAAAAATCCCAACAGTGTGGAGATAGAACTTGAAGAGACAAACTCTAGTCTATCTACTTGTCTCCCATTGTTTGAACATTTATAGCGTCTGAAGAAAGTATCATCTCCCTCATGTAGTATAATTCAAATTAAACTCCTAAATGTATGGAGAGAACCATATAAAATATCAGGTTTTCACATAATCTTTTTTTAAAAAATTTATGTCATGTGTATGTGTGTTTTGCCTACATGCATGTCCACCATATGCATGCAGTATCTACAGATGGCAGAAGAGGCTGTTGCAATTAAAGATGATTGTGATTCGCCATGCTGGTGCTTTCCCCTTGTATCTCTTATGTTCCACATTCTGCTTCTCTTACATCACCTTCCAGTCTCTGGTCATTTTCTCTGAATGCTATGGATATGCTGAGTTAAGCACAATAATCTAAATGTTTGAAGTGAAGGTGCACATGAGAGAACATTCAGTATTGGTCTACTGCGTTTGGTTACTTCACTGATAACCTTTCTCAGTTACACATATTTACCTCACATTTTCACATTTCCATTCTTCTGTCTGTTGAGTAAATATCATTATATATATGTACCACATTTGCATTATCCATTCCTAGGCTGACAGAAATCGAGGCTGTTTCCCTGACCTATTGTGAATATAGCAGCAACATGCTTGTATGATAAGTGTGTAGTAGAATGTAGATAGCTATGGTATTTTTCAGAAGTAGAGTCATATGGAAGGTCTATTTATATCTCTTTGGGGACCTCTGCACTGATTTCCATACTGTGTGCCTCAATTTGCATGCCCATCACAGCAAATGAAGGTTCATTCTACCAACACTCTCACCAGTACGTGTTATCCTATGTTTTACATATCAGAATCGTGATGAATTAAAATGAAATCTTTAGTTTCAATTTCATTTTCTCTTATTGTGAAATATTTTCAGCTATTTCTAAAATGTTTTAGTCTTTTATGTTTCTCAACTGATAATTTTGTAGATCCAAAGTTTACTTTTGAATTGTGCTTGTTTCCTCAATATTTTATTTTGAGGAGTTTTGTATACAATGAATATCAATTTCTATTAAATACCGAGCAAAAATTTTCTACCAAACTAAGGGGTTCTCTTCACTTGTCTCCTTTTTCCTTTGCTATAAACAAATTTTCTCAATTTCACGAAGTCCATTTTGTTGTTTTTGGCATTGTTAAGCAAATGAAATATTCAGAAAGTTACTTCCTTTGCCTATATGTTTAAGTGTGCTATCAACTTTTCTTCTAGCAAGTGAAAATGTTTATATTATATATTAAGGTAATTAGAATTAATTGTTATGTTAGGTAAAATGTAAGCATCTTATTTACCTTATTGCCATATGGCTATCCATTACCCTAATATCATATGTGGAAGCTGTTTTCTCCCTCCAATTCTCATCTTTTCTCTTCATTATCAATAATAAAAGAGTTATGATTATGTAGACCTGTAATGCCCAGTGTGGGGAAATTTAAGGGTGGAGAGGTAGGAGTGGGAGTGTGGGTTGGGGCACATCCTCACAGAAGCAGGAGGAGGGGTGCTAGGATAGGGGGTTCCTAGGCAGGTGGAAAATGGTGTAAGGGGATAACATCTGAAATGTATATAAATATCCAGTAAAAAATAAAATAAAAATAAACTTAAATAAAAAAGGGCTATGACTATGTAGACTTGTAAATTTTGAGCATTTTTCAGTTTATATAAATAATCATAGTTTTATTATGATTGCATTGAATTTTCAAATTGCTTTTGTTAGGAAGGTCATTTTCACAAGATATAATGAGCATCAGAATTCTATCCATTTTGTGTATCTTACTCATTTTTTTCCGTGATGGAAAGTTTCTATTGTAAAGGCTTCTACCTCATTGATGATTTTTTTTTTTTGTTCATCTTTTTGTGTCTAGTTATTTCACTGATAACCATTTTTAGTTAATTTTGCTTTTGAAAAATTTTAGGTTATTTTGATAAAATTAAAGGTATTAAAATTGCTAGTCTATTTATAAATGCTCTTTTATAATGTTTTTATGTGTCTATTTAGAGTTGTACTTTGCTATTTTAGAACTGCTTCCATTGTTACCCATAGGTTTCAGTGACTTGTACTTTCATTTTCTTTTAATTCCAGGACTATCAAGACTATTTTTTTATTTCCTTTTTATTCAATAACAAGTCATTATACAATCCTTGTGTTATACAATCTCAATGATCTTGTAGATTATCTGGTATTAATTTTTAAATTTTAAGTTTTATTCTACTGTGATTGAATAGATTACATTGGGTTATTTTGATTTCTAAACTGAATATTTTCTAATTTTCAAGTAAAATTTCTATGTATTGTTTTCAGTTTTCAAAAAATTAATTCACGTGGATTAGTGTTTGGTTACTGTTATTTTTGTTTTGTTTCTTTTAACTCTTAAGAAAGTTATTTCAAGACAGTCTAATCTATATTCAGATAGCACTAACATAAATATTTTACAGTAATAGTTAATATCTCGTGCTAATAATGGTGCTATCATTTCTAAATTCTACTTTCATTCAAATTATTTTCTCTAGATTCATTAGGTGTGATTATGGAAATTACCATATTTGGCGGAACATAACAGATTTGTATTTTTTTCATTGTGTCATTTAGTTTAGAATATTTATAAACAAACAGTTCTAGATGATGGTAACTTTTATGTGACAGAGCACACTTGGGCTTTGTTACAGTTTTTTTATTGCTTGCCTACTTCCTCTCTATATTTCTCCCTCCCTTCCTTACTTCCTTCTTTCCTTCCATCCTTCCTTTCTTCCTTCCTTTCTTCCTTCCCTTCTTCCCTTCCTTTCTTTTTCTTGTATGGTGTTCTGAACCTGAATCTCTGTATATAGCTTTGGATGGACTAGACTTTTTATTATATAGTCCAAGCTTGCCTCTAACTTATATTTTTTACCCTTATTAGGTTTGGAATTATGGAAGTATGCTTAAGATGCATGTTGAATGACCAAAATAGAGTTTGAAAGATATCATAAATAAATACTTGTTTTATCATTTACATTTTACAGCTAACTATACTGACTTGTATTCTATTTTAAAAAGTAACGTTGTTATACCAGTAGAAAAGAAAAAACTTAAATAAGACAAAATGTTCAATCAATGTGGAATAATAAGAATATTGTTTAGACATCTTAAAGAAACATAAAATAAAAGCATAGGTTTCAAATATTACACAATTAGCCAGTGTAAGATAATTATTATGGAGGACAGAGAAAGTGTTAGAATAAGTCATAAGTTGTTTGATATTATTGGGTGTACAGAAAAACAAAGCAACAAACCATGAGTTGGAAGTAAAAGTGTCTCTGAGTTCAGAAGAGAAACCTGGGTGTATGAGGACTCCTCAATACAGTTTGCTTAGTATCAAAGAGCAGAAAACCACTACAAAGAAAACTCAACAGACTGAAGATTCTCCCACTAGAACTTATTCAGGAATAGAAAAGAACTAACTGGAATGATGACAGTTGCCAAAAACAAAACCACAAAAATAAAACCTTACCACTCATCACCTTAAAATTCTCAAAGTTTTCAAAGTGCTACAAATAGTACCACTTACCTTATATTTCAGAAATACCACAGTACCTAGAAATAATGCCATCAGAGAGTTTTCTAAAAATAAATATTCAAATAGCAATAATGATTAAGGTTTTTGGTTTACAGGGCTAGATGATAGATTTGGGAAAGAATATATGAAAAATAAACAAAATGTGATAAAATGAAATAAAATTAAAAAAATGTTTTGTGGGAACAAAATTATAGTATTTGAGATAAAAGGTGAATAAAATGGTAGGACAGCCCCAAGAACCCTAATGTAAATATATTGGAACTTGAGGGCTATGAAAATGATATATTTTATTGTATCCATAATTTGGGATAGACCTGAAACTGAATTGTTACATTTAGTTTTTTGCTACACTGCCTAAGCTGTGCGAAAGGACTGAGCAACCATCCTCCACCCAGCTTCCTTTGTATACATGGATAAGAAACACAACCACACACAGTTGTTCAATTTCAACTTGCCTTTTTGGCACAGTTGCTGGGAGTTACTTATCTCCCACCTGGAGAAGCAGGCTCTTATCAATATTCTTAGCTCTGTACCTCTCCATCTGCCCTCAACATTAGTTGATCAGTTACATCTAGTCCCAGCTAAGCATCCCCAACTGCCTGCCTGTACAAGTGTCCTGTGGCCACTCCTTCAGAGATCTCACATGGCTGATTATATTTTCTCCATCAAAATGGTGAACTTTCCGTTTCTCCTTTCCTTGCATCTATCTGCTTGACTGTGTGGCCCAGAAATCCTGCCTATTGCTTCTGCCCAGCAATCGGCCCATGGATTCTTCATTGATAGATCATGAACCAACTGTGGAACAGGACCTTAGCATCAGAATCACTCCTATAGAAATTACTACAAGAATATCAGCTAATTTTGGATTTGGAAATAAGAAAGAAAATTGAATTGATTGATTAATTAACTTATTTATTTTAATTAAGATATAAAGGCACGTAAAACAAAAGAAAATTTAGTAGAGTAAGGGTTTAAGAAACTAAATGTTTTCTGTACAGGGTGAAAATAATCAGCCAAGCAAAAAAGCTTCTGGTCATAGAAAAAAATACCTTCAAACTCTACAGCTTACAGAATTAATTTACAGAGAAGATGAAAGAATCACAAATAAATAATTCGCAAATAAATTGTGTCCAGTGATTCTAAATAGACAGTATTTCAAATAAATATATAAAAATATACAAAATATACAAAACAATATTCAAATCCACTAATCATTAGAGAAATACATAAAAAAGCAACAATATTTTATTAGCTTCACAATAAAAAAATGATTGTATAGAAAATAAAATAATTGTATGGAAAATAATGAAGTTTATTCTGGTAATGTTACAAATTGTTGATGAGATTGGAAATGGTCAGACTTTAAAATAGTACAGAAGTTTGTTTTGCATAAAAGAGAGGACTCCCTTGTTCATTATATCATCAATTATAATAAGGGATTAATAGCTCATAATAAAATTAATCATTCCAGATGTACATATAAATATACCAGAACAGAAGGCGAAAAATTGCCATCTGTATTACATTTAATGAAACTATCCAAGCATGTTAATACACATACCACACACACACACACACACACACACACTCTTACTCATATGTGAACCTGATAAAAGTTCTACCCTTCAAAATTATGATTAAAATAGTGGTTACAAAACTGAGATTAGAGGGAAAAATATCATTCTATTTCTAGGTAGGCTGTAAATATATCAAAATTGTGCTGTATGTTTTGAATCTTTAGTTGATTATTTTGACACAGATGATATTTAAAGTCATAGATTTATATCTTGGTTTGAGCATAATAAAAGGTATTGTTTTATGGAAAAATTATGCAATATTATATGATTATTGTGTATTGTTATAAACCAATTAAAATATATGACTTTAAGACATGATGTCTAAAATTATGGATTAAAAAAATATACATACAAATATTAGAAAACTAAATTTTTCCTAGTTTTAGAAAAATTGAGTTTTCTCAATACTCATTTTAATTTTATGAATCCATATTTTAAATTAATTATTTTAAAACAATTATTTTAAATGAATTAATTATTAAATAAATATTTTAAAACAAATATTTTGGAATTTGGTAACAAACTTGAAGGTTATTGATTGAATTTTGAAATTGATACTAAATGCTGAAAAGTAAAGCTATAGTAAATATGTATATACAAAACAGAAAGAATAAAATTATATGTTGTATGCAGAAAAGATACTTTGAAATCCATACCAAAAATGAGTATCTTAAACACTCAAAACTTAAAATAATTTACAACAGATGTTATTAGATGGCAAGGAAAAGAAAGTGTTTCATAAAGCAAGAAAATATTACCAGATGGAAGTCTGAATGCATGCTAAAGTCTGATAAGTTCAAGAAAGTAAAAGAACAAATATAAATATTATGAAATACAATTGGCTATTTATCAATAACATTTAAAAAGCAATGTGTAGTTTTGCAATATAAGTGGAAATGAGACAGAAAGTAACTATCCTAATAACATGGGCAGGTGTTAAGTTTTGTTTTATTGCCTGTATTTTAATTCTACATACTGGGCCTCAATGTCTGGTTGTCCCAGGGATGAGAGAATCCACAAATAGACCCAAGCCATCCTATGAGACCTTGCTCTTCAAGTTTGTTTGGTTGATAGGAGAATAAAGATGCCTACAGCCTATAGCTAAACAGAATTGAGATAGGCATGAATTGAGATTCCTAGGCTTGGGGTCTGAGGAGAAGCATGATGAGGATAGAAAAAAGATAGAACAAAAGATTTCATGGGGTAAGAGTCTTCAAACATGGCTATGAAGGCTGACCATTTGGAGTTAACAGTAGCAGAGATGGAACATAGCAAGTTATTTATAGGGAAGTAAACATAACAACCTAGAGGGTAGATATCTACAAAGATGTAGTGCTGATTGAATCTTGTTTTAAATATAAAGGTTATATGTCTACTATCTGGGAACTAAATGATCAAAGGCAGGATTAAAAAAACACAGATTTAGATTAAATTCTTTCAACAACAGAAAAAGAAAATCAAAATGTGATATCTTCTAGATGAGTATATTTAATAACACTATAACCTAGTATGGTGACATAAGCATGGAATCCCAGCACTTGAGAGTCATAGGCTGTGAGATGACTATGTAGCCTGACCTACATAGTCAAATGCTTACTCAAATAGAAGTAGCAATAAAATATAGGAGGATAAGCTTTATATCTATATACTCACAGAGTATAGGCATAGAGTAGAGACTGGTGGGAATAGTAAATTTAGTTAGATTAGGGAAATAGAATAGATAATTATGTATAGAGGGAGTCAGAGGTGGGTGTTGAAAGATCAAGTAAGGAGCAGGGAAGAGGAATTGAGGGAGAAAATAAGGAGTTACATCAAAATTAAGGGTCATTTGAGGGATCCTATGGAAATCAAATGCAATAGAAAATTTCTACAAAATATGTTTATATGAAGGTGATATAAATGAAGTCACCAAATAATGGGGGAGAGAGAAAATTCTACCTGGTCAGCTCTTGTCACCAAACGGAGTTTCCAGTGATGTACTTGGTTACATCTAATTGAGTTTTTGGACAGAGCTGCCCCCATAGGATTGCACAAAGAACTCAGGTGTTGACAAGACTATGTGTTGTTCTCCAGAGTTGCCCAGTTTCTAAAGACAACAGCTATAAAACTTAGTGAATATGGAGGTGTTGAATTGGTATTCCACCATCCATTTGTACATTCTAGTGTCTTTGATAAAGCAAAGTACTCTTCACACCACCAAGCGAACCAGCCATAAAAGCTTTAATCTGCCCTTCGTTCTGCCTGGAAAATATGCTAGGGCACATAGATTGTAAAAGTAACCAACCAATAACTGATTTGATTTATAGCACATTCTAGTACTCAAATTCCATACTTGATACTGTTTAGGTGATCAAGAATCACAGACTTGATAGAACAGGGACCTATGATAAACCAAATAACACTGATCTTAAGAAGAAAAAATAAATGATGAGAAGACTCCCAATGATATCCCACCACAGTCATACTCAGATCCTTGTTCAGCTCTAATCAGAGACACATCCTCTTGAAGAAGGTAATAACAAGTACAGAGACCCACAGCCATATACTACTTAAGATAGTGATAAACCTTGGAACACTTAGCCCTAAATGGGATGCCTCCACCAAATACCTCTCCTCAGAGTTCAAGGAATATAGTGGAGGTGGAGACAGAAAGAATGTAAGATCCCAAGGTGATGGAGAGTACCAAGAACATGAGATTCTCTGGATAAACATGATCAAATCTTGTGTAAAATCACAGAGACTGAAGCAGCCTGCAAAGGCTTTACACGGGTCTTTATCAAATCCTCTGTGTATGCATCATGGCTTCTATGTATGTGGTTCTGAAATTCCATGTATACAAACAAGTGAGTATACGGGTATATGATTTTTGTACTTTCTCTTGGGCACTTTTCCTATTTGTCCTATCCAACTTCAATGTAATTTTTTCTCTCTTTTTTTTAATTTAAATTATTGTATTTATTTATTTATATCCGAGTCATTGCCCCCCCCATCGATGTGATTTTTTCATCTTATGTTTTATTTAGTTATAACTTTAAAAATGAATGAATCAATGAATAAATGGCCTCTAAGGTGAATGTTATCAGTTGCACTGCTGTGTACCCTAACTGGGAAAGGGAAAGTTCATTTTCTCCAATTGATCTGATAACACTGGATATGTCAACCACTTCTGGGTTGGCCACATGTTCTGGAGTAATTGGTCAACATTTCATGAACTACATAGTCTTAGTGTGTTTTTATTGGTTATGGTTTTGTGAGAAGGGTATTGTTTTATTTATCATTTTAGTTTTGGAAATCTTTGTTGTTTTTGTATTTTTTTGAGAAGGAACTTAAAATTTGGTGGGTATAGAAGGAAGAAGAATCTGCAAGGAATTTGGGGAAGAATATAATGTGACATAATTATATTTAAATTTATTATGGTTAAGTTATAACAAATATAATTTTAAAAAACCCTCATAAATAGACAGGTCTCCTAGGGTCAATGTGGTGCATCCATTAACAACTTTTATTTTTCAAATATTTTAATGTTTTGTAGACACTGTCTTTATGTTTTGGGATAAATAAATGAGAATTCAATAATACTAAAATTTAAAAAATATTGTATAATTTAGGTATTAAAGCAGCTAGAACAAATTTCAATCTTTGAGGAACACATGATGTTACAGTTAATCTTGACTGACCATTATTAGATTTGAAATCAAAAGATACACCTCTAGGTATTATTTTGAGACCATTTACAGATATGTTTAACTGAAGGCAGGATATTCACTCTAAATGTGGTAACTGAGTCACTTACACAGCAGTATCAAATTAAGTACAAAGTGGGAGAAAAAGGAAGATGACTGAGAACTGACATATTTCTACCTACTTCCTTACTTAGGATGCAAAGTGAACAGCCACACCAAGTTCCTGCCTTTAGTGCTTCCCTTAACAGTGGTGTGAATAAATGCCTTCTAAACATTACCAGCTGAATATATATATATATATATATATATATATATATATATATATGAACTATACAACACATACATACACACACACACACACATGCACAGACACACACAGACAGAGACAGAGACACAGACACACACCATTTTAAATAAATAAGCAATCCTATCATTTAAAAGCAAATTTACTGCATACCTCTAGCTTTGCCTATAAGGTTCCCTCAAACAATCATGAATTGAAGGTTTGGACTCCAAGCAACACTATTAGAAAGTTGTTGATTCTTTAAGAAGTAAGAAAAAGAGATGTTATGCATAAAAGCCATGTGTTTGAAAAATAGAGTGAAATCTTAGACCCTCACAGTCCTCTTTTGCTTCATAATCATATAGGAAGATTTACTGGTAAATATATGATTTAAAAAATGACAGTTTCTTAGCAATTATTAGTTTATAATTTATTTTTTACAGATCAGTTATTTTAAAACACTAAATTTTTGTACTTATTGCAATATTGTTACAAAATTTTAAATTTATTAAAGTAGTAATAAAGCATATGTAGAAATGAACACTAGTTTATTTTACAAATCACAGACCCAAATTTTTATAACATTTTAAAGTCAGGTTAATGTATCATTGCCATTTGCTCAATTAATTCACTTCTTAAGTTCTTAATGCAATATATGTCTTTATTATTAGTCCTCTGTATGACAGATTTACTAGTTTTCTTTTTATTACTAATCATTTATATCATCCCTAGTTATACACAGTGAATTATCAGTGACAGTTTCACATTATTAGTAGCTATAAATCACTAAATTGTAACCCAGGAAAAATAAATTGAAATTCATTGTGTTAAATAAGTATCATATTAGAAACAGATTATTACAAAGAAGAGAATGACCCTTTTTAAATAAGACTGGGGCAGAAGAGATGGCCTGTTAATATCTCAGAGACCAAGGAGCATGGCCCTTCCTAGTACTTGAATCATAAATAGCTGACAACATCTTAGAAACTAAGAGGGTCAAAACTGATTGACACTTGGATCAGAGATGTTGGCAAAGATACTTGAATTAAATCTGACAATATTCAATCTTTAATACCTAAAACCCACATTGTGAAAGAAAAGAATTTTCTCTGATAGGCGTCCTCCAAAATTAATATCTATGATAGGTCACAACTCGACTAAGCATAAAGTAAACCATTTATTAATGTACCTTTGAAATAAAGAAATGAGCTATGAAAAATTAGATTTCCTAAAATTTTATATTTGTTATAATTGAATTTGAATTCTCCTCATGTAACAGATTGCTACATGAATTGAACATTATTGACACCTTCACTGATTAATTTGATGTTTTCCAAATGCATATTTCCCTACTCTTGAGCTGTCCCACTAGTTAGTCTGACTTACTACCTGCAAAGAGCTGTGGGAAAATGTTTAAATTGAAATCAACAGTGAGTTAAAAACAACAGTGAGTATCCTGTTGATAAATAATACCTTGCTGACTTCCACCTTCTAAATGGCTCCTTTTTTGTGCTTGGCAAATGTAGGCCATCACCTAAGGATACTAACTGTCCAAAACACCTTGGCTTCTGGGGATCAATAGAAAAATGAAGGGAGTCAGGAATGCTACCAACCCATATGCCAGGTCAGCAAGATCCCAAATTTAGGTTATGTTTATGTGACATTTATCTAATAAGCAAGGCCAAACAGAATGATGAATGCTTTTCACTAAGGTTGTGCACAAATGGGTTTATAAACAAGCACCTGCCATAAATCACAAAAACAGTTTGTCAAATGTAACTAGAAGCTAGATGTATCTTTATAATTACTTGAGACATCTTGTGTTCTGCTTTTATATCTCTAACTCTTCTTTTAGATCAACTATTTTATCCTACTTCTGTACAATTATTCCTATTCTCTGTAAAAGATGTGTTTCTGGCCAAAGTGCTTCTAGGAAAATTCTTTCATCCTCTTGAGTGTCTGTCAAGATGTCTGAGTTTAGTGGTGATGCTCCCAATAATAAAACAACACAGATTAATTTACCAGCTTCTCTTCAAATCTCCAGTTCATTTTTATTCACCAAATGTCAGTATTTTGTTTAAAACAGTCTTTGGTTCCCATACTACCAGATGAAGCCAGTGACTTTTACGTTTGGAGAAACAATGGTTCAAGTATACCAAGTTCTCTTGGAAGAGAGCTGTGATCTTAGTTTGCCTTTACTTGCTGTGATAAACATCATGACCCAAAGCATGGGAGGAACTGGTTTAGTTGTCTGACATATCTATCTCACTCTATTATGGATGGAAGTTAAGACAGAAATTCAAACAGGGAAGAAAAAAAAAGTAAGAACTGAAACAGAGACCATGGAGTGTGGCTTACTGGCTTGCTATTCATGGCTTCCTTAATCTGATATCTTATCCAACTGAGTACCACCTAACAAGAGGTGGCACCATGAATAGTGGGCTGAATCTTCCCAGGTCAATTAGTGATGAAGAAAATGTTTCCACAACCTTACATAAAGTTCAATCCTATGGAGAAATTTTTTCAGTTGAGGTTCTCTCTTTTCAGATGACTCCATCATGTTGACAAAAATATAAGTAACACAGTATCAACTAGCTCTTACCAGTAGTTGAAAGCTTATTGAACAAAGTATGGAAGACTGGAACAAATGAATGTTTGATAATATGAATAATTCTGGGTGGTTAAAACACTCTTTAAAAAGTGTATTATGTTAAGAAGTAGTCTACCAATTTCTAGCAGTACTATTCTATTATCAATAACTGGTCTAAGTATAAGTACAAAATATTAGTAGAGAGTATAGCATAAGAAATGAAAGTGAAAAAAACAAGAGCTTGGATAGTAAATGTGATTTTGAATTCAACTTTCTTAAAAAAAAAAAAAAAACTTTGCATTTTATTACCTCTGTAGCAACACCTAATATAATGCACAGGTTTCTTTCAAGTTCTCAAGATTTTTTCATAGCATTTTAGCAAATAGTTTTGCAGTAATCATGCAATAGAAAGATCAGTACAACACAATAAACATCACAATACTCGTATCAACCCATGTGATTTTCCTTTTGAAGATAATTGCTCACTAATGTTCTTATTAAACACAAGAAAACTGTGTGTATTTGAATGCACTGAGCTATTTTGTCATTGTTTAGCTGCTACCTCTGATATCTCTAATGTGTGTCACCGCAGTCACAATATATCCTAGAATACAAATTAAATATTCTTTTAAACTCACATTTTTAGTTTCTTAGTTGCTTTATAACTAATTTATAATCATGATGTTGCTACTAACTAATCATCTTTATGTTGGCTTAAGGTATAATATTGCCAAAGGGAGTAATTAAATCACTTCAATTAATGAGTTGTATATTGTTGATATGTTTTAAACAATGTCATAATATTTGGATATCTATAAATTTAATCTTTGAACATTTAGGTATTTGTTGATGGATTGATGTAATTAATATATTCATATATTGCTTATGAAAATATATTCACAAATTGTTTATGCCTAATTTTCATAGTCATGTATTTGGTGTTATATATAAGATCTTGATTTAATTATCAACATATTAGTATTCTTACAAGTAAATAAAGCCAAGCAGTGTATTGGTTACACAGAATTTTAATAATGTGCTGCATTATGAGAACAAAAACTCACAAATGTCTTCATGATACTTAGATGTTTTAGATTTAAATAATTAGAAAATCATCAATATAAACCACAGAAATATTAATAATTTAGAGATAAATTAAAATATAATATAGAAAAAAATTCAAAATTAATGATTTGTTGGTCAACTTGAAAAATCTTATAATGGAAGTTCTTTGGTATACTTCCAAAATACTTTAATAAAAATAAAAAAGTAGAAAAATGGGATGTTTATCTTGTTAAATGTGATTAATTAAATATTTTTCCACAAATATAGGAATGATTAGATAGATTAGGTAGATTAGGAAATTAGATACCTGTAAATGGGTAGGTAGGTACATTCATTCTCTATTGATAAAGATTATGCAGTAACTGATGTGGTTAATATAGACATGTCTTAGCACAAATGCTAATATATTATCAAAAGATCAATACAAAATTTTTTCTTATATATAATATTAAATAATGCACTAAATATTTAATGAAGCATATGTACATGCATTCTGTAATTGTACTGAATTTTGACAACTGATTTTTTTCTGTTTCATTTTTTAATGTTGAAATAACTTTTTAGAGTCTATCACATAGACATAGTCTTTCAATATTTATGACTGACTCAAGTATCACGTATCTTTCAGAAAAAGGTGAGTTTGTTTGTTTTATTTTCCTTTTTACTTTGAAGATTTGAAATTTTATGCCTAGTTTATTGAATGTTAACTTTTGGTAAAAACTAATTAGTTTCAATGTCACAATTTAAAAAGTTTATTTAATTTGTACTAGACTTATATTTAAAAATCCATCTCCCTTAACTATTTTTACTTATTTGGAATATATTCACAATTTTCATAGTGTATAGACTCTTTATAATTTTTAAATTACTTTCTTTTAGAAAACATAAATATAAAGTACTTATGAGTCTCCAGATTAAAATTAGATGAGAATTTATGAGTTAAACTCTCATAATACAGACACTGATCAAATATACAGGATATTTGAGACACTCATGAATATAGAAAGACTGTGTCTATGTGATAAACTCTATAAAGTAATTTCAACATTAAAAAATGAAATAGAGAAAATTAGTCATCAAAATTCAGTAAAATTACAGAATGCATATACATATGCTTATAGATCCAGGTGTTAATGTGTATTTTCATGCTTGCTTCATTGCCCTCTGCCCAAAAGATAGTTGATGTTCATAATGTATCTATTGATATCATAGAGAAGAACAGTGTGAGTTCTAAAGTATACAAGAATATTTCATGAGGTGTATATTTGCTCGTTTGTTTGTTTGTTTTAGGTTTGAGGTTTTGGTTTTTAGTTATTCTTAGGGAGAACACATTATTTAACCACAACATGTGATAGGTAATGACTTTGAAAACTCTAAAAACATTTAACTGTATTATTTTCAATATTATAGACTTGATTTTATACATATTCATTAAGAAATATATTACATGGATATAAGAATTATATTACATGCATAATAAGGGAGAAAGCAATTCACATGGAAGAAAATAAATCATATGGAATGTATCATTAAAAAGGCATTTTTATTTTTAGCATAATAGCAATCTCTTTTAAATATGTTATATGAGCCATCCTTGATCTCCAATAGTTACAAATACATGGAACAAAGATGTATTTTAAATCATAATATTAGATTCCTCGACAATGTAATAACTGACCAAGTGGTAGCCTCTTGACATGAATTATGTAAAAAAAAAAAAAAAAAAAAAAAAAAAAGGCTTCAACCTGCCAAAGACTAGACAACCAAGATCTAGCTGGATTTAAGTACATGTGGTTCTTAGCCATATTTATTTCTGATAGTTCCTGATATTGGTTTTGTTCTTTCTACTCTATATTTATCATCTCTTATGGTGCATTTACAGAATGAATATCACACTGCAACACAGATCATTGCTAAGAAAAACATGTACATTTTAAAAATCAGAATAAGGGAGCCAGTACACTTGGAAATTTTTAAATAGTTGTCACAAAATCAGAGATTGTGGGAGCCTGTTTCCCATCTTATACATCTACAACCTGTCCCCTACACCAAAATTCAGGGAATATTTCAAAAGGGGGAAGAATATTTACAAGAGTTAGAAGACCAGAATGCTTGGTATTAGATATTTGGCCCTGCCTCTATCTTGTTAGCTACAGCAACAATGGCTCAATGACATTTCCAATAAAATACCCAATCCTGGCAGTAACCCTGCAGCCTCTGCAAGAAACAGCATATGAGTGCTGCACTGATGGAACTCTATTGTGGCCAGGCCCATGAAAATTCTTTATCACTTGGTTAGGACCTGTGGTAAATTTAGTGGACTCTATGCTTATTTCCTATATTACATGTGCTACAAAGCTCTCCTTGATTTTTCTATGTTGTCTATATTTATAGCAAAATTTAGTATAATGTTGGTCACATGCAAGGCCCAGATAAATCAAAGCCTTGTGGATGATTCTGTTTTTCTCAATACTCTTTTAAACGGTAAAAACTTCCTTTCCTCTTTTGACTCTATAGATCCTCCAGATGTGCTCATTACTCCTGGCTATATTGGGACATGTAAATATGCCCTGGGTAAACACCTACTATCATACTGAATAAACCTGTGGCAGTGGTTGAAAGCAGTGGGTCCTTGCATAACAGTTCTGAAGAAGATTGTTGTGATCAACAGAGACTTAAACTGGGGAAGTTATGTCTGATCAACAGAGAGTTAGAAATTAGGAAAGTCTGATCAACAGTTATTTGAAAATGGTTCTTAGAAAGATGGCATCAAGAATTGATAGATATATATCAGGAATGGTTGCTTGGCACAATGACTATGTTTCTGTACTCAATTAAAAATTATGACGACAAAGAGGTGCTATTTGAAGACTGGACTAATACCCCAAAATGTTTAATCTGCACTTTTTATAATTGTGTAACCTCATTTGCTACCAGCTAGGTAAATGCTCATATTTACAGGACTTGCCTGGCTAGACGTTTATTTTTGGCTGTCTGAATTTGTGTTTTCTACTGCAAAATAAGTTTAGGGGGTGATTGGCTCAGTGGGAGTACAGAAAGAGGAAGGGAAACTATGAGGAGCTTTTGTAATGATGAGCTTTTGATCTCATTTTATAAAATATTAAATGCTAATGTTATGACCTCTTTTAATAAAATAACCAATGGTATCACTACTCAAGTGACTCTGATTGTAAAAATAAAGATGGCTCGATTTATTAGAGCCCATTGCTTGAAAGTCAGTTGTTGGTCAGTATCTTCACATTGCCTCAGCACCTCTTTCCCATCTCAGGACATGAACTTTGCAGCTGGAACTGATCACAAAGTCAGTCCTACAAACTATATATAGGAGTTAAATTGGCCAGTAGTATTTTCATTTGTTTTGTTTTCTGTGTATGTGCGTGCAATGAAATAAATAAAAGTCCATAAATTTGAGAGAGAAAATAGGAGGACATTGGAAAATCTAGACAGGAAAGAAAAAAGGAAAAAATTACCTTTATATAGTATTTATGTATAAAAATCATTAAAAATTAAATAAATTTAAAAACAAGTTCAATTTTTTAATTAATTGAAAATTCAAAAGGAAAAATAATCTAACAAAAGTAAAACTGTAGGATGAACAAAAATGTCATTGCAAATACTGAAGTTGAAAAGAAAAAATACATAGATTATATAAAAGATACATAGATTGTGCATAAAATTGCACAATATAATTAAATTCAACTTTATTAGAAATAATTAAAAATATGATAAATTGTTCAAGTTTTTCATTAGGGAATGAAATAAGAATCAAAATGAAATACCAGTTAGATGTGGTAAGATGTATAGCAATCAGACTTGATTACTAAAAGGTTAATTATTTGTTGTCTTTTTTGTCTCATGTGTTGAAGCATATTTTCTCAATTAATCCAGACTGTCACTGTATTTGGAGACAGTTCTTTGTAAGAAGTAAATACTGCAGCTGTGGGATAAGCATTAATTATATCTGACTACTTTTCTTGTTTATAACAAAGGCAGACTTGGTAGAAGAGACTTCAGGGCATTCGTAAACAAAAGAAAAGAATAAAATTATTTTAAGAAGTCAAGGAGAGAAGTATCAGAGAAAAAATCCTAAACTGTCATTTTTTTTAAATTAATCTGTTTTCTCTTTTAACTTTTAAATTAAAATAGAATTATGTTACTCATCCACTCGGTGGTTTGTGACTGATAAGGATCCCAAAGGCTTATGCATTTGAATGTTTGGTCCGTAGTTGTTGACACTCTTTGGAATCATTTAGCAGGTGTGGCCTTGTTGGAGAAGTGTATCACTAGTGGTAGACGGGGGTTTCCACAGTCCAGACCTAGTTAGCTTTCTCTGCCTTGTGCTTGTGGATAGAGATACGGGCTCACGGAGGTTGCTCTGACATAACGCCTGCCTGCTCCCATTTTCCCTATCATCATGGCTTATGGATTCTAAGAAACATGAGGCCTGCTTTAAATTTATACCTTCATATATTGCCTTGCTCCTAGTGTTTTGTCATGGAAAAAGAAATGTAACTAAAAGAGTTCCTTTCCTTTCCTTATTACAATCTCTCTCAAGTGCTTTACCTCCAATCTGTCTCATAATATTGTACTATCAATTTGACAGCCTCTTTTTAATATATTTCCTCTTTATAATATATTTAGATATATATTTTATATATATATTTATATTTCATTTCTTCTGTGATGGCTCCTGAACCATGTCTTCAAAAGTTGTTGTGATATAAATGTATCTGGATGAATCTGGTCTCCCCACCATTTTGTGAATCTCCACATTATATCTAGTTGTGTTTTTCCGAGATGCTTTCAATTTACTATAAGGAACACTTTTTTGATATAATGGTAGCTACACCTATCTGTGAACATAAGGATAGAATAATGTTGCATTTCATGAATGTCAATACGGTGGTATGAACAAAAATGGCACTCATAGGCTCATAGCTGAAAGCTTGGGTCTCATTTAGTGAACTTTTTGGGAAAGATTAGGAATTATGGCTTGTTGGAGGTTTTTCAATAGATTCAAATTAGCTCTCTCACTCTCTGCCCTGGAGTTGTTGTCTCAATTGGCAAGCTCTCAGCTGCTGCTCCAGTTGCATGCGGCCATGGTTCTCATAGTGCTGGTCATGACTAACACTCTGAAGCTGCAAGCAAGTTACCATAGCAAATAATATTTCTCTTTAAGTTGCCTTGCTCATACATAATGTCTCTTTATAGAAATACTGAGGTAGTTTAGACCAGGAAAATTCATATCTGTTGTATTAATACCCAATCTTTGGTAGTTTTATAACAACTCATGTTGGAACACATTTGACCAAAGTATATAGAAAATATACAAAACAAATAGAAGGAATAAAAGAATCAAAAACTTCTAATGTGAATATAAAATATTTAAAGAGAACATTGTGGAAGTTCTTCAGTTTTCTACATTTACTATTACTGTATAACACACAATGTTATTTTTTATATAAATCCAAGTTAAGGAAAAAATGTAAACATGTGAACATTTCTTCAAAGTTCACTGTCATCCAATACATCAAACCAAAGAGAGTGGAAATGACTTAGTATTGAGATCAACTGATAGAGAAAAGGACAAATTTTATCAAATGAAAAAAATGTGGTTTAAAAAATAAAACAACACAGTTTGTAATAAAATAATAACCATAAGAATTAACTATCAATAATTAATACCACAATAAGATTTCAGATAAAACATCTGTCTTCTATATAACAGAGTAATTAATTCCACAAATTTGCCATCCCATGTTTTTTAATAGTATCATTTAATATGTTAAACCAACTGAAAAGAATTCAAACCTGTATCACCAATAAAAGTAATAAATATAATATAAAAATATTATTGAAATATGCATTAATATTAATAAATATTAACTTAAATGATAGATATTTTCTATGAATATTTTTTTAAAAAATGTGACAAAATAAAATTTATTGTTTTTAATTCAAATTGCATTTTTCTATCACTTCACCTTCCAGAAATGACATCAATGATGATACCATATTATAATGCAAAATTTACTTGCAAATTTTACATACTCATGTATTTTATATTGGAGTGAAAAATGTTCCAAATAAATAGCTAAGCTATACTTTTTTTTTTGAGCAAATCATTCATTTTGCTTTGAGATTTACATGTAAATTTCTATTTAATCTTGTTTATTTGAGCACCTAATCCTTTCTATTAACATAATTTCCTTAACATGTAATCTGCATCTTAGGTAGTTGTTCAAAAAATGGTTGTATATCATTTGATTATTCAGTGTATAAATTTATTGCAATTACTTTAGCATTTTAAATCATTTCAAATTTAAAACTATGTAATGAATAAGCTTACTTTACATGTTAGTCTTGACATGATTTTATAAGTGAATACACATAAATGCATACTGTAAAGGTTGAAAAACAAATATCTGCCCAGTTTTTAAGATTATCAATCAAGATTCAACTGTGAAAATCATTCATTTTACATATATGTCCATTATATGTTAATTTAGTAATCTTTGAATTGATTTTAAATATTTCAATTTTAACAGCTGTTTAATAATTATCTTTAATAGTTATAATACAAATAAGTATTGCAGGAAAGGTTCTAGGAGGGTAGACTAACACCACTTTCTGTTTCATTTACATCTAATTGCACACTAAAGGAGCTCTAGACTTTATAAAAATTTGTTTTATAATGGAAAATTTTAATTGGAGATGTTCTAAGTCATTTTATATGAACTTTATGATCTCTGACTGTTCACAAGTAGCCTTATTGCTTTGTACATAACTGTACCGCATCCTTTCAGTTCATCATAATTAGATGAATAATACTAATAAAAACCCCAACAAATTTTACATAAACCACACAGAATCTCAATGTCATAGTCATCTATTTATCAATTGCCATACTTACCTGACAGCTGTTAAGATATCAGGATTTCAAATAATATTGTGTTGTTTCCTTTTATAATTGGATGGTTTGAAATTGTTCCATTTTCTAATTCTATAGAATTTTCACCTCTGCATGATGCATCACCTCTATATCATTCCCATTCTCCAGGTAACACTTTCAAATTTTCCCTCAGTCCTCTTTTTATTATTATTATAGTTGCCTGTATGTATGCAGAAGTTAATCTACATAGTTCATATAACTTTGGTTTTTTTATGTACCTAAAGTGTTATTTCGACTAGTTTGCATACTGAATAATAAATAAAAAACATATTGCTTTGTTGTCTGTTGCTGTGATAACATGCAATGTGCAGGACAACTTATGTAAGCACATGACTTTTTGAGTTAGTTGGGGGGCGAATAAATTCATTGATGTATAAGAATGGAAGCATGACCCCAAGTTGTACTCTCCACCATGAAGTGTATGTGTAAATGTAATGTACGCAAACATATCAAAGATTTGGAGAACTGGAATGCAGTAGTAATCATGCTGAGCCTTGAACCAGGGCATCAAGAGGTACATTTAAATGGTAACTGCAAATACTTTTAAATTCAGTGTTTCTTAGAATTATAGCTACAGAAAGATAAGCATAGTTTGCATTATGAATATAACTGTGGTGAATGCCTTCTTCAAAAGTAATAGAAAAACTTCTTGGAGCAATTTCAAAGAACCCAGAATAAAAAACAGGAGACACTGCCAGGAGCTATCAGAAAGAAGCTAAAACCAGCAGGTGATCTTCCTGAAATGCTTCTGCCATGGATTCTTAAAGTTAATGACAGAATTGCTTCTTTAGGAAAGGCAAGAGGATGTCATTTTAGGAAAGACCATTAATATGCCTTTCCTGCATAGCCCAAACTTTTAAGTAGATTTCTGCAGAACAACAAAGATATACTAGTAGTGATGGTAATTAGACAAATACTTGATTTTTTAATTCTCAATGATAATCCTGTAAGAATTCATAAACTGTATTAGTAGTTATTAAGCTCTTTTATAATAGGACTGCTATTAAGTCCTCTCAAATAAACAAAACTTCAATGAGAAACCTGTCAGTCTTCAAGTGTCAGGTATCTACAACTTAAGAGCAAATACTAAGAGGTTGTAGAACAATTAACCTAAAGTCATAAAATGGGAACCAAAGATTTACTATAGGTACAAGGAGAGAATATGAAATATTAATTAGGTTTATCAATACAAAACTTCACTGATAACTTAGTCATAAAAATTACAGTTTTTTACATTTCAATGAACCTTTTGAGCTAGTGTCAGGTAATAATTATTCACCCAGATAATTACTTTATTTATTTTACACTCCAGATTTTATTCCCGTCCCCCACCCGGTCCACAGTCTGATTGTTCCATATCCCATAACTCCTCTGTATCCTCTGTCTCCACCAGGTTATCCCCAGCAACCCCACCCACCCAACCAGACCTCTAAACTCCCTGGGGCCTCCAGTCTATTGATGGTTATGTGCATCTTCTCTGACTGAACGCAGACTTTGCAGTCCTCTGCTATATATATGTTGGAGGTCTAATATTACCTGGTGTATGCTGCCTGGCTGGTAGTCCAAGTTAATTAAGACTGTTTGTCCATCTACAGGGTTACCCTCCTCCTCAGCTTCTTCCAGCTTTTCCCTAATTCAACCACAGGGGTCAGCAGTTCTGTCCATTTGTTGGGTGAAAATATCTGCATCTGACTCTTTCAGCTGCTTGTCGAGTCTTCTAGAGAGCAGTCATGATAGGTCCTTTTTTGTGAGCACACCATAGATTCAGTAATAGTGTCAAGACTTGTGACCTTCCCTTGAGCTGGATCCCACTTTGGGCCTGTTGCTGGACTTCCTTTTCCTCAGGATCCTCTCCATTTTGTCCCTGCAGTTCTTTGAGACAGGAACAATTATGGGTCAGAATTTTGACTGTGGCAGCCCCATCCCTCACTTGATGCCCTTTCTGCTGGAGGTAGATTATACAAGTTCACTCTCCCCACTGTAGGACATTTCATTAAGTTCCCTCCCTTTGAGTCCTAAATGTCTCTCACCTCCCAGGTCTCTGATGCATTCTGAAGGATTCCCCCACCTCATAGCTCCTTCGAGGTTGCCTATTTTCATTCTTTTTGTTGGCTCACAGGGCTTCAGTCCTGTTTCCTCAATACCTGATCATATTACCCTCTACCCTTGCCTGTACCCTTTCCCACACAAATCTTTCCCTCCCTCCCCACTTGTGATTGTTTTCTTCTCCATCCCAAGTGAATGGATTGAGAAAACCACACTTGGGTCTTTCAGCTTGTTAACATTTTTTAGTTGTGTGGACTGTATCTTGTGTATTCTGTACCTTTGGGGGAGCTAATATCCACTTATTAGTGAGTATATACTATGCATGTCCTTTTGGGTCTGAGTTACCTCACTCAGGATATTTTCTAGTTCCATCCATTTGCCTGCAAAACTCAGGATGTCCTTGTTCTTAATAGCTGAGTAGTATTCCACTGTATAAATGAACCACATTTTCTGTATTTATTCTTCTGTCGTGGTACATCTGGGTTGTTTCAAGATTCTGGCTATCAAAAACAAGGCCGTTATGAGCATAGTGAGACATGTGCCCTTATGGTTTTGTGGATCATTTTTTGGGTATATTCCTAATAGTGGTATTGCTGGGTCTTCAGAGAGATCTATTTCTAATGTTCTGAGGAAAAGGATTCACGGTGACACTTTCATAAATGAATGTGGGTTCTTGTTGGGTAATTTCTCTCCTTTCCTCTCAGACACTTACCCTTCAAGATAATCTAAAATAATATATTGTGAATAACTCTCATTTCACTAAAATGGGGAAAAGATGACATTAGTTCTATTCAACTAGAAATAATACTTAATTTAGGTAAATAAATGAATAAATGCAAAGTGCTTTATTTATACTTGCTAATACTTAGAACAATGTTAAAATGTGATAAGTATGGATATAATGCTGATAACTGTACCTGCTTAAAGTTATTTCTACACAGAAGCTTATAGAAATCATTTTAGCTAAATAAATTGACTTGATGTTAGAGATATAAGTCTATTTATAGTAGCCTTCCTGGCTGGCATTATCAGAGACCCGAGTTTTATCTCCAGTTTAGCATATACCCAGTGTGGTGATATAAACCTAAACCAACACTTGGAAGTAGAGACAAATGTCAGAAATTTAAAGTCCCATGTGACTATATATCAAGCTTGAATACAGCCAGAAATACATGAGTCTTAATCTCAAAATTATTAAATTGCTTAAATAAAGTAACTAAATAACTGACTAATTTTCACCCACAAATCACTATGTGATTCTTATTGTATTTCCTACTTGCTCTGAATTTCTCAATGATTAAACAAAGCTAACTTGCAGAGAAATGATTGCTTAGATCACCTAGGGTGTTTTTGAAATATCACAGAATTTGTTCCATAAAATAGATATTAGTTGTGTTACTGCTGCTATTTTTTTTTTTAGCAGAGGATTGCTATTTGTTCAGTCTATTCCTAAATTTGGGCACCCTGTACCTCAATATGCTAAGTACTGGCATTACAGAGGAATGTTACCACACTGCCAAAATTACAATTCAACTTTCTATTACCTCAGGTAGTATTTTCCCTGAACAAAAGAAGAATAATCTAATATATTTGTTCTTTAATAAGATATTCATATACAATTTTTATAATCACCATGAGCTAACTATACTAGAATTTAAAAACAAATATGCACAAGAGGAAATATTTTCTATATTATTGAGTATAATTTTTTCTGATGTAGAATGAAGAAATACTTTGAATATACATAAGAATGATGCATGCTGATTTACTAAAGGCAATAAATCCACTTGTTTGATAGTTAGGTAATGATTAAAGATATATCTAACAGGGCAATGTTTTCATATTATTGCTCAGGTAGAAAATTTTGCCTGACATTTCCCCAGCATTCCTCCCAATTAAGAAGACAGCTGTCATACTGAAGGAATTGATAATCTATTTACATGTCACCTGAGAATGTTTAAGTTTAGCAGATGTTAAGTCACTAGAGAATGTTCAAGTTTAGAAATTAATGTTTCCTTGGAATTTTATCACTAACAGCAAGGAAAAGAGCTCATCTTGATTGTCTTTCTGGGTTTTTACTGTCAGTCTTGTTTGAGTATGTAGAAAATTTCAGGAAACATATTTATTTTTTAAGCAGTGTTGTAGGAAGATAAGGAAAAATTATTGTTTATCTTCTTTATAGTAAATGAATCTATAGTTATCATAGTCTGTATCCGCTGGCTCTTCATAATGCCTTTAACACTAATTACCAATCCTTTCTGTTCCTGTCTCCTCTCCATCCTCCCCTCTCCCAGCCTCTCTCTTTTTCTTTTTCTTCTTGTCTTTCTCTGCCTCCTCACTTAGCAGAGAAAAATATGAAAAAATGATATCCTTATGAGCTCTTCTACCAGACAAAAAATAATTTATGTTTTAAACTAGTTAAGTGTTTGAAATGTTATTTATAATAAAATAATCATTATTGATGTTTATATAACATCTTTACTACTTATTAGTACATTCAGCAGTATCATTCATTTTTTTATCTAATGGTTGGAAATTGTGAAACAAGTACAGTTTAGTCTGAGTGTATTTCATTCAAATTACCTTCATTTTCTTAGTCATTGTCAGAATCATAATCTGTACTTTAAATCATTTACAACTACATGGTATTTTTTACCTGTAATATCTCTATCATATGAATTATGATATTTATTAGGGTCTCTATCCTTTCATTTTCCTATGTTAATGGAAATTAACATAGGCAACTAATTCATGTATGTAGACCATGAATTTGCTACTGAGTTAGAATTCAAGTTTTTGCCTTATATTCATATTTGAAAACCTGCTACCTCAGTCTCTAGACTAACCTATATTACAAGCCTTCTATAAACAGGAAATTTAGCTTAATTTGTTTTCCTTTTTAAAATTTATTTGTTATTTGTTGCTTTTTGTTTATGACTTGGGTGTGTTCAACATGGCAATGAACTAATACCTACAAAATTTAGTGTGTTCTCCCATCAACAAATCACATCACAAGCAAAGTAGTAAATATGAAATACAAACTGCATTAAATGTTCCATGTTTTTCATTGGTAGTTCTTCCCTTATGAAGTAATATCCTCTGTTAATTCTCACTTTTGGCACACTTATGTTCTACCTTGGACTGTATAATGTGAGTTGTAACTATTTTGTTTCATTTTTCTTCTCCATCACATCACACTGTTTCATAGCAATGATTCTATACATGCTTTTCTCTCCCTGTAATTTTTTCATTCTGTTCTTTAAATTATGTGAACCTAGTAAATTCCTTTACAATTAACTACTCAGATAGCCTCTCTAGACAGTGAAGCTTTTCTTAATAAGGGATATAATTCTATGGAAGCCAATATTGTTTACTTTTAAAATCACCTATCAACTATTTTCTCTTTCTGCAGTCCATCAAGCAAATCCCTTTTCTGTTTGACCATAATGGAAGTGTTGACAATAGTCAAAATTTAAAATGCCAGTCTTTAGTCCAGGGATTATCTTCTGATATATATGATTCTTCCTAAGTGATACAACAATTAAAATATATTTAGGGCTAATTTCCTTCACATAATAAATGTTCTTTGCTGTTTGGTCATCTAGAACAATAAGACAACCAGAACGCACACCTATCCTTTGTTCTACAAGTATTACATTATTAAAGGTTCATATAATGTTTCCTTTATTTGTGAAATTTGTGTGTCTCTATCTTTATGTGGCTCATCTGCAGGTGTATATTGTTTCTTAGAGAAAAGGTGCTGAATTTTTCAAAGCAATATATACTGAGTTAAACTACCTTTACAATAAAAAAGCATGTTTCAACATCATTTGTATTTATTGAGAAATTATCCTTAAACAACTTTCATGTTTATAATCCATTTAGGAACCAATGAGCTAGCATTATAGTTTTGAGATAGCAATATAATTTTGTGCATGCACTTAAACCTGTTCTTATTTGCTAAGTGGAGAATGAGTAAATGTAATGCCAACATAAAGTAAAGGGATGTTTTTTACATGTTAGGTTATTTGTCATGAAACGCCATTAATTAAATTGCACTTTAATATATTTTACATATTATTAGTTTGCAGTGTCATTAAAATAATCTTTCTTTTATTTGAAGTGGAAGCTTACACAAAGAGGAATATATGGAACTAAATGTTTTAAGTTTCTGATTCCCATTACAAAATATGAAGGAAGTATGCAAGTAGTTTTATATGAATGCTTTCTCTCTTTTGCTCTCTTTGTGCCTCTCATTGTCCAGGCCAGGTAGACAATCAAGTGGGACTGTTAGACCCTGTGGAGAGGACTGAGATGCATGAGAAAATAAAAAGGCACAGCATGTCAAGAAGTCTGATCAAGCTGGCAAATTTTTTATTGTTCACACCTATTATATACTCTAAAAACAGGATATAGGGAGGGGTAGGAAAGGAAAGAGGCCTTTGCAGGTAGAGGAAGCTAACTGAAGCTGTGGCGTCTAACTAAGCTATTCTTACAAATCCTTTCCATTACCAGGGGTTCTAAAAACATCTATCTAGCAGGATGTTGGATAAATCTAAAGATCAGGAGGAAGGGTTACTAAGGTGGGTTGTTATGAGGCCTTGTTTGAAATTCTGAGAACAGACAAGTGAATCATGGAAAGTCAGCAGAAAGGAGAATAGTAGATAAAAATATAATCGTTCCTGTCTGAAAAAACCTTCAGGGACAAAAAAAAAAAAAAAAAAAAAAAAAAAAAATGGAGAATAGCCTGAGGAAAAAGAGGTCAAGTGACAGGTCCAAATTGGAATCCAGCTAAAGGGGAGGCCCCAAGAACTGACACTATTACTGAGGCTATGAAGTGCTCACAAGCCAGGCTATGGTGGCACACGCCTTTAATCCCAGCACTTGGGAGGCAGAAGCAGGCGGATTTCTGAGTTCGAGGCCAGCCTGGTCTACAGAGTGAGTTCCAGGACAGCCAGGGCTATACAGAGAAACCCTATTTCGAAAAACCAAAAACCAAAAAACAAACAAACAAAAAAATGAAGTGCTCACAAAAAGAGGCCTATCATGACTGCCCTCTGAAATACGCAAAAGCAGCTGAGTCAGAAGCAGATATTTACACCCAACCAATGGACCTGACCCCTGTAGTTGAATGTAGTTGAAGGGGAAGTTAGATGAAGATGGGGAGGCAGGTGACCCAGTAAGAAGACCAGAAGTCTCAAGTAACCTGGACTCCAGAGATCTCTTAAACACTGGACCACCAACCAGATAGCATGCACCAGCTCATATGAGGTCCCCAACACATATACAGCAGAGGACTGCTCTAGACTCAGTCAGAGAAGATGTACTTAAGCCTCAAGAGACTGGAAGCCCCAAGGAATGGGGAGGTCTGGGGGAATGGGGCTGGGATTGGGAACATCCTCATGGAGACAGGGGACTAAGAGAGGAGGTATGGGATGTGGATCAGTCAGAGGGTAGATCGAGAAGGGAATAAAATTGGGATTGTAAAAAAAAAAAAAAGATTAAATAAAAATAAAAATAAAGCATTAAACAAAAAGAATTCATTGGTCATATATTTATTCCTGATTTTAATCATTATCTCTCATATACTACTTTATGGTCTAAAGTGCCATACTTTGGTTTTTCTAGAGGATGTGAGAAATTCTCTGTTGTGTATATGTAGTCATGATTTCACCATGCTATTACTACCTCATAATCCCACAGAAATTTTGCATAGAGTTAAGTCTACTATTCTTCACGATACACTCATTATAACATTTTATGAAGATTGAAAATTTTTAACTAAAAGTACATAAACACGACCTTCTATGCTAGAACTAATTCATGTTAGAAAGCTAACCATACTGCGAACACCCCAACATACATGTTTAAAAGGAGAAAAATGATTACTCATTAACAAAATATGTCTTTGAAAGTAAATTACCAGATTACTATCCTTCATATAATGTTATGTATCTTTATATTTATTACTCACATTTTAATACTTAATATAACGGTCTTATACTAAACACATTAGTTATATAATTTAATTGAAATTAAAAACAATCCAATTAAAATGTACTATTACATATATATAATTTCATACTTTTTTATCTATAATATAGTACATATGTTCACAATTAAGACACAGCTAAACTATACTTTCAATAGCATTTTTATTCTTCACATCAAAATATTTTGTCTGGGGCTGGAGCAATGGCTCAGTAGTTAAGAACACTGCCTGTTCTTCCAGAGGTCCTGAGTTCAAATCCCAGCAACCACATGGTAGCTCAGAATCATCTCTAATGGAATCTGATGCCCTCTTTTGGTGTGTGTGAAGACAGTTTCAGTGTACTCATATAAATAAAATTAAAATAAAGATGAAAAATATTTTGTCTGAATAAATATATCTGAAATTGAAATATTAAATATTGTTATTTTATAACCAAATATATCTATTTTAATATTTTGTATTCTTTAAACAAAACCAATCATCCTTTCATGAATCATTTAATCATACTTTATCTCAAGAAAACTACATTTGTGAGAAATTAAGGATTTATGAAGATTTATGATGATATATGGAAACATTTTCAGTTTCATAAAAATTGAATATAACAAATTTCTGAAAAAAAAGGTAATTTAGTATATGCTTCAAAAACATATCATGTTTTGTTAACTGAAAGCTAACTTTTGATTAATTTTGTTTTTATATTAGGACATATATTATTATTCAAAGTAACATAGTTATTATTTATGGATTAAGGAAGCTTAAATATAGTTTTCATAAATATTTAAATGTTAATTAGTTTGACATTCCTAGAGAACAACTGTGTATATTACTTGATTCTAAACATCATTGAAGTAACTAGCTTTGGAGAAATTTTCTATTTTTTTATAAAGTTCCCCACAGTATTAAGTACATATTATTATTATTACTGTTTATATTTTAAGATATACTCTGAAAAATTTAAACAATATCATATATTTATAACATGACAAAAATGATTAAAATGTATTATAACTATTACACTTTAAAGTTTTCTGAATAGTTAACCTTTTATAATTTATAATGATAATAATGATAAAGTTATGATATCCTAAAAATTATTCAACTTTTTAAATAATATGGTATCCAAAGTAAAGTAAATTGTGTGACTTTTTATTTTTTTTGATTGTTTGATTTTTTTTTGTTGTTTTTTTGTTTTCTGTTTTTCCATTGCACTTGATAAAGAGGTCTTTTGTTTTGTTTTTTCCTTGTGATCCAGAAACCCATGGAGTTGTGTGGTTTCCAGCTGACTCTACTATTCTTTAAAGCAGAATTTAATATTTCACTTCCTGTAAATAATACTATTGTCTAAAGGATAACTAATATGCAGAACTTATTGTAATTTTATTAATCATAAAGAAACCAACCAGCATAAATTTTAAACAACTCTATATGTTAATTTAGATTCAATTAACTAATCTGTTTTAATAAGGCCTTTTAAAGATTTAATTGGTACTTACAAAAGCTAATAAATATAAATAATGAACAAATCAGTATTTTCTTTGTAACTTAAGAGCACAGAATCACTTGCTGTTTAATAAAGTAATTCTCATGTTGAAGGAGCCAAAGGAGTCAAGGATACCACAAGAAGACTTATAAAACCTTAACCACAAAAAGCATGCAGGGGCTGTACCTAGCAGTTTCTCCCTCACAAATATGGAGCAGAAGTATCGCTCGGTCTTCATGTAGGTCCCCTAAAAGTCAGAATGGGGGCTGTCTCTGTCTCTGAATATGTTGCTTGCCTTTGGATCCCCTTTCCCTAGCTGTATTGCCTTGTTTGGCCTCAGTGTGAAAGAATGTTCTTAGTACTCCTGAGACTTGATGTGCCAAGGTACATCAAGTACACAGTAGGGAAAAGAATCCCCTTTTCTGAGAAGGGAGTGGGTAATGGGTGAAGGGTTAGTGGTAGTGGAACTGAGAGAAGAAGGGAGCTACAATCAGGATATAAAGTGAATACATACATACATACATACATACACACATGCATACACACATACAGGTATACGTAAGTGAAGAAAAAAACAAACCATAGTGATCATTTGAACAGGAAGAAAGGAAACAAATAAAATTATCATCTGAGTAAAAGAAAGCTGACTTTTGTAGCCTTTGCCATTTAATACAGAATTATTGATAAGACACATTAACTGTTTTTCTAAGATCTTTATGACTCAGATCTTAAAAATTCAAAATTGCAGTGACACAAAAATAGTTACTTATTATGACACTTGGTCAGCATTGTTAGTCTCCAAACATCATAATGTGTCTTTTAGCTAAATGACAACAGATTATTTAAGCAAAGACATAATTTGTGACATTAAACTCAAATCATTAGGCATTAGTTTAATTTTTTTAGAGAGCAGTCTTTATTATAACAGTGTATCAGCAGAAGAAGCTAAAGAGATAAGTTTCTCTTGAGTGAAAATATTGACGACAACCACTAAACAACCTAATAAACCTGTCTAGCATGGTTCTTTATTCTTCATCACTTATAATACTTGTTAATTCTGCTGTACTATAACTAAGTTTGAGAGAGTATTCATAGTAAAATCTTATTTGCAGAATTCTAAATATAAGTTCAAATACAGCAAAGCTTCCTATCCAACTCTGACCATACATACAACTACATTATCTATCGTTATCCAGTGACAGAATTCTTACCTGTTTATATACATTGTAGCTATTATACCTAAATCTGAAATAATCAATTTCACAATTAATTAATTAATTAATTAATTTTGCCTAGATAGGCAAAAACATGGCTGGAGCTATTGCTGTTCATTATAGGATAAAGTTTACTCAGGGCATGTGGAGGAGAGTTAAGAGGGTAGTAGAGGCAGACAAAGGCAGTGAAAGAGAACAAACATGAAAGTAGAGAAGTAGATGCTAGCCATGAGCATGTGGAGAAAGAGAGGGGAGGGGGATGGGGAGAGATTAGGAGCAGGAAAGCAAGAGTAAGGGATAGAGAGAGCAAGAGCACAATCTTTTATTTAAAGAACATTCTTCACATATTCATTAAAACTGAACAATGGAATAAAATTTTGACACATTTCAAAACATTCTGTTATTAAAAGAAAGTTATGCCTTACTTTCATTTTTTCCCACTAACAGGTCAGTTCATTTTGTCACAGTAATTGAAAAAATTCTCAAATTTTACAGGAAAAACAAAGACCCTAGATAGGCAAAATGATCCTGATCAATAAAAAACATGGCTGGAGCTATTGCTGTTCAATTTATGTTGCATTTACAAAGATATAAGAATAATATAAAATAGTGTTTCCATAAAATCAAATATCTTAATCAAAGGAGAAGAACTGAGCACCCACATATAAGTATTCATACCTACATTCACCTTATTTTTGTAAGTATGTCAAAAATTCATATTGGAGAGAATATCTTCAACAATGGTGCTGGTCAAACCGAACTTTTACAATTGAAAGAATGAAACTAAATATTTATGTTTCAGTTTCTGCAAAATCAACTCCAATGAAATCAACGATCTCTACAAGAGACCTCATAACCTGAATCTGATAAAGGACAAAGGTGGATTTATTTGAATTTAATTGGGACAGGAAATAGTTTTCTGAAAAGGAACTTGTAGACTAGAACAAAAATTCATATATTACACTATATAAAACTGAAATAGACCAAAAGACAACATCATTTGAGAGAAGATGTAGCATACAGAATGAGGAAAATATCTTAACAGACTAGACATGCAATGGTGAATTACTACATAAAATATAGAAAGATCTCAAAAAAATTAAGTATAAGTAACACAAACAATGCAACTAAAAATCAAGATATAAAATTAACAGCATTCTCAAAGAATGAAATACATGTGGTGGAGAAATATTATTTTGAATGTTCACCATTCCTAGACTTTAAGGAATTCTCACAGCCCAGTGTCTGCCCAGTGCCTCGTGGATGGGGCTCAGTCAAAAATTCCCCATGAGCTTTGCCTTTCTGATCCATGACAGACATGCAGGAACCACAATGCAGTCCAACAGGAACCCACATCTGCATGCCTATGCATGAGCTAATCATCCCCTCAGACCTTGAATTCCTGATCTTTTCAAAACTTTTACCATGAAGGGCTGTTGAATTTTGTCAAATGATTTCTCAGCATCTAATGAGATGAACATGTGATTTTTTTTCTTGAGTTTGTTTATATAGTGGATTATATTGATGGATTTCCATATATTGAAATATTTCTGTATCACTGGAATGAAGCCAACTTAACCATGATGCATGACTGTTTTGATGTGTTCTTGGATTTGGTTTGCGATAATTTTAATGAGTATTTTTGCATCAATATTCATAAGTGAAACTGGTCTGAAGTTCTCTTCCTTTGTTAGGTCTTTGAGTGGTTTAGGTATAAACATAATGTGGCTTCATAGAAAGAATTGGGTAGTGTTCCTTCTGTTTCTATTTTGTGGAATAATTTGAAGACTGTTTGTATTAGGTTTTCTTTGAAAGTCTGGTAGAATTCTGCACTAAAACCATTTGGTCTGGGCTTTTTTATGTTGAGAGATTTTTAATGTCTGGTTCTGTTATTTTAGGGGTTATGGGACTATTTAGATGGTGTATCTGTTACTGATTTAACTTTGGTACCTGATATCTGTCTAGAAAATTGTCCATTTCATTCAAATTTTCCAGTTTTTTTAAAGTATAAGCTTTTGTAGTAGAATATGATGATTTTTTGAATTTCCTCATTTTCTGTTGTTATGTTTTCCTTTTCAGCTCTGATATTATTAATTTGGATACTGTTTCTGTGCCCTCTGGTTAGTCTGGCTAAAGGATTGTCTATCTTGTTGATTTCCTCAAAGAACCAGCTTCTGGTTTTGTTGATAATTTGTATAGTTCTAATTTTCTCTACTTGGTTGATTTCAGCCCTGAGTTTCATAATTTTCTGCTATTTATTCCTTTTGGGTATATTTCCTTCTTTTTGTTCTTGAGTTTTCAGAAGTTCTCTCAAGCTGCTAGTGTATGATCACTCAAATTTCTTTTTGGGGACACTTACCACTATGAGTTTTCTTCTTAGCACTGCTTTCATTGTGGCCCATAAGTTTTGGTAGTTTGTGCTTTCACTTTCATTCAATTCTGAAAACTCTTTAATTTCTTTCTTTATTTCTCTGTGACCAAGTTTTCAGTGAGTAGAGTGTTGTTCAGCTTCCATGTGTATGTGGGCTTTCCATTGTTTTTGTATATAGAGGATTTTAATAAGGACATATATAACTCCCTTAAAGAAACACAGGAGAACACAGGTAAACAGGTAGAAACCCTTATAGAGGAACCACAAAACTCCTTTAAAGAAGTACAGGAGAACACAATCAAACAGGTAAAGGAGATGAACAAAACCATCCAGGATCTAAAAATGGAAATAGAAACAATAAAGAAATCACAAAGAAAGACACCCTGGTGGTAGAAAACCTAGGAAAGAGATCAGAAGTCATAGATGTAAGCATCACCAATAGAATACAAGAGAGAGAAGAGAAAATCTCAGGAGCAGTAGATACTATAGAAAATATTGACACAACAGTTAAAGAAAATGCAAAATGCAAAAAGTTTCTAACCCAAAACATCCAGAAAATCCAGGACACAATGAGAAGACCAAACCTAAGGATAATAGGTATAGAAGATGTTAAGATTCCCAACTTAAATGGCCAGTAAATATCTTCAACAAAATTATAGAAGAAAACTTTCCTAACCTAAAGAAAGAGATGCCCATAAACATAAAAGAAGCCTATAGAACTCCAAGTAGATTGAACAAGGAAAGAAATTCCTTGTGTCACTTAATAATTAAAACACCAAATGTTCAAAACAAAAAGAGAATCTCAAAAGCAGTCTGGGAAATGGTCAAGTAACATATAAAGGCAGACCTATTAGAATTACAACAAACTTCTCACCAGAGTATAAAAGCCAGAAGATCCTGAGCAAATGTCATGCAGACCCTAGAGAACACAGAAGACAGCCTAGGCTACTATACCCAGCAAAAACTCTCAATTGACATAAAAGAAGTAATCAAGATATTTAATGACAAAAACAAATTTACACGATATCTTTCCACAAATCCAGTCCTACAAAAGATAATAGATGGAAAACTCCAACACAAGGAAGGAAACTATATACTAGTAAATGCAAGAAAGTAAACTTCTTTCAACAAACTCAAAAGAAGATAGCCACAGAAACACAATTCCACCTCTAACAACAAAATAACAGGAAGCAACAATCGTTTTTCATTAATATCTCTTAGCATCAGTAAACTCAATTCTCCAATAGAAACACATGAACTAGCAGACTGGATACGTAAACATGACCCAGCATTTTGCTGCATACAGAAAATGCACCTCATTGACAAAGACCTCATTGTAAAAGGCTAAAAAAATATTTTCCAAGCAAGTGGTCCCAAGAAACAAGCTAGAATAAACATTCTCATATTGAACAAAATCAAATTTCAACCAAAAGTTATCAAAAAAGGTAAAGAAGGACACATCAAAGAAAAATCTAATGAAATGAACTCTCAATTCTGAACATATATGCTCAAAGTGAAAGGGCACCCACATTCATAAAAGCAACTTTTCTAAAGCTCCTGGCACACAATACACTGTCAATGTCTATTGTGTTGAGGACCCTGCATGTCAGTCATGAAAAAAAGAAACAGGACACAGGGGATGCAGAGCAAACTCAGAAGCAACTGCATGCTGCAACAAATTTTATTAAGCCTTATATAGATAAAAAACATGCATTCCCTCAAGTTCCCTTTGGCAAGCTAAATATCAAAATAATCTTTATTGCCATAATACCAGGAAGATAGGCAAAACTAAACAAATGCTTCATCTTACAGCATTTAATTAACAAATCACCCCAGTACTTATTATAACTCAGAGACCTTAAGAGCTGCATCCACAAAGACAGGTCAAAGTAGAACATATCTCAGGCCATGTGAGAAAAATATTTTCTTCTCAAGGGCAGCATTCTAGACCCTCCTTGTACCTTTCACCATTCCTTACTTGATCCTGCCTGGGAGCTGTATCTCTACATTGCACCTCACACAATAATAATGGGAGACTTCAACATCCCACTCTCATCAATGGACAAATCATGGAAACAGAAACTAAACAGAGACATAGTAAAACTAACAGAAATTATGGACCAAATGGATTTAACAGATGTCTATAGGCTATTTCACCCTAAAACAAAAGAATATACCTTCTTAGCACCTCATGGTACCTTATTCAAAATTGATCATATAATTAGTCATGAAACAGGCCTCAACAGATACAAGAATGTCGAAATAATCCCATGCATCCTATCAGAGCACCACAGACTAAAGCTGGTCTTCAATAACCCACTCTGTCTTCTATTAGTTTTAGTGTACCTGGTTTTATGTGAATATCCTTGATCCACTTGGACTTGAGCACTGTACAAGAAGAAAAGAATGGACCAAATTTCATTCTTTTACATGCTAACCACCATTTCAGCCAGCACCATTTGTTGAATATCTTGTCTTTTATCGACTGGATGGTTTGGGGTTCTTTGTCCAAGATTATATGACCATAAGACTGTGGGTTTAATTTTGGTTCTTTCATTCTATTCCATTGATGTACCTGTATGTTTCTGTATGAATAATTTGTATTACCCTAATCAGAATGACTAATGTTTAAGAAACTGATTCTCTAAAATGTAAATGAAATATCTAATTTAAAAAAATAGAAAGAAAAAGTTTTTTCTCTGGGTCAGTCACTTTTTTTTTGTCGTGATAACAAACTAACAAGCTCATTTCCCCTCTGGTGCTCGTTAGCCCTGCTTTGTTTTATCCTTGACTATTTAATGTTTAACTGTTGTGTTCATATCTACAGTCCATTTAAAATAAATCTGAATTCATGAAGTTAAGGTCAGGCATCGTTCAACATGAAGATCAAACTGAAAATAAAAAGCATCATTTATTTTAAAATAGTCATCCTTTAAGGCTGGATAGATAGCTCAGAAGTTAAGGACATCTGCTCTTGCAGAAGACTGGTGTTTGGTTCACTGTACTTCATGATGACTCAAAACTTTTCTGTACCTCCAGTTCTTGGAAATCCTGGGCCCTCTTCTGGACAAATGAGCAAACAATATGAACCCAGTACACTCACATACATCTCTGGTTTGAAGTTCCATGCAGAATGGTAGAGCAATGACATCTATTGAATCATGAGCTGAAATCCCTTTAAGAAAAGGCCTACACAATGGGGACCATGCTTAATACATCATCCTTTTCTAAAGTGAAATTAAGCAATGCACTGTTGACTGTGCCCTTCCCCCCAGGCCTGAGCAGGCCTGCAAAGTCATTTACCACAATAGACCAAGTAACAGTAGGACCTAGGAGATGCATTGCATTACCAGCCTTGGTGCCTTGGAGCCTGCTACCTGAGCTAAGAAGAATGGACTGCCTGCTGAGCTAGCCTTGACACCTTCAGGACTGCTATCTCCTTGCCCAGCCCCTGGGCTGAACCGAGAAGAGACTCTGGGGGGTGGGGCTTCCCCTTTATATGTGAAAGCAAATTATTAAACTTGGAGCCTTGATGAGAGAACTTTGTCTTGGCTTCATCTCTTCCCACCCATTTCCCTATTCTCAGCCTCTCTTGCAGGTGAACCTGTTCAGCTTTTGCTGCAGGCAGCAACAGAATAGCACCTTGAACAGGGATGGACCTGAGGACAAGAGATGAGCTGAGGAACGTTGTCTTGTGTAGAGTTCTATGGAAAATGGAAGAAGAAGATTATCCTGCACACTTAGTAAGTAGCAAATGAATTTTGATACTAGCGCTAGTTATGGTTAATTGTTGAAGGCCGTGTTTGCAGGAAGTGTGTTTGTCAGGGATAGGGTCTAGGAAATAGGCGTTGGCCCAGCATAGAATTTACCTAGGTGTTGACAATGAATTATGAGTCAGGAGAATTCAAAATGGGCATTTGCCCGCAGCTTACAAGGATTTCTCCAGGTGGGAGGATCAGGGGTTTCAAATAGTATGTTAGAAAAAATTTTGGCAGAGATAAATTCATACTGCCCATGGTTCCCACAGGAAGGAATCTTGAATAAGAAAACCTGGGAAACAGTTGGACAGGTTTTAGGAACTACAAAGGCAGATCCTAACACCCTTTGCCTTTAGGAGCTTGTAAAAGATGGTATTGATAATTGAATAGGGGGTGACAGTGAGCTGGGGAAAAGAGAGTATTTGGCAGGCCCAAGAGAGGCAGCTTTAGACTAGAGGAACTGGGTTTAAAAGAATTTGAAAAACAAAAAAGGACAGAGCACTGAGGAGTATCCATAATTTGGCTTCTTTGTTTGTCCCTTGGTGTGCCAATGCCCATGTGTCTCATTGTGTTTTTTGTCCGCGTGTCTCATTGTGTGAATGATTGATGGTCTGTCTATGTCTTGTGGTGTTCTATGTTTAATGTTTAAAAGATCGTTAAAATTGCTTGATTCAACACTTGGTCTAGTTTAACTTGGTTTTCAAAGGCAGTTTTAATATGCAGAGTAGCAGCTGATAAGTTTGCTTAACACCTGTAGCTAAGAGTGGAGCTGAGCTAGAAAAGCTGCTTTTAAAGGGACCAGCAGTTTTTTTTAGAATCTATAAGGAAGTTAAGAGTTGTTTGTCATAGAAAAATCTCTGTGACAAGGTGCTTTTATTTTAAAATTACAGCTAGAGAAAGCAAGAAATTTTGTTTGGTTTAAATATATAAGATGTGTTGTCACTTCATTTTTGTTTCTAATTGGCTTTAAGGTATAAATATGTTCTACATGTCTTGGTTATAGATTATCGGCCTAAAGTTATTGGATATAGTTAAAATTTTACAACCTTGGTAAAAAAGGTTGGCGTAAGATTGGTAACTCAGGGTTAGAGTTATTCAGAAACCAGATGTATAAAGATAAGATTTAAGAACAATGTCTCATTAGTGAGATATTAAAAGCTGAACTATCATGCATTCATATATAAAAATTGGCAGCAAAACTTTATAGCATAAAGGTAAACTACTTGGTGTTGATTTTAGAGAAAACAGATTGCTTACATCATTAAAGATTGCTTTTGTTTCTCAAAATTATGGTTATATTCTAATGTTACAAAAGAGGCTTAAAAACGTAGTTAAACTGCCAATATTCCATTGGCTACAGTTGGTAGTTCTATTGAGAGTTTGAGATTTTTTGATTTACCCATGTTTATAGAGAAAAAATACAACATGTGTCTTTTAAAGTTTACAGTTTAAATTTAAAGGTAAAAAAAATTGTGCAGTTCAGGCCTAGCCAGGCCTCAGAGAACAGGTCGAGATTAAGAGCATTTACATTTGAGTTGAGACAATGCAGACTGAGCTCTGCAGCTCAGGTGCCAAGAGTTTTTTTTGTCCTGGGCCTTCACTACCAGGTCCTAGAAATGTGTTTACCAGAATTTGTCTTTTGCCTTGCTTGTTTCTACAGTGAAAGAGGGATAAATCTAAGACCCAAAGACTGTTTACAACAGTCTGTGGGCCCGAGAGTTATAATTATGCTGGAGACATTCCTCCATGAGTTATAACTGCACCTGCTGACAAAAATATTGTTCAAGATGCTTTGGATTCCTCTAATATATGTAACAATTATTAGAGAATAAGGTTGGCTTTTATCTGATTCTCACTCAGCTAAAAAAGATTGGTTATTAAATTAATCCAAAACAAAGTTCAAACTTAAGATTTATGAAACTAATGGGGCATTACAGCCTAACTTGCCTACTCCAGCTGCCATTCCAGTACATACTTATAGAATTATTATAGATATAAAAGATGTTTTTATACCATTCCTTTACATTTCTAGTAAAGGTGAGAGGCTTGCAGTCAGTAAATTTATTCATAATTTTTAAGAGCCCATGAAGCAATATTGTTGTTAGAAATGATTGCCTCAAAAAATGGTTAATTACTTTACATTATATATAAAAATATTGTTGTTGCTTAAATACAGAAAATTAAGAGTTTAAATCTTTTAGTGTATATTATTCATTGTATGATACTTTATTAGCGGATTTCTCTAAAGAAGTTTTTCTACAAGCCTTTGCTCCAATATAACGAGCTTTAAAAATTTTTGGAGTACTCGCTGCTCCAAAAAGGATTCAAAGGCAATATCTTTTCAATATTTGAGACCTCATTTATATTCTAAGCAGATTGTGACACGGAAAATTCTAATAAAAAAAAAAAGATAGTTGGGGCTAGAGGGATGGCTCAGCCGTTAAAGGTGAGACTTATAATTAAAAATATAAAAGTTGTATTCCCGCCGGGCAGTGGTGGTGCACACCTTTAATCCCAGCACTTGGAAGGCAGAGGCAGGCAGATTTCTGAGTTCGAGGCCAGACTGGTCTACAGAGTGAGTTCCAGGACAGCCAGGGCTACACAGAGAAACTCTGTCTCGAAAAACCAAAAAAAAAAAAAAAAAAAAAAAAAAAAGTTGTATTCCCAGCAACCACATGGTGCTCACAACCATTTGTGGTGTTATCTAGTGCCATCTTCTGGCTTGTAAGTGTACATGCAAAAAGAAAATGATATGCTTTTAATCTTGATTTGTGTTTAGTGATTTTTAAAAGTTGTTAAGAGATATTATTTGGCTAAAACCTCAACTTAAGCTTACCATAGGAGGATTTAAACCTCTGTTTGATATTTTCAAAAAGATGCAAGTCGTAATTCCCCTTGACAATTAACTATAAAGGAGAGATAGCTTTGCTGAAAATAGAGTAAACTGTTAGTTATCAACAGATAGATTATATAGTTTGATAAATTGTTGGCTGTTTGTGTTGTTACTACTCATATGTCCACAGCAGCCCTTTGAAAAAAGAAACCATTAAGGTGGATTTATTTTTTTATATCTACAAATAAAGTTTAAACATCCTATTATAAAATTATAATTGTGTTAATAGAAGATTATATGATAAAATCCTAAAAGCATTTTGGATAAAAGGTTTATTCCTTATTCCAAATAGCAATTAAATTGGTTATTGAAAAATAATGATATTTGGCCTATTACATGGCAAACATTTTAGACAAATTTGATAATTATATGTTACAGTTTTTCTCTATGCATGCTTTTATATTTCCTAAAATTTACTATGCATGCAGCCCATAGAAAAAATGTTTGCTATATTTACTATATTTACAGATGCCTCATCTATTGAGAAGACTGTATATGTAATTAAATCATATGTGTATTTTCTAGTAAGCCGCTGATCTGACGGAGCCGCAGATCTGTTGGCTGACTGAAAAGGTGCCGCAGATCTGTCGGCTGAGTAAAGCAGTGCCGCTGACTCAAAGCGGCTGACAGAGCTGCCACTTTGACTGGCATTCGCACATCAGCCTCTCTGACGTGGCAATCCAAGATGGCGCCTGCTTAGGCTCTGGTAGTGACTACCAGTGCACTGTGCAGTGCACTTTGGAATTTGACTCCAGCCCCTCCCGAATGGGGCATGCAAATGAGGTACCACTAGGGTACCAAGATCCTGGCCAATCACCCCCTCCCAGACGGGGTATGCTGAGGTATATGCATATGAGGCACTGCAAATTGACCAATTGAGCACCTCCATGTGCTTTGCTCCACCCAGGGCTGAGGGAATATAAATAGCTCGTTCTGGGCATTCGAGGTCTCTCCCAGAAACCTAAAAGAGCGCTTCCAATAAAGGTTGTTGAGAAGGATCCGGTTTGTTGCGTCTTCCTTGCTGATCTAGCGGGGACGCAACAAAGTGGTGCTGAAACCCAGGAACGAAAAAAGAAAAGAAGAAAGAAGAAAAGAAGAAAGAAGAAACGAAGAAAGAAGAAACGAAGAAAGAAGAAATGAAGAAAGAAAAAGGAAGAAACCCGGGACAGAGGACTGAAGAAAGAAGAAGAAACTGAGCATGGGGGACCGAGAAGAAATTCTCGTGGATTCAGAACTCTTCACCCTGAGAAGCAGCGGTACCTGTAAGTTCCCAGGTCAAATGGGATAATAAGAAAAGGTCCTCAGAAAAAGAGGATTCGAAAATCCACGGATTCAAAAGACCTCGGTAAAGAGGCACCTCAGAAGACCTCGGTAAAGAGGCACTCAGAAGATCTCTGAAAAGAGGCACTTCAGAAGACCTCGGTAAAGAAGCAGTTCAGAAGTCCTTGGTAAAGAGGCAGTTCAGAAGTCTGCAGTCTAGCGGCAATTTGCCCAAGGGAAAGTTTCTGAGGGAACGGGACAAAATAAGCCCAATGTTTGATTAAGACAGACAGGGCTAGACAACTCTGCCTGTCCACCCGTGTGTAAATCTCACGTAGCTAAGTGAGTAACATGGAGAATACTCAATCCAGCCAATTCTTGAGCGTGCTGCAAGAGCTCCTTGAGCAACAACAGCTTGATATAAAATGAAAAGTCCTAGAGGGCTTTCTACATGAAATAGAGCGAGTAGCCCCATGGCTCGCACTCATGGGGTCTCTAACCATTGGCTCATGGGAGAAATTGGGTCAAGAGATTGATAGGGAGGCTGAGGAAGGGTCAGTGAAACCCGGGGTGAGGCCCCTTTGGCGCATAATACGTGCCTGCTTGGAGGATAAAAGACGTGTTGAGGGTGTGAAAGCAGGACAGAAATTGCTTCAAGAGCATTAGGAGAGCATGTCAGAAGAGGATAGGGCCTTTAAGGAGAAAAAAGAGGATAAGGGGTACAAAGATAAAGAAAAGGGAAAAGCTAGCAGGGCCAAAGACAGGCCTAAATGGCCTGAAAAGGATAAAAAGGAGAAAAGGGAAGAGGGATCCACAGGGACTTACCCCTCTTTGAAAGAATTAGAGACTTCAGATGAGTCGGGGTTAGCTCCTGAGGAAGAAGCAGAGCTCGAAAGGGGAACCGCTAAGTATATACAAAAAAGATGTGATCTTGATCAGGGAAACATCAGTAAGGCCAAGGATAAACAGGAAGAGAATAAGTTAGACAAAATGGAGGAGGAGCTGAAAGAGTTCCTAGCCAAAATGAAATCAATGACTCTTTCAAGAAAGAAACAGGAAGAGGGGAGAAAAGATGGGAGTGGGCTTAAGCCACCGCCCTGGGCGGCTCCTAGTGTGCCGCCTCATGCAGAAGTTCCGCAGCGCCCACCATTAGAAAAGGGATCTTCCCTTTGCCCTAAGATGTGGAAGGATGCCGCGGGGGCCTTTCCTGTTTTTGAGGATGATAATTGGCAGAGATTTTATGAGCCTTTAGAGTTTAAGCAACTAAAGGCCTTGGCTGAGTCCGTCCAGGCGTATGGAATTAATACATCTTTTACTCAGGCATTGTTAGAAAGATTGACCTTGAGTGCCATGACCCCATCCAATTAGATGAGCACAGTTAAAGCCTGCTTAGCAATGGGTCAGTATTTGAACTGGAAGGCCCTGTATATCAAAGCCAGGCTCGGGCCAACCAAACCGATGGCCAAGATGCTTGGTCCTTTGACATGTTAATGGGTCAGGGTCAATGGGCCGAAAATCAGACAAATTATCCTATACCAGGTTACGGCCAAATTAATGCCATGGCCATAAAGGCATGGGGGTCCCTACCCAACAAAGGAGAGGTATCAGGAAACCTAACAAAGGTCATCCAGGGGCCCACGGAGCCATTTTCTGACTTTGTAGCAAGAATGATAGAGGCAGCAGAGAGGATTTTTGGTGAACCAGATACAACCATGCCATTGATAGAACAGCTTATCTATGAGCAGTGTACGGAGGAATGTAGGAATGCTATCACTCCATGGAAGACTAAAGGATTGCAGGCATGGATGAAGGCATGCTGGGAAACAGGAGGCCCTTTGTCCAATGCAGGATTAGCAGCTGCCATTCTACAAGCTGCAAGAGGAATAGAGAGAACCAAAGCATGATTTACTTGCGGGAAACCTGGGCATTTCAAAAGACAGTGCCCTGAGAGAACAACTTAATGTAACTGGTTGCTCTGCTGCAGAGCGTCATACTTATTAGCATAAAACAAAAAAGAATTTTTTTACCCTTTCACCAGATATTGGTACAAGTTTTTATGCCACCTATGTTGGCCTTAATTTTACTCGGCAGGATAGCTATGTCTGCTAATTCTTTTGATGTGTGGTTGACTCAAGCTACTAAACTGTCTTGTCAGCTTTCTAGTTTTTCACAGGTAATTGGTCGGCTGACTTTGAAAGTTTGATGAGGTGGTTGCAGATAGCCGTTGTGACAGTGAACTCCACTCGCTTAGACTCTAGTCTCACCAGTGGACTTGCTGCATGGATTGCTGGAGCTGTTTCATCTTAAAGAGTGGGTGGGAGTCCTGTTTTGGGGAGCTGTGTTGTTGGCCAGTTGCGTCTTTTGCATGTGGCTTCTATGCAAACTAAAGAGAGACCATGCCAGGCACAAAACCGTAGTCTACCAAGCCTTGGCCACCATCGAGAATGGCGAACCTCCCCATGTTTGGCTAGCAACCCTGAAGGAAATATGAGCGGGTTTCATAGATAGAGCCCTTAAGGAGTGCTCTACTGGCAGTTTGAGGTGTTTGCCAGTGGGTACTTGACAGGGAATGTTCCACGAGTATGGATAGATTTCCCAAAAGTATGCCTGATTGCATAAAGGTTTGATGCTAAAAACCTCCTCTCCTGGTGGTGCCCCAGGGCGGAGGCTCCCTTTCCCCGTCAAAAGGCATCGAGATGGGTATGGGAAGTATTACTCGTTGCACGATGACAAGAGAAGAAACCCATTACAATATCTCATCTTGCACAGGGGATCAGGCCTCTGCTTTCCCTCATTGTACAACTACACTCATAGGGCAACTATCATGTACCCGTTCTATGACTTAGGGTTTACAATAAAACAAAAAAGGGGGAGATGTAAGCCGCCGATCTGATGGAGCCGCAGATTTGTCGGCTGACTGAAAAGGTGCCGCAGATCTGTAGGTTGAGTAAAGCAGCGCCGCTGACTCAAAGCGGCTGACAGCGCTGCCACTTTGACTGGCATTCGAGCATCAGCCGCTCTGACGCGGCAATCCAAAATGGCACCTGCTTAGGCTCTGGTAGTAACTACCAGTGCACTTTGGAATTTGACTCCAGCCCCTCCCGAATGGGGCATGCAAATGAGGTACCACTAGGGTACCAAGAACCTGGCCAATCACCCCCTCCCAGACGGGGTATGCTGAGGTATATGCATATGAGGCACTGCAAATTGACCAATTGAGCACCTCCATGCGCTTTGCCCCGCCCAGGGCTGAGGGTATATAAACAGCCCATTCTGGGCATTCGAGGTCTCTCCCAGAAACCTAAAAGAGTGCTTCCAATAAAGGCTGTTGAGAAGGATCCGGTTTGTCACATCTTCCTTGCTGATCTAGCAGGGGCGCGACATTTTCTTGAGTTTCCCCTGCTTCAACACAATTAAATTATGTCTTGTAGCCACTGCTTGAAATGCTAAAAAATCAAGCTTCCCATGTATATACTCATAGCCAGTATATGGCTCATGATTTATAATTGCTTAAAATTGTTTCTTTTTTAGATATAGCTAATTCTCAAATTTTATTTATAAAAATACAGCTTAATTTATGAAACATGTACTGTTTCTTAACTTTATAAGACATTTAAAATCTCATTGGATTGCCTGAACCCCAGGACAATGCCAGAGCAGATTTATATACTAGACATATTATAGGCCTTTAGAAAATAATTGGCCATACAATCTTATTCTTTACAACATCAGAAGAGTAATAGCTTAAGACAACAATTTGACATTTCTAAAATGTGTACAAGTTAAATTGCAAAAACTTGTTCTCAATATCTTCAATTTTTTCATAATGGTATTAAGCCTTGAGGACTTATATGTAATCAATTCTGGCAAATAGATGTTACTCATTTTTGATAAAAAAATTAAAATACACCTTTTAGACCTTTTAGTTGCAACTGCTTTAACAAGAGAGAAACTAAAAATATAATTAGTTATTGCCTATATTATTTTCCTGTGCTTGGTGTTCCATATCAGACTAAGATAGATAATAGAACTGGCTATTACAGTTATTTGGCTACAGTCAAACATTTGAGATGTTTTGTTGACAATTTAATATTACTGACATTTCCTTATTATCCTCAAGGACAAGAAATTGTGAAAGAGATTATGAAACTTTAATATTTTCATAATTCTCTAAATATGGGGAAAGCAGCTAATGGTGCTTCTTCCCTGGTTTTACAAGTAGTTCTAAAAAATTGGTTTTTTTAAACTAGAAAGGGGGAATTATACCCCAAGGTCACTAAAAGTACACCTTGCTTTTGTCTTGTTTTAAATTTTCTGCAAACTGATGCTAAAGGTCAGTCTGCAGTGGATTGCTACTGGCATCCAGTTACTTCCAGCTCATTTGCCAGAGTCTTGTGGAGAGATCCCTTAAGTTGGTACTTGGTGTGGTCCTGATCCTGTTTTATTTGGGGTCATGGGTCAGTCTACATTTTTCAGAAAAAGAAAATGGAGCCTGAAGGCTGCCTAAAAGACTGGTCCTCAAATGGACAAAGATCTTGAGCCTAATAATTACAATTCTAATGATAAAGATGTCTCAAAATCTTTATCAACCAGCTTATTTAACTTGGCATATAGTCTCTACTCTTACTGGAGAGTGTTTTTTATGATTACTTAAAGCCATCCACCTGGTGGCTAGACTTTGTGTCTGATCCCTGCTAATTAGCAGTTGGATTAGATACTGAAACACTTCCACTTCCAACCTTATTTTCTATATTGCTTGAATAATCGTGTTGCTTTTAACCTTTGAACCTTATATTTTAAGCAGATTGATTGTCCTCACACAGGATCGCTCTCAACAAGCTCAGCTATTCATCATGGTAGTTACACATCACTGTGAAGAACTGCATCTAGTACATGCCCACAGGTCTTTTGGTCTGAATGTGGTCTTGGTCCAAAGAGTGTGCCAATGATGGCCGGTTAGTCAATGATGGGTAAGAGTGTTTTGAGCTCCTATAAACCTAAGACAGAGATATACATCAATATGCTATGTATGATCTCCTCAATGATGGGTAATATAGAAGTAATATAAACACCAACCTAAGACAGACATGGTCACCCAGCAACTCGAGATCCTAGACGGGATGAAATTGTGCCCCATCCAGATATTGGCACTGCCTCTTAAAAAATTAAGGGGGGGGGAACTGTGCCCTTCCCCCAGGCCTGAGCAGGCCTGCAAAGTCATTTACCACAATAGACCAAGCAACAGTAGGACCTAGGAGATGCATTGCATTACCAGCCTTGGTGCCTTGGAGCCTGCTACCTGAGCTAAGAAGAATGGACTGCCTGCTGAGCTAGCCTTGACACCTTCAGGACTGCTATCTCCTTGCCCAGCCCCTGGGCTGAACCGAGAAGAGACTCTGGGGGGTGGGGCTTCCCCTTTATATGTGAAAGCAAATTATTAAAGTTGGAGCCTTGATGAGAGAACTTTGTCTTGGCTTCATCTATTCCTGCCCATTTCCCTTTCTCAGCCTCTCTTACGGGTGAACCCTGTTCAGCTGTTGCTGCTGGCAACAACAGTTGACATGGATTTAAGGTAAAGTAAAATTTTATCTTAGATTAGATTCTATCTTAGTAAGACACAGAAGGTATTTTGAAGTAATGGGAGTGCTTTGGCTAGATTTTTCATCATTGTGACAAATACTGATGAAAAATGGCACAGAATAGCAAACTAATTTTGTCTCATAATTTCAAAGGCTTTAGTCCATTCTGAAGTGAAAGTGTTGTTACATAGAGTAACTCAGATTATGACAGATAGGAAACAAAAACAATTCTCCTGCTAATAGACCTTCTGCTTCTCCACATTAATTGAATGTAGACCCCCCAGGATATAGATTTTTTCTTTCACACTCAGGACAGATCTCCCAGTTTAGTCAGTCCTAACTGGAATGTCCTCAAAGTCCTCAGAACATACTCATTATAGACATTCGCATTGTACATATTTCTCAGTCCAATAAAGTTCATAATTAAACAAGATAATTTACAGCACAAGAGAGAACTAAGAGCTTAAAGACCAAGAAGTTTGCTAGAAAATCATGTCTCCTAGAAATATCAGAAGTTGTACCCACAACATCTCACCAAAATGCTTGCCTCTACATAGGTTGATCACAGAAGACAAAAATAAACATACCAACATGGATATGAGTAAGTTCACAAAGTCTTAAGATCTACTCATAGAACTACAGGAAAGTAAGGAATGCTGATTGTTAGAGAACTAGCCCTCCTCAGGAAAGTGTAACCAGCTGTTTATTTAAGTTAATATCAACTAACCAATTCACCCTGAAAACATACTTACAACTAATAAGTAAACTGAGAAATCTACTTTTATGTGTTTAGAATCACACACACACACACAAACACACACATACATTTTTATAACAGCAATTAAGGGAAAAGAGGTCGTGAATTTAAAAATAATGGTCATGAATTTGAAAATAATATGGTGGAACATATGAAAGAGTTTGGATGGAACAGAACAAAGAAGAAAATGTTTAGCTATTTTATAGTCTCAAAACTTCAAATGAATAATTGTTAAAAAGAAGAACTTAATCCATTCTGAAAATTATTGAAAATTTAAACACTCTTCAAAAGAAGTAAAATGACTAAATCCACATAAAAGGAACCTCATAAGGAATGATATGGCATTATTATAGACAGAAAAGGAGGAAGCAAGGAAGGAAGAAAGAAAAAAGGAACAAAGGAATGAAGAAAGAAAGAAAGAAAGAAAGAAAGAAAGAAAGAAAGAAAGAAAGAAAGAAAGAAAAAAGAGAAAAAGCAAGCAAGAAAGAAAACATAGAAAGGGATGAGGGGAAGAAGGAAGGAACAAAGGAACAAAGGAAGTAAGATAATAAATGCTAAATCAATTTCAAGATGATACTAAAAGAAATATGGTTTGAAATCCCTCCTGTAAAGTATACTACATCAACGATGTGTTGGAGAAATGCTCAAAATCTTTCATCTCTCTCCAGTTGTATTTCTATGAAAATCTAGACACTAAAAAAAAAATAAACAATAGTTTCATCATGAAGATATTTGTGCTGACTAGTTTTATGTTAAGTTATATATGTTAGAATCATCAGAGAGAAGGGAATGTAAGTTTAGAAATGCCTATATAAGTTATGGATGAAGGAAAGCCTGTAAGGCATTTTTCTAATTAATGATTGATAGGAAGTGAAGGGACTCTGGCCAGCTAGCATGTGGTGGGCATGGCACTGGCAGACATTTTCTGTTTCTATGATTTCTTTTGGTTTCTGTAATAACAATTAGATTACGTTTCTAAAGCAAGCCACAAAGGTCTATTTTCTTACTTGTCCAAATCCTCCTCCTGAGGCTGACTACCAATGTACAACAAACAAAAGTTTTTTTTTTTTTTTTTTTTTTTTTTTGGTTCACCTTATTAATGTGCACAATTAAAATTAAACAACTTGTAGAACATTTCTTTTAAGTGCTTCTTAGCCATTAGAGGTTCCTCTGTTGAGACTTCTCTGTTTTTCACTGGACCCAATTTTTAAATTAGGTTATTTGTGTTTTCCTGGAGTGGGAAGCAGCAGGGTCTGGAAGGATTACTGTGGTTCCCAGTCTCCTGTGTATCCAGAATCTGTTGGCATATGGCTGGGAGTTGGAAATGGAGTCCCCTGTCTTTGCTTCATATCAAAGTGTCCATAGGACATACCAGGCAAGAAGGGAAAGGCAGAATCCTTCACTGGGATGGAACCTGGTTTGATATCCAGAAGATTTAGCCTTAATGAAAACAAAGGCATCTATTGTAGGCAATCCTTGATGAAGTGACAGTCATTGCTTGATTGAAACTGCATTATTTGATGGTAGATGTGAATGCATACACCTTACTCAGGGTGAACCAGGGATTAAATACTTTTTGCAGAAGGAATGCCTAGGGAGGAAGGGAGTTCGGAGAGGGGCTTTGTGAGGTTGGGTACTGAGAGTAGGGGTTATGATCAGGATGTGATCAGTGAATAAATAATAAAAAAGGTTCTAAATTAAGGCCACAACAAATTAAACATCTCATCCTAACACAGGGTTCCCCCATACTTTTATAAATTAGTAGTTTCCTACATGTCTGTGTTCTCTCTATCCAAAATCAGTCCTTTGTCCCTATTGAACAAATACCCCTGACTTCTCCATTATTTCTTTCCCTGTCTTCTTTCTCTATCTCCTGTCTTTGTCTCTGAAGGAAATAAATCTCCTTTGTGCTGTGATGGCAATATTCATCCCTTTTGGAAGGCCCAGCCCATTGTGGATGATGGTGCCATTCCTGGTCTAGTGGTCCCTGCATTCTATAAGAAAGCATGCTGATAAGCTCTGAGGAATGAGCCAGTAGGCAGTGTTCTTCCATGGTCTCTGCATCAGCTCCTACCTTCTGGTTATTGCCCTGCTTGAGTTACTGTTTACTTCCTTTAATGTTGAACAGTGATATGGAAGAGTAAATCATATAAATCCATTCCTCCCCATGTCATTTTGGTAATAATATTTCTCCGCAGCAATGGTAATCCAAAATCAGATAATATTAAATAATAAAATTGATTTCCACCTGAAATAATACAGTGAATCAAAGTATCCCTAATTTTATGTGGGAACAATTTTTTTTTTTAAATAAAAGAAAACATTGTAGTAATTTTCCTTAGTTCAAGAATTATAATAAACTTTAAATGATAGATGCAGCAATGCTTTGGCAAGAGATGAGAGGTAAAACCTGTACCCTTGTTTGGAGTCATTGTCCACTAAATATCATTTCAAGGTCAATGAAAATAGAAGTGGAAGACCAACAAAACGTTCTGGAGTAGCAATAATTAGGAGAAAAATAGAGTCATCTTATTTTTCACCCCTACTATGATTAAATTAATTTCAAGTAGATCAGAAACTCAATCATTACCATAAAATATTGATGCACCATAAAAGTTTAGATAAAAATATTAAATTATAATTCCAAGATGTTCACATATTCAAATTATCAAACTATTCTGCAACAATCTTACTAAAATCTCAACTATAAATAGGAGCTGAGTTGTGAAATAATTTGTTTCTTTTCTTTTCTTCCATTTTTGGTACAGCTCTTGAAATCAAACCCATTCCCAACTGAACTGTTTTACTTAGCTGTGACCAGCCCAAACTACCAAATACTCTAAAAACACTTTAACAAAGATTTAGGATTCCTTCATCACTTGTTGCATAGGTACAGTTGTAAATGACTTAATATGACAATAATTGCTTATTAATCTCTAATATGCACACTATAATATATGAAAGGTTCGTTCTTTTATTTCCTGAAGGCTCTAATTTTAATATATAATTATATATGTAGTATAAAATAACTATATTCTATTTTAATTTTACATTTCTACTACTTTTATTTCAAAAAATATTTATTATATTTTTCAAAGCCCCAAATCAGTACAATCTAAAAATAATTGACTTCTTTTTTCACAATCCAAAAATTATTTACAAGTTTTTCATCGAAATACTAGGAGCTACATCCATAATCCATTGATGTAGTAATAGCAATTTTTCTGTAAACAATGGTTATTAATACTTTTTAAATACCAGCCATATAATACATTAGAAATACGTTTATGGGCTCTATTAATTGGCTATTAATTAATAATTCAGTTTTAAATTTTTGTTGAAATATATAGCTATAATTCATACACAATGCATTTAAAAAGAAAATCATTAAACAAGTCAGATCTTAACATAAGCAGTTATATGTATTCTTCCTTTGATATGATACAAAATTATATGAACCTTTCCAAAATTTTCAAACTTTCTCTAATGGATTGAATCGCTGAATGTAAATTTTACCCCCTGCCTTCATACATGTATCACGTTGCCTTCTTAAACTTACCTTATAACTGACTGTAAGCAAGACCATTCCCATAGAACCTAATAGAGGATGTGCAAGCTACATGACTTGGAAATGAGGTTATTTTTTTTTTCTACTGTGGAGAAGGGAGAGAAGATAAAAAAAATATGGGTACACACCTCTAGGTATAACATAGCACACAAGCAACACTCTGCCTCTGGAAATAAAACATGCTGTGCAGGCTGCTTGGGAATGTGGCTATGAATAATTCACTTTGCACTTTAAAATTAGTTGATTGGGAACTAAAACTAGAGTTTAGCCAAACAGCAATTTTACATGAATTGCTCTGTACAGAGAAAGACTTGTAGCTAAAGTTGCAGTATGTCTCTGTCAGGTTTCAGGCATAGCAAGGTTTCCTACTTCTGTGTACTGACTCACAATTCACAGTCAGCAAGGTCTCTAGAAACATGTACTTACTATTACACCTTTATTAAAAAATCCAAGAATATTTTTCATCAATAATTTCCTTGATATCAATTTTAATACTTATGATTATTAATAGAATATTAATTGCCGGGCAGTGGTGGCGCACACTTTTAATCCCAGCACTTGGGAGGCAGATGCAGGCGGATTTCTGAGTTCAAGGCCAGCCTGGTCTACAGAGTGAGTTCCAGGACAGTCAGGGCTACACAGAGAAACCCTGTCTTGAAAAAAAAAAAAAAAGGAAGAAGAAGAATATTAATTAATATATAAACATATTTTCTTCTTGCTATGACACTCATAACTATAGCTGCATTGTTCATTCTCCTTATTCTCTCTCATTTCCACATATTCATCCTATAATATATAGTATATAGAATATGCCTTCATAATATAATAATAAATTGGCAGTTATAAATCATCTGTCTGTACTTAAAATGCATTTGTGCTTAACATAGTAGCACATGCCTGTAGTCTAAGAACTTGGGAGACTAATGCAGTATGTTGAGTCTCATATTAGTCTGGACTACATGTTATTGTTTCTTTCTCTCCCTCCTCCCCATCTCTCATTCACACACACACACACACAAAAAAAAAAAAATAAAAATATTTATGGCAATATTTAGACCTCATTTGCACATTCTTGAGATATGAGTATGTTCTAAAATAACCATAAGTAAGTGTACATGAGTCACTCCTTTTTATCTCCTCAGAGGAGGTCTGTACACTTACCCAATAGCCCAATAGACAGATAGGTGTTTTCAATGTCTTGCAACAATTTAAGGCCATTTATCTATATTTTATGACACACTCTGAATGATATAAATCTGAAGTATAAATTTTTCATGTACTCATTGTGAAAATAAACAATTCTAAACAGCTATTCCTATCCCAGTGTGTGTCTCATGCACCGCTGAGATCTGTCTTTATTATGATTTCAACAAAAGCAAAGAATGGGAAATACAACAATTCCTAAAGCTCCAGCCTGAGAGCCTTCAGGGTTTATTCAACAACTATCATGAAATCCAACCTCTCAGCAGGTGAAGCTAGTGTATCGCATCTTACAAAGAAACAGGACACAGTTGCCTCTAATTCAACTTCTGAAAGCCAGTAATGGGATATTTTTCTCATTTCACAGAACTTCACTCTGCCCCATGATATCAACGTTAACTGATACACCTCTATATATTACTTTTCTATCTTGTTGTGGCTTTGTTTGCTTCTGCTGTTTACTGTCTAATGGGATGAATGATTACAGCTTCAGGATAAATAAAAAAAATTTAAATTTAATATAATGCATTTTAAATGTACATTTTGATCAAATATAGCATTATTTAAACACTAAGTTAATTTTTTTCTTACTATTTTTTAATCTATCTATTTAATTACATGTCAAATTTGTATGGTTTTACTAACATAATAATTTTGTTGTCATTAAGTGCAAAATTGTAGAAATCTCCCATTAAACTAAAATTATTTATTAGATCATAAAAAGCCATAATAAATTAAGATATTTACTTATATGATGATGGTATAATTATATATTGAATGTTACAGTTAAATGTTTATGTTCAAGAGACTGGTTATTTAATTTTTAAGTAATTCATTTTTATTTACTTTACATCATGGCCAAAGTTTCCCCTCACTTCTCTTCTCCCAGGCTTCCTTCTCTACAACATTTGTTCTTCCTTCCTTTCTCTTCAGAAAAGTGGAGGCCTCCCATAGATATCAACTATACTGGTCATATCAAGTTATAGTAAGACTAGATATATCCTCTCCAAATGAGATTAGAAGAGGCAGCTCAGTAGAGAAAGTGTCCCAAAGGCAGGCAAGAGTCAGAGACAGTTCCTGCTCCTACTGTTGGAAGTACCACATGAAGACCAAGCAGCACGACTGTTATACATGTGCAGAAAGCCTAGTTCTGTCCCAAGTCATGCTCCCTAGTTGGCAGTTCACTGTCTGTGAGCACTTAAGAGGCCACATTAGTTGATTCTTTAGATTTTCTTGTGGTATCTTTGAACCCTCTGGCTCCTAGTATTATTCCTTTCCCTCTTCTGCAGGATTCCCTTAGCTTCACCCAATGTTTGAGTGTGAATATCATAAGTTGATGGGTGAAGCCTTTCTGATGGCATTTATGTTACATTTCTGTTTGCAAGTTTATCAGAATATGACTAACAGCATCAGAGGTGGGGTTCCTTTCATGTCATGGGTCTCAAACTGAACCATAGCTGGCCATTCCCTCATTTTCTGTTTCATATTTGCTCCTGTATATATTGTAGGCAGAAAAAAAAATTATGTCAAAAGTTTTGTAGCTGGGCAGGTGTCTGAATCCCTCCTTCTTAAGGCTTGCATGGTTGAAGGAGATGTCTGGTTGAGGCTTCATGTTCCCCATTGCTAGAAGTTTTAGTTATATTCACCCTTATAGATTTCTGGGATTTTTCATTGCACTAGGATTCTAGCTCCTCTCAAAGATTCTGTCTTCACCCAATTCTAGTTTCCCTAATTCAGTATTCTCTATCTCCATCCTTCCTCACCTGATCTCTCCAGTTCACATTGCTAACCCTACACCAATCCAAAGCCTCCCCTTTCCACTCATGATATTTATTCTATTTTCCATTCTCAGGGAGAGTCTCTGCCTCCTAATAAGCCTTCCCTTTTACTCAGAGATTTTATGTCTGTGGATCATAGCATGGGTATCTTTTATTTACAGCAAATATCCACTTATAAGTGAGTATATACCATGTTTCTGTTTCTGGGACTGGGTTACCTCACTTAGGATATTGCTTAGTTCCTTCCATTTGCCTGAAAATTTCATGATGCCATTGCTTTCCACAGCTGAATAATATTCCATTGTTTAAATAAACCACAATTTTTTAATCCATTCTTCAGTTGAGGGCATCTAGTTTGCTTCCAACTTCTGGCTTGTAGTAGTAAATGTTAAAAATCCCATCACCTGGAGTTCTTCCTCACCTTAGACCATTTATGATCCTGGATGAAACACACACACACACACATACACACACACACACACACACACACACACACACCTTTATATTTTCAATATGCTTTAGGCAGCACAAGAGCTGGGCAGCTTCCTACCCTCCACGCTGTTAGAATCTACCTTCCCTTCAATAACCCCAAGCCATCACTCACTATTTACTATGTTCCATCTGGTTTGCTCTCAACTCCAATGAGGCAGTCCTCTGGGCCAAGTTCTCTTAGCCCCTCACCAATGGTGGCTCTCCTTCTCTTTCCTGTACCTTCTTCTTCTTCCAGGGCAGCTTCCTTTTCTTCTCTCCTCATGGTCTTATCTTCTAAGCCCATGAAAACTCAACCCCACTTATTTCTCTTCTTCCCAGCAATGGCCTGTTGGCATATTTATTAACCAATCCTAACTAGAGGCAGGGTCACTCAGAATATTATGTGCTAATTCTCTCATCTTTGGTGCAAACAGTTTTGGGGGCCCAAAGTTAGCATTAGAACACAATCAACATTAGGCCAACCCACTACACTGGCTCTTAAAAGTAAAGCTTCTATGATCATATATGAGAAAGTGGGTGTCTTGTGGTTTGTTGAAGCACCCTTTCTCGGTATCGGTTTTATGTGCCTTTTATCATTTCTGATTTTGTTACTTTGGATATTCTGTCTCTGCCTTTTCACTAATCTAATTAAAGGTCTTTCTATATTTTTTGATTTTCTCAAAGAACCAACTCTGATTCTTTGATTCTTTGTATGATTCTCTTTGTTTCTATTTGATTAATTTTACCTATGTGTGTTATTATTTCCTGCTGTCTACTCCTCTTGGCTGTGTTTGCTTCTATTTTTTTTCTAGAGCTTTCAGGTATGTTGTTAAGTCACTTGTATGATATCTCAATAATTTCTTTATGAAGTCACTTAGTGCTATGACCTTTTCTCTTAGCAGTACTTTCATTGTTCCATAAGTTTGAATATATTGTGCATTTTCATTGAATTCTAAAAACTATTTAATTTCTTCATTATTTCTTCCTTAACCCATAGGTCACTGTGCATAAAGTTGTTCAGTTTACATGTGTCTGTAAACATTCTGTTGTTTCTGTTGTTATTCTAGTTCAGCTTAAATCCAATGTGGTCTGATATGATGCAAGGTTATTTAAAATTTTTTGTGTCTCTTGCAACTTGCTTTGTAACTGAGTATACAGTTGAGTCGTAATGTTTATTAATTCCATTTTTTTTTGTTTAGTTGTGGGAATGACATGTCCATTGGTGAGAGTGCGATGTTTGGAATTCTCCCACTATTAACTTTTATTTTTTTAAAAAAAAAAAAATGTTAGATTTTTCCTTCGGTGAGTATAAACTATCCTTTCCCTTCTCTTTTAATTAAGTTTGTTTGGAATTTTACTTTGTTAGATATTAGAATTCCTACACAAGCTAGTTTCTTTTATGTGTTTCCTTGTAAAAATTTTTCCAGCCCTTTACTCTGAGGTAATGTCTGTCTTTGATGTTAGGGTGTACTTTTGTATGCAACAGAATAATGAATCCTGTTAGCTTGTGTCTTTTTACTGCATAATTGAGTACATTGATATTAAGCGACATTAATGAACAACAATTGATAATTATTTTTAATTTGATAGTGGTAGTAGTAGTATGTGTGTGTGTGTGTGTGTGTGCTTACCTTCATTGTTTTTACTGGTATGAAATTATGTCATGTATTTTAGTTAGATTCTTTAGGTTGGAGGTTTTTTTCTAGTATTGTCTGTAGGGTTGGATTTGTTGATAGATATTTTTAACTTTGGTTTTATCATGAAATATCTAGTATTTTTTAACTATGGTGACTGAAAACTGTGTTGGCTGACATATATGGTCTTTTAGAGTCTACGAGATATCTGCTTTGGCACTTCTGCCTTTTAAATTCTCTGTTGAAAAGTCAAATGTAATTATAATATGTCTGTCCATATATGTTTCTTGGCCTTACCACCCTTCTGCTTTTATTGTTCTTTCTTTGTTTTGATTATTTAGTGTTTTGATTACAATGTGGCAGTCTTTTTTTTTTTTCTGGTCCAATTTATTTGGTGTTCTGAAAGCTCCTTGTGCATTCATAGGCATCTCTTTCTTTAGGGTAGGAAAATATTCTTTTAAATATTTTTAAAATTTTAAAAAATGGTTTTTTAAAACCATTAAATTTCTAGGCTAATTTCTAGGCTTTTGATCTGGAAATCTTCTCCTTCTATTCCCATTATTCTTAAATTTTGGTCTGTTCAATGTGTTCCAGATTTTCTGGATGTTTTGTGTCAGAAACATTTTAGGTTTAACATTTTTTTGAGCAATATATCAATTTTTCCTATTGTGTTTTTACTCCTGAGATTTTCTCCTCCATGTCTTGTATTATGTTGGCAATGTTTATGTCTGGAGATCTAGTTCACTTACCTGGGTCTTCCTTCTCCAAGATTCTCTCAGTGTGTGTTTTCTTAAATGTTTCTATTTCCATTTTTGGGTCGTGAACAGTTTTATTTTCTTTGCCTGTTTGACTGTGTTTTCTTGTATTTCTTTAAGGTTTTTATTCATTTCCTTTAAAAATTTTCTATCATCTTCATAAGATTAAATGTAAGATCATATTCTTGTGCTTCAGCTATGTAAGGCTATTTAGTTCTTGCTGTAGTAGGCTAGCTGAGCTCTGGTGCTGCCACACTGTGCTGACTGTTGTTGATTGTATTGTTTTCTTTCTGTCTTTTGGGGGGGTTCTTTTTTATTGGATATTTTATTTATTTACATTTCAAATGTTATCCCCTTTCTGGGTTTCCCTTCCAGAAACCCCCTATCCTATCCTCCTTCCCCTGCTTATGAGGGTGCTCCCCTGCCCACCCATCCACTCCTGTCTCTCAGCCCTGGCATTACCCTACACTGGGGCATCAAGCCTTCAAAGGACCAAGGGCCTCTCTTCCTGTTGATGTCTGACAAGGCCATCCTCTGTCACATATGTGGCTGGAGCCATGGGCTCCTCCATGTGTATTATTTGGTTGGTGGTTTAGTCCCTAAGATCTCTGGGGGGAGGGGGTGTCTGGTTGGTTGATATTGTTGTTCTTATGGGGTTGCAAATCTATTTAGCTTCTTCAGTACTTTCTCTAACTCTTCCATTCGGGACTGGGTGCATGCTCAGTCCAATGGTTGGCTGTGAACATCTGCCTACGTATTTGTCAGGCTCTGGCAGAGCCTCTCAGGAGACAGCTATATCAGGCTCCTGTCAGAAAGCATTTCTCAGCATCCACAATAGTTTTTGGGTTTGGTGTTTGTATATGGGATGGATCCCCAGGTGGGGCAGTCTCTGGATGACCTTTCCTTCAGTCTCAGCTTCACACCTTGTCTCTGTTATTTCCTCCCTTAAGTTTTTTGTTCCCTCTTTTCAGAAGGACTGAAATATCTACCCTTTGGTATTCTTTATTCTTGAGAATTATGTGGTCTGTGAATTTAGCCCCAAAGCTTAGAAGACCCAAGATACAATTTACAGACCACAGGGGTCTCCCAAGCTTTGGGACTAAGTTCACAGACCACTTGTTGATTGTATTCTTATGCTATTCTAAAGCTGTCTGTGTTTTGAGGCTATGATAGTATTTGGTCCTGATTTCTGAGTTTCTCATTATTACATGGCTGCTTTTTTGTTTATTTACTTGTTTCTTTTAAGTGATTTTTTTCCCTTGGTTTACACTTTATTTTAGTCTTCTGAGGTATTCTGGCCTAAGTTGCTTGGAGTTGTCCAGAGTTCTGGTACCCAGAGTGTTTTGAGGTCCAATAAGGACCTTCTTGAGTTTTTGAGGCCTCTGTGACTTTTGGGGTTTTGTGTACCAACTTTGTCTCTGGGATTTTTAGAACTGATGTGGCCAATAGGGAAGCAGAGGTCTTTTGCCTAAGTTGAGAGCCAGAATATGTAGTCCAGAGGATAGGTTGCAGTTCATAGCTGTTCATTGTGCTTTACAGGGAGTCAGATGGCATAGAGGGGGGTCTTATCTTGTGTCCCCGATGCCAGCATGAACTCTGTGAGAAAATGCAGAGTTGAGAACTAGAAAATGGAGTCCTGAAGACAGAATACAGTTTAAAGTGATTGGGTATACTTTAGTGGGAGTAGCAAGCATAATGAAATTGGCTCTGTATTTATTAACTCTTAAAAAAAAAAAAAAGAAAAAGCAAGAGCTCAGGTGTCCACATTGGCCTTGAACTCTTACAACTGATATGTAACATATGTCCTTGAACTCCTTAGCTCTCTGACTGCCTTAGCCTCATTAGTGCTGAAATTTCAGTTATGCACATCCACATCTGGCTATCTTACACCACTGAAACCTAGGACTCTTGCTTGTTCACAATTAAGAACCAACTAAGCTTAAATTAGCTTATGGAAATGAGGCTTGCTGCAGCAAATTCACTGTCCTTACAAAGAAAGAGCTAAAGAACCAGAGATGTGAATCATTTGGTAGAGGACTTGATTAACACAGACAAAATCCTGGGTTCTATCCTTGTAAAATCAGAGCATGGACTAGAGTACAGTGAAATAAATTCTTCTTGGCATGGCATGGTTACTGGAATTATGGGCTCACAGGAAAAATAACTACCTAACGTTTATCTATGTAAGCCTTGGGTTTTCAACCATCTATAATGTATAACAAGGCACTCATGAACCTGCACGCCTTTGTGAGGACCTATTAAAAGTTAACTTTTGCAGGAAGTAAGTGAATTCCTTTTCTATAGTGGAGTAGCCACTTGTAATTTGCCCATTTTATAGTAAATGACATTTAATCTGCATTCATCCAAGCGACCACAAACATAAACTCATTGAGTGACAATAATAAAAAAAAGACATAAAATAAATAGAAATCTGATTGTGAAAGAGGAGAAACTCATTGGGAGGAGGAAATACCAAAGAGAAATTAATGGCAGGGTGACAAGAATTATAATCCATTGCAAACATACATAAAGTTATGGAATTAAATAGAACAACTGAGAGTTCCAGGATATGCCTGTAATTGTAGTGATCTTGAGGCAGAGACAGGAAGTTAAGAGTTCAAGATTATATTTGGCTATATAGTTTAAACATTTCACAAGTATATGAGACCCAATTACTCAATCTATACACAAAGAAAAGGTTGTGTGAGTCTATAGCAAAATACTCACCTCCCAAACAAAAAGAGGCAGTTGGATCTTAGGCTTTCTCTGTTCCAGAACTGTGAGACATAAGTAGATGCTCTTTAAGCCACACAGTCTATGAGGATTCCCACTAGAGCTTAAGTGGTCTGGAGCACTATGAAGTTGGAAGCAATTTTCTTTACCTTCTTAATATCACACAATTTGATTGTTTTAAATCCTTCTCTTCACTTTTGACTTTAGACAATCCTTATCAGCCTTGACATATAAAATGGTAACAATAAGAATATTTTTGACTCCATATTATATTCCTAGGACTATAACTGTAATAAGAATATTATATATGCATTGCCCTCTACTGGTAAATATACTCAGAATTCACATGCCCAGAAGACTTGATATTTTCCATAGAATGGGTACTAAGTAGCAGAATCTCTATTGCAAATGCCACTAGTTTTGTATTTTAAATAATTGTTTTCTGAGTGTAATTTATTATTCTTCAATCCACTATATCCTAAGGAGTAAAAGTTAAATTATACTGCTGATAAGAAATTATATACTTAACTAATACTGTTAATTTTAATGTGAAAAATTGCACCCTCTTTATGTTTTAGAAACCAATTTCTAAAAATCCTAAGGGTACCATACATATTCATAGTATTTTCAAATTACCATGAAACCCTAATTCTTTTACAAGTACCATGTCCAATGTCATTTACACAAGCCTGCAAACTCTGCAAAGTTTCTTGATTCAATGGAAATAGAAAAAGATCATAGAGATACAATTCAAATAATATATGAATGTCAGTCTTTTAAAACCAAATCAATAATATAAGCACTTTATATAAACAAGAGGACATCAGGCTATTACGATCTTTCTCACTCCTCTTCCATGATGTTCCCTGAGCTCTAGGTGTAGGATTTGTTTTACAGAAGCATCCACTGGGATTGGGGTCTCTGCATTTCTGTGATGGTGTGTCGGGCCTTGGACGAGGTCTAATCTCTATTCAACCTACACTCTTCAGTCATGTAGAGGGCGTGATTAACAGGTCTCCACCTCCAGAGATTTAAATATTAATGAGTTATCTAAAGTGGAAGGGAGGCATAGCTAATTAAGTTATTCCCTCCCCTCTTCCCCCTTTCTATAAAAGCCAGGGGAGCCTTGTCTTTTATAGAAAAGACCTGGTCTTGCCACCAGGTTCCCAGCCTTTGGAACCATAAACCTTCCCAATACAGCTGCTGGCCCACCTGCGGTGGCTGCGTGAATGTGGGACCCCCTGCTGGCAGCATGGAAAGCCTGCCCCAGCATGGGACCCCACCGCTGGACTCTCCCCTCGACAGTTTTTTCCCACAATGGTGTCTTCTGTAAAAGGAGGCTTCTTAAGCTGGGCGGTGGTGGCACACACCTTTAATTCCAGCACTTTGGAGGCAGAGGCAGGCGGATTTCTGAGTTCGAGGCCAGCCTGGTTCTACAGAGTGAGCTCTAGGACAGCCAGGGCTACACAGAGAAACCCTGTCTCGAAAAACCAAAAAAAAAAAAAAAAAAAAAAAAAAAAAAAAAAGAGAGAGAGGCTTCTTTGATGGGAGGTGAGAGCTACTCTTACCTAGGGGCATAATGAGGCTTAACAATGTCTCTAAGGCTTTAGAAAGGCACCAGCCTGACTTCTCCATGTTCAGTGAGTTGTGTACATGTGTTCATCAGAAATGGGAGCTTACCATGTTATGTGGAAAAATAGGCACTATCCTTGGCAATAGTCTGAATTGTTTGGTGCTTCTTACAGAAGCCATTTGGCCAACAACTCGATTAAACATAAGTCATTACTGGCAATGGTCAAAAGAGACGTCATGTTCCAGCTCTGTCTCCACATTAAGTATTTAATTTTTAACTATTGTTTAATGTTCTATCTTTAAATTTACCATACATTATTTTTTCTATTCATTGATTGATGAACTAACTTCTAAGTTGTCTCCAGTATTTTGCTATCATGTATAAAGCATGGTACTAGAAAGTATTCCAATAAAAAAAAAAAGTGGACACCAATTCATTTTCAAACCCTTTGTTCTAAAATGGTGACTCACTTGCAAAAAAAATACTCTTCCAATAGTAACACAAAGTTCAAGGGAGTAACCAAATAATACCAGATTTGATTTGAGCTCCATTCTATAAGATGGAACCAATATTAGACAGTGCTTGAATGGCAATAATCCTAAGACTAGATAACCCAGAGTCATACAGGAAAACAAAAACATAGCAAAAAATTCTTCCTAATGGCATTCTAATACTGCATAGTCCAGTCTCTTGCTGAGATACAAATAAAAAGGTTTTTCTCCTTGTAGCAAATGGAAAGAAATACAGAAACCCATAAGCAGAAAAATATGCAGATATTGAGAGACTTTGAAATACTAACCTCTAAATAAGCTGTCTACATCAAAGCCATTCCCTTAGACTTCAGGAAACTCTGGAAGAGCAAGTACGAAGATTTTTATTTCTCCTACAATAATGGTAGATAGTTTTGATGAATATATTATTCTAGGTTGGACATCATTATAACTAGTGTTCAAGCTTTTAAAGTTTCAGTTGATACTTTTTGATAGGTTTATTTATAGAGATATTTTGGTTGGTTTTGGTGGTGATGGTGGTAGTGGTGGTGGTAATGGTGGTGGTGGTGGCAGTGGTAGTGGTAGTGCTTGTATTGGTGTTTATGAGACAATAGTGAATGGGAGTATCCATGGTCTCCTTTTCTGTATGTTTACTGTGATATATAGAAAAGCATTTGATCTGTTCAAGTTTATGCTGTATTCTGTCATGCCATTGAGTTTGTCTTTTCAAGACATTGTATGGTAGAAATTTAGGGTTCTCTAATACATAGTATGATATCATCTTCATACACTGATAGTTTGACTTTTGCTTTTTATACCCATGACTTTCTTTTTTCTATTGCTGCAGGAAATACTTTGATAACAATATTAAAAAGGATAAAGGATAGTGCGCATCTCTTTTTTTCTCTCCTGACTTCAATGAGATTACTTTAAGCTTTATTTCATTCAAAATTTGGGTTTTGCCAGACAGGGGTGGTGCACACATTTAACCCCAGCACTTGGAAGGCAGACACAGGCAGATTTCTGAGTTCAAGGCCAGCCTGGTCTACAGAGTGAATTCCAGGACAGTCAGAGCTACACAGAGAAACCCTCAAAACAAAACAAAACAAAAACAAAATTTGGGTTTTAATTGTGGTCATCATCTTGTTGGTTTTTATTTTTGTTTACTTTCTCAGTGATATCTTGTGTTTTATTAGTTATGAATTTGTATGTCTTTCTATGGTCTTTTTTGCTATGGTCAATTCTTTGTTCCTTCTGAAAATAATGCTTCTTCTGTTTCCTTTAGGTTTTGTTTGTTGTAATTTTTTAAAATGTCTTTCTGATGCTTTTCCTTTATATGTGAGCTGTTTGTCTCTTGTAGCATTTCATATTCTTTTGTGTAATGTGTACTTAGTATTCTCACTATGAAATCACATGGAGAGTTTTTAATACATTTATTTACTTATTTATTTACTTTTATTACTTTTATGTCTTTACTGTTCAGTCACTGCCCTCTTCCCAGTCTGCTCTCCCACAGTTCCACATTCCATTCCTCCTCCTCCCTGTCTCCAATTAGATGTCCTCTGTCCATCAGTCCTCCTTGCTCCCCAGGGCCTCAGATCTCTGGATGGTTAGGCATGTCTTCTCCCACTAAGACCAGACCAGGCAGTCCTCTGCTGTGTATGTGTCAGGAGCCTTGGACCAGCTAATGTATGTAGCCTCGTTGGTGGCTTAGTGTCTGAGAGATCTCTGGGGTCTGGATTAGTTGAAACCGCTGGTATTTCTAAGTAGTTGCTTCCTCCTCGGCTTCTTCAAGCTTTGCCCTAATTCAACCACATGGATCCCTGACTTCAGTCCAATGGTTTGGTATAAGTATCTGTATCTATCTCAGTCAGCTGCTTATTGGGCTCCAAAGAGAACAGTCATGCTAGGCTCCTGTCTGTAAGCACACCACAGCATTAGTAATACTGACAGAACTTGGAGCCTCCCCTTGAGATGAGTCCCAAGTTGGTCTTGTCAATGGAAAGCCTTTTCCTCAATTTCTGCTCCATTTTAATGCTTGCAGTTCTTTTCATCAGTAACAATTCTAGGTCAGAGTTTTTGACTGTGGAATGGCAACCACCATCCCTCCACTTGATGCCCAGTCTTTCTACTGGAGGTGAACTCTACAAGTTTTCTCTCCCCATTTCTAGGCATTTCATCTAAAGCTCCTCCCTTTGAATCCGGAGGGATTCTCACTTCCCAGGTCTCTGATACTTTCTAGATAGTCTCCCCACCTCCCATTTCCTGATATTTTATAATTCTAATCATTCTGCTCCCCCTCAGTGCTTGACTCCTGTCTCTCCCTCACCACATGATCATGTTCCCCTTTTCTCTTCCAACTCCCCTCTCCAACTCAGTTCTGTCTCTCCATCTGCGTCCAGTGATTGTTTTCTTCTCTCTCCCAGGTGGGTTTGAAACATTCTAACTTGGGCCTGTTGACTTATTAACCTTGAGTTCTAATGTTTGTATCCTAGGTATTCTGCTCATTTTGTATATCTACGTATTAGTGAGTACATTCCTTATTAGTCTAAGTTGCCTCACTCAGGAGGATATTCTATAGTTCCATCTATTTACCTGCAAAATGCATGATGTACTCATTCTTAATAGCTGAATTACATTGTATAAATGAATCACATTTTCTCTGACCATTCTTCTGTGTGGGACATAAGGGTTGTTTACAGCTTCTGGCTATCACAGAAAAGGCCACTATGAACATAGCAGAGCATGGGCCCCTGTGGTATTCTGGGGCATCTTTTGGGTATGGCCAGAGTGGTATAGCTAGATATTCAGGTAAATCTATTCTGAATTATCTGAGGAACCTCCTGATTGATTTCCAGAGTGGTTGTACCAATTTGCAGTCCCACCAGCAATGAAAAATTGTTCCTTTTTCTCCTCATCCTTCTCAGCATCTGCTGCCACTGAAACTTTTGATCTTAGCAATTCTGATTGGTGTAAGGTGGAATCTCAGGGTTGTTTTGATTTGCGTTTTCCTGATCTCTGAGGAGTGAACATTTCTTTAAGTGTTTCTCGGCCATTTGAAAATCCTCTGTTGTGAATTCTGTTTAGCACTATACCCTGTTTTTTGATTGAGTTGTTTGGTTTTATGGAAGTTAGTTTCTTGAGTTCTTTTTTTTTTTTTTTACATTTTTTTATTAATTATTTTATTGATTTAAATTTCAGATGTTGTCTGTCTTCCCAGTCTCCCTTCCAAAAACCCTTCAGCTCATCTCCTCTTGCCTTTGCCTCTAAGAGGGTACTAACCCATAGACCTACGCACTCCTACTTCACCCCTTTAACACCCTTCTCTGAATTTTTGAGTTCTTTATATATTTTGGATATTAGCCTTCTATCAGATGTGGGGTTAGTCAAGATTTTTCCTAATCTGTAGGTTGACAATTTGTTATATTGTCTACTTCCTTTGCTTTTCGGTTTCATATGGTCTCATTTGTCAATTCTTGTTCTAAGAGTCTGAGCCACTGGTGTTCCATTTAGGAAACCCCACCACCAACCCAGGCCAATGAGTTTGAGTCTCTGTCCCAGTTTCTGTTCTATTAGATTCAGTGTATCTGTTTTTTGTTTTTTTCTTTTGTTTGTTTGTTTGTTGAGGTCCTTGATCCATTTGGACTTGGGCTTTGTGCCAGGTCACAAATACAGACCTATTTTAGTTTTTCTACATACTAACTGCCAGTTAGAACAGCACGGTTTATTGAAGATGCTTTATTTTATTTCATTTTATCTTTTTTTTTTTTTGGCTTCTTTATCAAAGATCAAGTGTACATAAGTGTGGTGGTTTATCTATGGGTCTTCAATTCTATTTCATTGATTAACCTGTCTCTGAACCAACACCATGCAGTTTTTTATCACCTTCACTCTGTAGTGCAGCTTGAGGTCAGATATCCTGATTCCTCTGGAAGTTCTTTTATTATTAATTGCTTTTGTTATCCTGGATATTTGCTTTACCATATAAAATTGAGAACTACTCTTTTCATGTCTGTGATGAATTGTGTAGGAATTTTGATTGGGTATTATGCTAAAACTGTAGATTGCTTTTGGTAGGATGATCATTTTTACTATGTTAGTCCTACCAATCCATGAGCATGTGAAATGTCCCTGAAGGTTTTCTTTTAACTCTTTTCTATTTTCATGTTCTGGTTACTTTTTGAATTTGTACAGGTATGTCATTCTTTGTGAAAGATTTCGTCTGTGATTTTATTGAAGCTCTATTATATGTGTTGACTTTGGGTGGTTCTCTCATTTATTTCTATAATTCAATGCTTTGTTTATTTTGCTGTTGTTGTTTCTGCTTATGATTCTGTTAAATGAAAAACATTTGTTTTCCCTAGAGTCACACATATCCTGATTATTCATTTTCTGACTTTTTACTTCACGTTTTAATGATACTTGCAAATTTAGTCTAGATTCTATAATTTCCTTTTTATGAAAATAGATTTTATTTTCATATAATAATAAATTCTGATTATAATTTTCCCTCTCCCTACTTCTCCCAGTACATTCTCAGCTCCCCTCCTCTCATCTAGATGCACTTCCTTTCTGTTTCTCCTTAGTCAACAAATAAACTTCTAATCAATAATAATAAAATAAAACAAGATAAAACCTAGCACATCAGAATCAGACAAAACAAACAAAATAAAAAGAACACAGGGGAAGCCATGAGTATGAGAGACCACTTGTTTCACGATCAGGAATCCCTTTAAAACACTAAACTGTAAAACATGATATATAGGAATAGGAACTGCTGCAGACCACTCTAGGTCTTGTGAGTACTTGCTACCTCTGTCTTTAGTTCATATGAGCTTTGATCATGTTGACTAAAGGATATTGTTTTCCTCATGTACTTCATTTCCTGTGTTCATAGACTCTTTCTGCCTCCTTTTCCTAGTCTGATCTATGAGCAGACTAATTAGGACTGAGTGCTCCATTATATGCATAATAACTGGTTGTAGGTATTTATATTTGTTCTCATTTGCTACAGGAGAAAGCATCTCTGATGCTGGCTGAGCCTGGCACCAATTTATTAGAGTGATTTAAAATCATTTTATTTCTTTCTTCACAGACTTGAAATTCTTGTCATACAGATCTTTCACTTGTTTGGTTAAACTTACACCATGATATTTTACATTATTTGTGACAAATATGAATGGTGTTGTTTTGCTATTTTTATTCTCAGCTGATTTATTACTTGTATATAAGAAGTTTAGGGATTTATTTGAGTTAACATTATATCAGGTCACTTTGCTGAAGATGGTTATCAGCTGTATAAGTTCTCTGGTAGATTTTTTGGAATACCTTATATATACTATCATATCATCCCCAAATAGTGATACTTTGACTTCTTCCTTGGCAATTTGTATCCACTTAATCATTTTTTGTTGTTCTGGCATTTGCTAGAACAGTGAGTACACTATTGAGCAAACAGGGAGAGAGTGGGTAGCCTTATCTTGTCCCTAATTTTAGTGGGATTGCTTCAAGTTTCACTCCATTTAGTTTGAAGTAAAAAAGTGAAGAACACCTTGAAAAATAGAAAGATATCCCACGCTCATGTATTGGTAGGATTATTGTAGGAAAAAATGGTCAATCTACCAAACGCAAACTACAGATTCAATGCAATTCTCATTAAAATTCCAACACAATTCATCAAAGACATGGAAAGAGCAATTCTCAGCTTCACATGGAAAAACAAAAAACCCAGGATAGCAAAAACAATTCTCAACAATAAAAGACCTTCTAGGAAAATCAGCATCCCTGACCTCAAGCTGTATAATACAGAGCAGTAGTAATAAAAAAAATGGTATTTGTACAGAGACAGGCAAGTAGATCAGTGGAATAGAATTAAAGACCAAGAAATAAACCCACACACATATGATCACTTGATCTTTGACAAAGAAGCCAAAACCATCCAGTGGGAAAAAGACAGCATTTTCAACAAATGATACTTGTTCAACTGGAGGTCAACTTGTAGAAGAATGCAAATTGACCCATTCTTTTCTTCTTTAACAAAGCTCAACTCCAAATACATCAAGGACCTCCACATAAAACTAGATATGATGAATGTAATAGAAGAGAAAATGGGAAAGAACCTTGAACAAATTGGTACAGAGGAAAACTTTCTGGACAAACCACCAATGGCTCATGATCTAAAATCAACAATTGACCAATGGGACCTCATAAAACTGATAAGCTTCTGTAAGGCAAAGGACACTGTCAATAGGACAAAACGGCAACCCACAGATTGGAAAAAAGATCTTTTTCAATCCTACATCCAATAGAGTGCTAACATCCAAAATATACAAGTTAAATAGTTTAGAAGTTAGACTCCAGAGAACCAAATAGCACTATTAAAATGTGGGTACAGAACTAAACAGAGATTTCTCAACTCAGGAATCTCAAATGGATAAGAAACACTTAAAGAAATATTCAACATCCTGAATCATCAGAGAAATGAAAATCAAAAGATTCCACCTTACACCAATCAGAATGGTTAAGATAAAAAACTCAAGTGACAGTATATGCTGATGAGGATGTGGAGGAAAAGGAACACTCCTCCATTGCTGGTGGGATTGCAAACTGGTACAAACATTCTTGAAATCAATCTGGTGATTCCTCAGAAAATTGGAAATAGTTCTACCTAAGACTCAGCTATACCACTCCTGGTAATATACCCAAAAGATGTTCCACCATATCACAAGAACTTGTGCTCTACTGTGTTCATATTTGGAATAGCTAAAAGCCCCCAGCTAAAGGACATATACTGGAAGACTGAAAGAAAAGCCACCCAGTGACAGACCCAACTAGGGATCCATCTCATGCATGCACACCAAATCCTGCCACTATAACTGAGGCCATATTTTGCATGCAGATAGGTGCCTGGCATGGTTATCTTCTGAGAAGCTCTATCAGCCACTGACTGAGACAAAAATGCAGACACACACAGCCAACCATTGGACCAAGCTCACCGATCCTTATGGAAGAGTTATGGAAAGAATTCAGAGAAGCTGAAGGGGATTGAAATCTCATAAGAAGAACAATAGTGTCAACTAACCAAGACCCTTCAGAGCTCCCAGAGACTAAGCCAAAAACCAAGGAGCATACATGGGCTGATTTGTGGCCTGGGCACATGTGTACCAGAGGACTGTCTTGTATGGCCTCAGTGGGATAGGATGTGCTTAATCCTGAGGAAACCTGGTGCCCCATAGAAGAAAGATATTGGTGTGGTGAAGAGAGGTGGGTCAGCAGGTGATGGAGCATCCACTCAGAGGTGGGGCAAGAGAAAAATGAACTTAGGAGGGATAATCAAGAAGGGAAACTTTTGCAATGTAAATAAATAAAATAATTTATTTAAAAAAATCATTTTATTTCCCATGGACTGATTTGATTTGATTTGTTTTTCTTAGAGTAATTAATTTTGTTCTTACTCCTGTTCCCTGACCTATTTATTCTCAGGATCTTGATTACCCTAGAAATGTTGTGTTGGGTTTTGTCTTGTGAAGTAGGCCTTGAATCTAATCAAATATTTGGTTCCTACCACAGCTTTGTGCTACTGTTGGACTGGCATACCTTCCAGGTAGAACAACATTGTGGACCAGAAGTTTTATGGCTGGTCTGCTGTTTACATTTGTCTTTCGGTGGCATGTTGAGTATCTTCATGTACGAACAATGCTAGGACATAAGGATGATGGCTTTATTTATGTGTCACCTCAATTTCCTCATATTCAATGAGTTGCGCAGATGTTATGGCATTGATAACAATTTGTGGAAAGATGCTTAGGTTGTTAGATCATTTATATAGGATTCCTTTGGACAGAAATAACCCAATCTCTGCACTGGTAATTCATCCAATAACAAGAGATTGTCATTTAGATTTCTGCTTTCCCTCCTCCTTGGCATTTAGTTGACTATTTTGTATAGATAGCTGTCATATATGTATTTAATTTAGAAAGCTTTTATTGTGTTAGATTTCCATACCCTTAAATTGCCCATCATTTGACCTGTCTTCATATTCTCTCTTTCATTCCCCTCCTGTTCCTACTTGATCCTCAGATTTCTCTGACCATTCTTCCATAACTATAGGTTCTCTTTCCCTTTTCTAACAAGAGTTACATATATCCACTAGCCCTGTACTTTATACCACCCTCTGAAGGTCAAAGGATTGTAGTTTGTATTATTAACATAATAGCTAATATCCACATATAAATGAATATGTAACATATTTATCTTTTTGGGTATAAGATGTCACACTTGGCATGGTCTTAATTTTAATTCTATGCCTTTAGGTGTGAATTTTATTGTTTCATTTTTTAAGAGTTGAGAAAATTTTTCTATATAAACTAACTACAATTTATCTATCCATTCTTCTGCTTATTGACATCTAAGTTATTTCCATTTTTTGTTATTATGGATAGAACAGCAATGAACATGGCTGAGTAAGAATCTCTGTAGTAGGATGAGGTAATTTTTGGGTGTATGCCTAAGTCACATATATGTAGATCAATAGATAGATAGATAGATAGATAGATAGATAGATAGATAGATAGATATCCCTGAAGAACAGCCACTGATTTACATAGTGGCTCAACATGTTCGCTCTCCTACTAGTAATGCCAGAATACTTCCTCTGCTCCATATCCTTGTCAGAATGAGCTGACACTCTTTTTAAAATTATTTTATCTTAGCTATTTTAACAAATGTAAAATGAAATATCAAAATAATTGTGACTATCATTTATCTAATTGCTAAGAGTGCTGAACATTTCTTTAACTGTTTCTCAGTCATTTATTTGAGTTTACTCTATCAACTGCACTCATTTTGAGGTTTTTTTTTTTTATGAAATCTAGTTTTTGAGTTCTTCATGTATTTGGGATATTATCACTCTATTGTTTGTATAGTTGGTAAGAATCTGTTTCTATAATATAGTCTACCACTCTATCCACATGACAGCATTCTCTGCTATGCAGTTTAGCTTCGTGTTATTCCATGTATTAGTTTTTTTTTTTTTTTATTTTAGTACCTGTGTTGTTGGTATTCTGTTCAGAAAGCCTTCCCTGGGTAAATGAGTTCAAGGCTATTACACACTTTCTACTTTATCAGGCTCAGTGTATCTGGTATTATGCTGAGGACTTTGAAACATTTCAAGTTAAGTTTTCTGCAGTGCGAGTAGTGATCTATTTGGATTCTTCTAAATGCAAATATCCTGTTTGACCAGCATCATTTATTGAAGGTGACGTCTCATTTTCCCAATATTTTTCTGTTTTCTTTATTTTTTTAAAATAATGTATGTGGATTTATCTTTCAGTCTTCAGTAGAATTCTATTGTAGATCTTTTTTTTTATTATTATATTTGAAACCTGTCTTTGGTTTGATTAACTATACTTGTAAAGATTTCCTTTGAGTTTTCTTTTTTGGTCTGTCGAGCTTTTCATACTCATTTTAATTTCTTCTTGAGACCTTGATTCCTGATTGAAATTTGTTCTTGAGTTCTAGATTGTCTTTGTCTTTTTCATCAGTCTCATGTTTGTGTTTTCCTGGGCATTATTCAGCCAACTGAATTCTTTAGTTCTTTCTTATAGATTTCTCTGAGTCATTTGTGCCTTCATTTTATTTTTTTCTGATTCATTGATTATGTTTGTGATTTTCCTGTTAAATAGATTTCCTGGAGTTTGTCTAGTTCTCATTGACAACTATTTCTTCAGGACTGTCAGGTTTTAAAGGGAAGATAGTGGCTTGGGCTTTTATATTGTTGGTATTCTTCCAGAGCAATCTGGGCATGTGGAATCCCTTTGATAGTTCTGAACAATGCAGTTAGGGAAAGAAGAGAAGGTTTAGTGAAAGCTTAAGTCTAGTTTCTGGAAATTGCTTAGTAGAATGAACTCATGTTGACAGATAGGTTCCTGGCTGGTATAAAGAATGGGCTTCATGTTTCAAGCCTGTAGTACAGAGGTAGATCTGTCTGTATAGAAAGGTTGAATATAATGTGGATAGTTCTGAGGTCTGGGATATATATATATATATATATACATATATACATATATACATATATACATATATACATATATACATATATACATATATATATATATATATATATATATATATATATATATATATATATTTATTTATTTATTCCTGGCCAAGCTGGAGCTCCTTTTCTTTCTTTTTCTTTTTCTCTTTATTATTTTATTAGTTTATGTTTCAAATTATATCCCCCTTTCTAGTTTCCCCTCCACAAAACCACATCTCATTTCCCATCTACTTTGCTTCTGAGTGTCCCCCTCCACCTACTCACCCACTCCTATCTCACCTCTCTAGCATCCCTTTACACTGGGGCGTCAAGCCTCCACAACACCAATGACCTTCCATCTCATTGATGCCAAATAAGGCCATCCTCTGCTACATATATATCTGGAGCAATGGATCATGGATCTTTCCATGTGTTCTCTTTGGTTGGTGGTTTAGTCCCTGAGAGCTCTGGGTGGTCCAGTTATTTAATATTGTTGTTCTTCCTATTGGGTTACAATTCTCTTCAGCTCCTTCAGTCCTTCATGTAGCTATATCCATTGTGATCCTCAAGCACAGTCTGGTGGTTGGCTGAATATCTACATTCTTATTAATCAGATGCTGGCAGAACCTCTAAGGGGACAGCCCTACCACAAGCACTTCTCCGCATCAGCAATAGTGTCATGGTTTGGTGCTTGCAGGTGGAATGGATCACTAGGTAGGGTGGTCTCTTTATGGCCTTTCCTTCAGTCTGTGTTTCACTGTTTGTCCCTGTCATTCCTTTGGACAGGAACAATTCTAGGTTAAAAATTCTGAGATGGGTAGGAGGACACACTCCTCAAATGGTTATCTACTGAAGATGATCTCTAGAGGTTCTATCTCCCCTTTCTTGGGCATTATGACTAATGGCAACCTGATTGGATCCTGGGAAGCTCTAGCTTCCTTGGCATCTGGAACTTTCTAGTGACTATCTCCAGTTCCACATCGCCCAATGCTTCATATTTCTATTCAATTTCCTGACCTTCTGGACTTCCCTACTGTCCCTTCCAATATCTGATCCTGTTCCCCATTTTTCCTCTCCCTTCTCTCTAGCTCCCAAGCCTCTACCTATGGAGATAAAAACCATATGGTATTGGTACAGAGACAGACAGGTAGATCAATATTCAATAGAATAGAATTGAGGACTCAGAAATAAACACACACACATATGGTCACTTGACTTTTGACAAAAAATCCTAAAACATCCAGTGTTAAAAAAAGAGCATTTTCAACAAATGATGCTGGTTCAACTGGTAGAAGGCACCTAGAAGAATGCAAATTGATCCATTCTTATCTTCTTTTACAAAGCTCAAATCCAAGTGGACCAAGGACCTCTACATAAAACCAGGTAAGCAGAATTTAACAGAAGAAATGTGGGAAATAGCCTCAAACACATTAGCACAGGGGAATTTTTTCTAAACAGAGCACAAACAGAGCATGGCACACATTCTAAGTCCAACAATTGACAAATGGGATCTCCTAAAGTTAAAAAGCTTCTGTAAAGCAAAGGACACTGTTAGGAGCAAAACAGACTGGAAAAAATATCTTCACCAACCTTACATCCAATAGAGGACCAACATCCAAAATATACAATGAACTCAATAAGTTAGACTCTATAAAATCAAATAACCCTATTTGTACAGAGCTAAACAAAGAATTCTCAACTGAGAAATCTCAAATGTTGGAGAAGTACCTAAAGAAATGTTTAACATTCTTTGTAATCAGGGAAATGTAAATCAAAATAAGTCTGAGTTTCTACCTCACACCAGTCAGAATGACTAAGATCAAAAACTGAGGTGACAGCAGATGCTGGGAGGATGTGGAGAAAAAAGAATACTCATCCATTTCTGGTGGGACTGCAAGTTGTTAAAACCACTCTGGAAAACAATCTGGCAGTTTCTCAGAAACCTAGAAACAGTTATACCTGAAGAACCACCTGTACCACTATTGGGCATATACTCAAAAGATGCTCCAACATATAACAAGGACACGTGCCCCTCTATGTTTTAGCAACTTTATTTAAAATAGCCAGAAGTTGAAAACAACCTAGATGTCCACTCAACAAAAGAATGGATACAGAAAATGTGATACATTTACAGAATGTAATACTACTCAGCTCTTAAAAATGAGGATTTCACAATTTTTCCGGGCAAATGGATGAAAGTCAAAAACACTATCCTGAGTGAGATAACCCAGATACAAAAGAGCACATATTGTAATTAGTTATTGGTAAGTGGATGCTAGCCCTAATTCTCAGAATACTCATGATTCAACCCACAAATTATATGAAGCTTAAGAAGAAGGAAGACCAAAATGTGGATGCATCAATCCTTCATAGAAGCAAGAACAAAATAGAGCTCCTTATCAATGAAGGCAAGAATGCTAGACTACTCTGTTGCACTGGTTATGAAATCCCTAAAAATCTGGTAGACTACAGAAAAGATGCACTTGGGAAATTCAGAGGTACTCACCAAGCTAGACAGTACAGGAGGCCATGGGAAATCTGTGTACCTAGAAGGGTATTGTTGGCAGTCTTTCAGGTACATTTGGGTGTTTGCAGGTGGGCTGGAACTTGGTAGAAGCCTAGAGCTTCACTGTAACATGGCAGAAGTCAGACTATTCTTGGGTTCTAGTGGTTGGAACTGGTTTAGATCTGTCAAGTTACAGAGAATGAAGAATTGGGGTCAATAGTACTTGCTAGGCAAGATAATGAAGAAACATGTTAGATATCTTTTCATTGAATGGGGTGGTAGAATTGTCCACAAATACTGTTACAAGTGAGAATATAGAAGTTCTAACTGATACCTATGAATAAAGATTTCCACTCTTTAACTGAGGAGCTATGGAGAGTTGTTGGCTTCTGAGAGGGGGAGAATAAAGTTTCTTTGCAGGTGTAGACCCTGGTCTTTTTCAGTATTTAGAACCACATTTAAATTAGGTTAGAGTTGATTTTATTAAACAAATGAACACTGTATTGAGTGGGGTAAGAATTTATAGTGGATATGAGAGAAACTAAGAAGAAAAAATGAGATGGAATAAGATTGAAAGAGATTCTATGAAATTCTCAGAGAATTCATTCATTTTTTGAATAAACTACATCATAGCAGAAGTGAAACAAAATCAAAATGAAAACAAAAGAAAAATTTTCTCAGATTTATTATTTCATATAATAAATTATAAATAAATTCTTCTTGGTTTTGATTTGTGATGGCAATCATTCAATTTATATTTATGTTATATAATATAATAAGTATGAGTTTTATTTTAAAATGGAAAAAGGCTGTTTGGGGGTGTAAAGAAGAGATAGAGCAGAAAGCACTTGGAGAAAAAGAGAGGGGAGAAACTGAGGTTGGGATATAAAAAATAAAAAAGCATTTTAATTTAAATAAAATAAAAATCTCATAAATTATTATCACATTATAGATTCCATTTAACATTATAGCTTTGTTGCTTATTAGTTTCATGTCCGAGCTCCATGTTGGAAGTTAATAAGTATGAACAGAATAACCATAAGATTTTTATTATATTCAGTAGAAGTTCACTAGGCTTCAGTGTACGCATCTAAAGTTCTTACTTCCTAATCAAAGACTCTGAGTTTAACTCTCAGTTTAATGTTTGTGAAGAGTTATCTGACTCATAACACTTCAGAAAGATTGGTTACATGAAGATATACTGCACAGGATTATTCTGTAGATACAGAATAATGGCATACTTACCATACATGAGAGTCACCTCTGCTAATTATTGTTGCGGTTGTTATAGTTGCCTAGTTTAATGTAAGTCAATGACTAAAGCATTCCCTGGAAAAAAATCCCATTGAGCAATATGAATGATAAAGGGGGCTATGGCAAGATTAAGTATATATTTATTTTTAAATGGGTTACTACAATTTTATTTTTTTATCTGAAATTAAAACTAGAAAGTACCCATTTCTACACTAGACCACTGATATTTAGGGTAATCAAAATACTAATTTTATAATAAAATAATTTGATTTATGTGTCTTTCCATAAAACACCTAATATGTGGAGAATGAAATATGTCAATGTAGATGCTTTTATTTACCATAATTAATCAATAAAGAAGCCATAACTTTGCCATATTGAATTGCTTTAAATATAGCTACTAACCCATACTTCAGAGAAGAAAACACAAAACCATGAATAATAGAAGGCAGATATCTTGGAGTGTATGTACAAGTCTAACATATAAACAACAAAATGAAAAAAATCAAACAGTTATTTAAATCATAACTTTGTTGCAGGAGCTTGTTTGTTTTAAGCTCACATGCAGAGAAAGATGAGATGAAAAAATATGTAAGATTGTAAATGACTGAAGGGTTAGAGATCACCTAATTTGTGTGTGCTCATTTGCAAGCATCCTTTAAAAACTTGCACATTTGAAGATCTTGGCACACTGCAATCAGAACACTTTATCATGACTTTCAGAAGAAATTAACTCTAAATTATGCAAATTGCCTTAATCAACTGGATAATATGAGTGTGAACAACTCAAAATGTTTTTGAAAATTCTTTGCTACGCAAGCCATCATGTTCATCATGCTTATTGTCAGCTAGAGGTCTGTGAGAACCCTGAAACAGCCATTCACCCTCTTCTGTCTACTCTTTACTCTGGCACTGTGGATGTCAGTTTGTCAACAATGTACACAAACCCTTGAAAAGCTAAGTAGATGGAATGTTGTTTTGTTGACTAATTGCATGTATTCACTGGCTATAATTTTATAATTTTATTCACAAAATTTTTGATTTTGTCTATTACAACATGAACCACATGAAAAAAAGTATAATAAATTATTATAAAACAGTAAATATTAGTAAATGCATTTTAGAAATCAAGAAAAAATGTATTGACTAAAGGCCAAAATATGAAGACACATTTTTCCTTTAAACTGTGGAAGATTAATCATTGAACTGGAATGGGCTTCATAAATTTATTTATAGATGCATTTAGACAAATGATTGTTCCATTTCTGATATTCAGTTACATAATATTTTTATGTAACATCTTCCCTCCCATCTTATGATTTGAGTATTATTTAAAGATGTTCTCTGAAATGATAAGTGGTTCTAACATGTATTTTGTACATCTTTACTCTGTATAATCTAATAATTGGATTGTAAGAATAAACAATATCTATTTGTGCTATATTTATTTTCCAGGAACTATTGTTATTTTTATTAATTTTTCTGCAAAGTTATGTTTATTAAGTTTTAAATATTTTGCTGTTATCTACAAAATTGATCTTTTAAAGATCAATCTCCATTTTAGTGGATTTTTTATTTTTTTCAGAATTTCAAATGTATATATTACCTAAAATCATTTTGTCTCAAACTATTTATGCAAAATTATTTATTTAAAACTGTTGGCACAAAACAAAACCAAATTCTCATTAAATATATGTCACAAAATTTCTTGAGTATGTGCCTTACTTGGACATTCATAATTATTTTTGTCTTTCAGTTATTCTAACAGTTTAATAGATTTGAAATATTCATTTGGAAACCAAATAATCAATAAGAACTGGATGTTTATGCTTAGCTTGGTTTTAAGAATTCTAATAAATCTCTGATGGTTATTTTTGCAATGTCCCCTGAGGTAGAAAAAGTAAGAACCAGAGGATCAGAGAGTTTGCTGTGAGATTGTGTCTTAATAGCAATACAAAATGTACACTAACTAAGCCTTAGCAACATGACTAGCCAAATGTAAAATGAACAAAGGTGGCACCAATGGACATGCCAAAGTGGACAAGAAATAGTCTCTGAGGCCTAAGCTCTACAAAAAAATCTGCATACAACTAAAAAATCCTGAGAGTTGGGGAAATTATTTTTTCCAGAGATGAGAACAGCAGTTAATAATACAATACCAAAAGATCAACCCTGAAAACATCCATCTGAGAAATATTATGTTGACAGTGGGTTATATTTAATATGTATATATATTATACATGTATATGTATATGATGTGTATGTGTATATGTATATAATATATATGATATATATATGTATATATATATGTGTGTATATATATATATATATGCATATGACAAGAATTAATGAAAAAGCTGATTTCATGGTATGTAAACATAGGAAAATTTGCAAACATATTAAAATTTCCAAAAAAATGAAAAGTGTTTCTTCCACTGTGTCATGCACTTACATTAAATCACTGTTGCATTCACAATATGCTTTAAAATAATGCATCCTGTAACCATTGTGTTCCTTGTTCATTACACAAGCAAAGAATTATTTATGGATATGACCAGTTTTCAACAAAATTTGCTTCTAGTCTTCAGAACTATGGAAATTACCTTATGTAGAAAAAGTTATTAGGTAGCATTGGGTCCTATTTGGGGGAAATATTTTTATAAAGATTTTGATAAAATATTTGAAAAACAAGTTGACTTTTTTAAGAGTTGGAGATACCATGACTTACATAAAAGTAAATGATAAATAGATAATGGCTGAAAGAACATTTTACATGTTTTCTATAAAGTTCCTGTGTGAACTACAATGAGATAAAATGCCATTTGTCTCTATGATTATGTTACATATACAGTAGTTATGTTGGAGGAAATGTGATGCATGGTGAAGACAGCAGTAAACTTCAAAGGACAGTTTTGTTTTTAGTTTCGTTTGCTTTTGATTTGTTTTGTTATGTTTTACATGCAATACATTCTGTTCACTCATTTTTCTTCCTCCAACTCCTCTTAAACATTCTGTACAAAATCACCTGCAGAACTCCAGGCTGTCTTCCTTTCAAACAAAGAAACAAAATTCACATACAAAATCTACCAAAAAACCCCCCAAAAGACAAAAACAACATATAATCAAACAACTAAAACTACCCAAAGAACTCAAAATGTAACAAAATGTTTATAAAGAACACCATTGTGCTGACATTTACTGCTAAATATGGGGTTCTATCTTGAAGTATTGTTAATATTCTCAGTGAGACTTCACAAAAAAATCTAATTTTACATTCTTAGGATATCAATTTCAGTTATCTCCTTGTTTAGGGATGAAAGCCTATGTCCACTTTCACCTCTTTTTCTCTTTCCTGTAACTGCTGTGACATGTGTGTGTGTGTATTTATATGCACATAATTACACACACACACGCGCACACACACACACACACACACACACACACACACATATATATATATATATATATATATATATATATATATATATATATATATTCCTAAACACATAAATACAACTTGCTCAGTTAGTATAATGTTTATCATATATATATTTTCAAAGCTTACCTTTTGGTATTGGATAACCAATTGGTGTGTTCTTTCCTTTGGAAGACTCATTATCCGGCTCTCAGCATTCCTTAGTTACCTGTAGATATTTGTACAGGGTGGAGGCCTCCTGAATCTCATCCATGTTAGCATGTTAGTGTGTGTGTGTGTGTGTGTGTGTGTGTGTGTGTGTGTAGTCTTTGTTCAAGTAACCATACTTCTGGCATATCTAGAAGACACAATCACACAACAAACCATCCTATTCTGTGGCTCTTATACTTTCAGACCCCTTTGTCCCTTTCTGAAATGTACTTTAGGTGCAGGAATTGAGCTTGTTTTTAAGCAGTGAAGTGTGACTTGCAGGGGTTTGCATTTGTTTGCTTTCTGTTTCCTGAGATATAGTGTCTAACAGTAGTTAAATTTATTTGTACCCTTCTATATAGCTCAACTCATGACAATTTCCTGATCGAGAGCTTGGAATAAAGGCATATTCACCACACCTGTATGTAGCTTTAGCTTCTTACATGCTTGATACAATCTGGTCACTAAAGCAGATACATCCATTTATAGCACCAGTTTTATCCTCCTGTACCTCCAAAGAAGTAGTAAAGAAAGTACATATTAAGTAACCAGGACAATTCATGTTCTAGAGTGGTGGCAGAGGATTATAGCATATCAAAGGAAAGATTGTAGCAGGAAATGAAAAATAAAAAAAACTAGTTGCTCTCAAATACGTGCTTTTTTTGTCCTTTTTATCTGGGGCATAGCTAGCTAGAATAGAGGTTCCTCCAGCTTGTATTGCTCTTGGGTTTTGCCTGGGGAGGAATTTTAGAAAGTTACCTGGGATCTCATTTGAGAATGAAGATGGACGGTGGGGCAGCTAGGTATTCCTAAAGCCTTTATATCCTCTACACTTAATTTTTAGCTTATCATTGATGACAGGAAGTGATTGCTATACTAGAACTAGGAGGTTTCTTTTGACTGGTGATTTTACATATAAACATAATTCACTTTAAGCAGGGAATTCTTTTACATTTTATTTTCCTTACCCCAAAAGTATATTCAAAACTTTAGTATTTCTGCATTTCTCACAATTACACATTGTTGAGATGTGTTGATTTAATATATACCTGGTTTGATATCTGCACAGTGACACTACAAAAGCACATTTGTTTAACCTGGCCTATATCCATCTGTAACTTACTTCTAATATGCATTCTACATCAGTGTACACAATTGATACACAACAAGCATTAACCACAGATAATGAGGTTCAGTGATGTATGTGAAAACCAAAATATATCATTTAAAATAATCTCTGTGGGTTAATAGTGCTATTAATTTTTACTGCATGTATTAAAACTGGTATGTAATAAATACGAACATTTTACTATTTAACTTCAGAAAGCAGTTAGCCAGGCTTCTCTGTATGCCATGAAAATCCTAGGAGTATAACAGGTAGATTTTAGTGCCCGATTGTCTCTGCTCTCTACAAAAATGGTACAGGCAAACTAGTTCTCACATCTTCAATCCCAGCAAACCCTGAGGATGTCAGAGTGGTATTTAATAAAAAGAAAAGTGGCAGAGTAGTGTACATGTAGCCTAATAGAACACTTTATCTTGTGACACTCAAGGTGAGTAACAATAAATCCTTCCCCTCATGGAACAGAAACCTGTGTAGTTCCCTGTAGGTCAGCAAACAGAAATAAATAATGGCTTTCTTTTTGTAAACTATAAGTTCTATGTAATATGATTTCTAGGTTATAAGAAACCTATCTTTGAGGTATCTAGTCTACTTGAACTATTTTCAGCTTTTGTAGCACATTCATTTAAGTAGATTTTTCTTTTTATGCCACTGAATCTAGGACAATTCACCTTATATATTTCTAAATCTTTGTGTAATTTGCATATACTCTTTAAAGTTTTATTCTTACAGTTAATGTTTGTAAAACTTAGCCTTACTTAAGAAGCAAATATTTTCAAGATTAAGAAAGTTATTTTCCTTTGGGTTAGTTAATAGTACATTTTCAACAGTGAATGACATGATTTCTAAAGACAGAGAAAAAACTTACATTTTCCATTAAAAGAAATGATACCAGAAAAAAAAAAGAAATGGTACCTGAAGGATTTGTCATAAAATTATCAAAGCTGTTTTATGTTTTACTTTTTCCTTTTGTTTCTGCCTATGAAGACACCATAAAGATACACAGATTCATTCTAAAATATCTTAACTAAACTTGATGATAAACAATTATGCTACTTAATATTTTTTAATTGTTTCTACAGCAATATTAGTGAAATAGTGAAGTCTTAGCAAAACTTAATTTTTGAAGGTAAGATATACTAAATAATAATAATAATAAGGTGAAAGAAAAATATATTTATTATGTAAGTTATACATATCACTCTCAGATGTTAATCAGTATCAAACCAGCAGCTATCATGTCATGCAGCAGTGCATGCTATGCTTCTGATTCTCCTGAGCATCAGTATCAAACCACTATCTTTTCCTCAAGACTGTATTTCAACTTGCTCTCAAGCCATTTCCAAGAGCCTTTCTAGCAATCAATTTTTTCGATGTCTTCTTCAAATACTCCAACTGTCACCCTTTCCAACATCAGTATCATTATTCAACCAAGTGCAATGTTAGTTGCACCAGTTAATCTCAAACTGCCTGTGTCCACTGAAAGATTTGTCAGTATTTTTATATGTGACACTGAAATACTCCCTTCATCTTTGAAAATGATTGTTGTCATGTTTACTTTTTCTTTATCCATCTAGGCCAGCACTATCCTTTAATAGTCTAGTTGTTATTTTAACAATGAGTACTGTCCTTATTTGTTTTACAAATATATCCATTTATATATACTTACATACATAATTTTAGAATATAAAACTAAAATACCAAGTGAAAAGGCTCAGCATGGCAATATGGCATTTATTTCAGACTACGACAAATGAAGGAAGCATTTCAAAGCTGAAAGATAATAATAATAATAAATAAAACAAGTAATAATAATAATAATCAGGTAAAAGACAAAATACATTTACTATGTAAGTTATACCTATCACTCTTAGAAGTTATTCAGTTTCAAATCAGCAGCTACCATGTCACGCAACATATCTGCATGTTATTAATAGCCAATAGTACTGGGATTTTCTAGTTGAATGGGCATTGGAGTTATTAGAGAGTATAGTCTGTACATATGTAATGCATGTGTAATATGGAATAGATTTGATAGATAAAAGTTTCTGCCTTGAATCAGTTCATTCATAATTTCTACTTGGATGAGAAGGATGTGTGAGGGTTAACAACCTCACTAAAATATTTTTCATATCTAATCACTTTTAAAGAAGAACAAATGCATTCCTGAAAAGCAAAACAAAAACAATAAAAAAACCTTAAAAAACAAAACAAAAATGAGTAGAACTTATTTTTGTAGTGTGTTTTTTTTTTAGGCTCTTGGATGTAAATTGTGTAATAGAAAAACTATGTTTTTAATGATTGAATGGAATAAACAATCAATTAAAGTGTACCATTCTGTGTTCTGACAAGAATATCTAACCAAGGACCCACTGTCACGCATGAGAGATGATACATGATTATGACTCCTCAATATTTTATAAGCCACAAAGTCCCATTTACCTCTGAACTAGGATGAAAAAAATCTCAGTTATCCTATATTGATCCCTTCACTTAAAAATGCTTCTTAATAGATACATACACTATGAATTATTTTGCATTTATTGTGTTTGCTTAATATAATGATTGAAAACATCTGCTCACATCTGGAGTCCTTCAATCCCACAATAATAGCATGCTATGTCCCCATTTCACACACACACACACACACACACACACACACACACACACACACATATATATATATATATAGATAGATAGATATACAACATATCCATATGTTGTAAATATCACTGTGCTTATCTAAATTTTTTTAATTTTTCTAAATTATTTATTTGCAAGTGAACATTTTAGAAGTAATATGAGTTTAAAGATCTTATTCACATTTTATTCCTTTTTCTTAGTGAACAAGAACAGTTTCCTTGCTGCTAGTCTTAGTGAAAACACATTATAGTTTTCTCCATTACTTATAACATTCACTGTAAATACTTCATAGTTTTTCTCATGTTGAGAAAATTTCCTTCTGCTTATTTTGTATGTTTTAATCATAACTCAGTAATGGATATTATCAAATTGCTTTCCTGTAGCAACTGATCATATCACACCAGTTTTCTGCTTTAAATAGGTTTATGTAGATTATAATAAGTGATTTACAAATATTATGACAAACTAGAATAAATCCTACTTTTTGTGCTTTAAAATCCTTCATGTACATTCTTGAATAATATTCATTCATATTTTATTGAGTATACATCTATGCCTATGAGTAGTATTTGTCTAGTTTTTATTCTAAGAATGTTAATCTGTTTAGAATTAAAGGGTTAGTTATGTAACTAAATTATCCAAATCAAAACTTTACTCCTGGAAAGAGGAGAGAGGGCTAAGATCTAAGAACACTCAAAATATATAATTTAAACTGAAGATTCTACAGGGTAAGTGCCTAATGTCCTAAATTGAATACAAAACATATTGCCATTTGTACAAGTGAATTCCACTCAATATATAGTGAAAGAATTAAATAAAATGTATATTGTTTCCTTATGAAATAAAAACAGGAAACATCCCTAATTTATTTTATAAGATCCACATATTATAAAATGCCATATTACTAAATTATTCTCCTTGAGGAACTATAAACAAGCATCTGTTTACCTAAGAAAGGGTATCACAAAAAATCCCTAGGAGCTAGGAATGCAAGGACTAGAATCACTCCAACTTTTATAAATTTGGCCATCTCAGAGTAAAAGATTCATAAAGTTCTTTACCAAGAATGTCTAAGAAGTGAATTGTTGCTCTGGAGAATCATAGATATAGTCTGCCTGGAAGCTATGCAGGGAGCCTCAGAGGCACAGTTTGAGGACTCCTCACCCAGACAGAGGTAAGGTATTTTTTGATGCAGGTGCTTTTGTGTAACCCATGGTTCTGTATATAATTCCTCACTTATACTCCAGCAAGAAACTCCAACCAATTAATTGCTGTGCTAGCTTAGGCTTGGGTTGATTTGCTCTGTGGATCTCTTGTGGTAGGTTTTCTTGTGTGAAGAGATGTTTGTCCACATCTTCCTAGGGAGAATCATTCATTAACTGGTATTTTATATTAATTGGACCTTATAAAAACAAATTAGGGAAGTTTCCTTCTTGCATTCTTTTAGAAGACAGTATATATTTTATGTAATTTGTTTTCTAAATATTTGGTAGAATTTGTCTGTAAAAGACAGCAGTACATGCTATGTGTTATGTTCCATTTTATACATTAGGCACTTGCCCTACAGAAATGTCAATTTAGGTCATACTTTTTTAACTAAAAAAATTAAAGAATTATTTCAGATATTTGTACATATTGAGAAGTATGCAGAATTTGACAGAAATTGTAATTGTATCTTAACATATGAAAAAATTCACTGACAGTATGATGAGTAGAGCATCCTTGGACATGACCTTGGGATTCTAAGTGTAATATCTAATGTAATGGCACATAAGTATTAAATACTTCAAGTCAAGATCCGTGTGTTAGTAATCCTGACACGTATATACATGTTCACTGGAATTAAATAATTTAATGGATAATCTAAGAGCCCATTTCTTATTACTAGAATGATAATGCAAAGACTGGCAAGATATATAGGTTACAAAGATTGATGTATTAGAATTAGGAACATACTTAGAAATTCATGTTCAATATTATGTAGGTACAAATAATTGCATACACAGTTATAGTGAATATAAACACTTTGACTTCTCAAAATATTTCTGTTATATGTCATCTGGAAGGGTTTTGAAACAAAACATCAAATAGCAACAAACATACCTAGAAAAAACCTTTCTTTTTAACATGAATTCCAGCTAAATAATCAAATCTTCCTTAGAAACGGTGCATCTAGGCCTCTGGCTGGACACATAATGTGAGCCCAGGATATCTTATAATACCACAAAGTGAGACAAAAGAAAAGCAACAAATCTTCATTCAGTAGCAATGCTGGGCTACATCAAAAAGGACAGTGAGCGGCTGAACAAATCTCTAATGCTAAAACTGTAATTATTTGAGCTGAAGACTAACTATACAGTATTGTATTAAGTTGTAGCCCAAAGTATAAAAACAGATCTGTGATTGCATATTTACATAAATAGATGACTTATTATATTAATAACTGCTGCAGAACAGAAAAAATTCCTAGGCAAAAGAACTTTACAAAAATTCCTACACATTCCATGCTAATGAGTATAACCATAAACCTGCAGTTTAGTGTATGGTGATCATCACCACTTCCTTCCAAACAGCACTGTGTAGAAAGACACAGAAGAGTAATTCTGTATTGAAAAATCTTCACAAAAGAATTTTATCAAGATAGTCATGGTGAATGCTAGCATTCATGTCACATCAAGGATATGCACACCACTATGAAGTCCTGATTATTTAGTGAAAGTGACATTCCACAGTAGTTTTCCTTCCTAAAACTGATTATACAAATATTTTAATGGGAAAGGGAGAACTATGTAAGTTTCCATTCCTACAAAGGAATCTACAATGGACATGATCAATTTTCCTCAATATTGTCAAATCCTCATTAACAAGAGTAGTGTGAGCAAAGTTTTCACCCTTGAAGAGCCTGAAAAATTATGACAATTAAGTACAATGTATATTGGATCAGTTTTTGGAACAGAAAAGGAATCAAGTATAGTGATAGCACCACATTTTCTTTTACTTTAGCTAATGAAATACACAAGGGGTATATCAACAAGTAACTAGTGTGCAACACTAATGCAAGATGCTGATAACAAGCTAAGTGGATTACATGAATATATGTGAGAAGTTTTAAATTTAATTTAAAAAGTACAGAATCAATTGCTACATGTAAGTCAACAAGAAACCACATAAGTCCATAAAAATATATAGTAGTAAATTTTGCATGTTAAATGCTGCAAGGCATCTTTCATAACATTGACATTTATACTGAGTTAAGTTTTATTTTTTCAATTGGATACTATGCTCTGTTAGTATGGTTAACTCTTAGAGTATTAATAGATGCATGTTCTATGGCTAATGCCTAAAGCATTACCAAACTAACACTTTAATGAGTGCCTGAAGTATGCTTCACACACACGGTTGTTTCTGCAAGTTAATTAAAAAGAAATTAGCAATAAAATTTTATTTAACACTTTGTTATAATGAATCATTTCCTGTAATTAAAACATAATTTTCTCAAAGAATTACAAAATGGGGCTTTAAAAATAGAGATACATTTCAGTCTTTCTACACATAATTCCAATTATTGTATTCATGTTATAGATATTGCATGACTTTTCTTATACACAAACTTTTGTATATATATATATTTCTCCATAAAAATCACCATATGAGTTCATTACATCTTTTGACACATTGTGCCCCCTTTTAGGTAGAACTGGAACTGTGGAATTTGATCAGATTTTATTGAGACTGATAATGCTTCTTGTGGTTTACAATTTAAAAGTAATGCCTTCCACACTGCATATTACCTATACAAGAGATCACAAAGAAACAGTGTCATTACCCTACTGGTTTGGAAGCACCATCATGCCAAATAGCATGCACTAATTAACAGGCTCTCAGATCATGTCTAGAGGATATTTTCTGTCCTGTCCTTTTATCCATTTGTCTCTACAGAGTTCTTCACAAGTCCAAGTTTGGGATATTAGAAATCTTGGTTTCTCCTAAGGTTTCAGTTCTCTTGTCTTCATCTAAGCCAGCTGCTCTCTGCCTTCTTCTCACTTGCCCTTCTATGAACTCATCTCTGCTCTCTTATGAATCCTTATTCATGTTGCATACCATCTACATCTTCCAAATATTTGATCACTGAATAGCTCTCATACATCTAATTTTTAGAAGTGAAGTCTTTTTTTTGCAGTAAGCAATTTTCTTGATTTCTCCATTATCTTTCTAAGCATTTTCTCTTTGCTTCTTCTCAGTTTTTCATGGCCTAATATATTGAGAAGATAGTCTTCAGCAGGAAAGATCAAGCCAATTGGTTATCCAATAGCAAATGGTCACACTGAAAACATATATAGAAGTAACATTATACATACCAAACATGTTATATTTATGAATGTATATGTATGTACACATATGCATGTAATAACAATTAGTATAAAGAGGGCATAAAATTTCAAAGAAAGCAATGAAAGCTGTATGGAAGGGTTTGGAGAGAGGAAGGAGGAAGTATAATTATAAACTAAAAGACAAAAATATTAAAAATAAGATTAAAGATCACTTGTTATTCTTTTTTCTCTTTATGAAACTACATTTTTATTTGCATAATTTAAACTCCAGAACAAAATAAATAAGAATAATACAAATAACACAGTTTTCAACCCTTCTATTCAGTGAGAGGGGATTTTGCTGCCTTACAGTAAAAGGACAGGACAGAAAAGGTCCTCTATACATGAGCTGAGAGCCAGCTGGGTCAGAGCCAGCCCAGGTTGCAACTGAAACCATATAGTTGCTATTTTAAACTTTAGAGGACATGGGCTTCCCATAACATAACTTTTCAATGCAATTGGCACCTTTATCACCTTCAATTACAGGGAGTCTCGCCAGGAAGTGCAGTGCTGGGCTCTTCTGCGGTCAGCCTACCTTCAGAGATGACTGAAAACAAACAAAAACAACAGAAAAAAAGACCCACATGTGGTTCAAGCCAGATGGCATTATGTATGTCCAAAGACTCACCTAGAACAATTTTGATCATGTTGTAGATGCAGGTGGAGTTAGTTCAGGGTTTCTAAAAGGAGGAACCAGTAGAGACCAGACCAGTTTCAAACAGCAGCACCACCAGGTCCCTGACAACTTTGTCAGTTTCGCTCACTTCAACTTTCTGCTGTGGAAGTCTCCACAATGAGGTGGCACAAGACTGATGTATAGGTTCATTTTAGAAGTTAGTAGCCCATAGTGGAGTAGTCTTGAAATACCGGGACCTTCATGATCCATCCCACATTGGTTGCCCAGCCTTAAGTGTTTGTCACAATGCAGCAGTGTGAATTGCAGATTCTCAACTTCTTCTTTTCCATTTTCTATTTCCCTTTTATCCTCTGGTAGGTCCAGGTTCTTCTTACCACTGAAACCAAACTCTTTCCTCCCAAGTCCTTGAGCTGCTGTATGCAGTACTCATGGATTAAGTCAGACACTTATTTCCACTGCAAAGTCCACCTTCTCCATATTATTCACAAAAGCAGTTAGTCATCTGCTCTTTGCTCTGACCAGTGATATGGTAGATGTACTTTTATGTCTCCTTCATAAAAGATACATCATCTGATAGGAAGATGTGTGAGCAGAGCAGTTAAGCAATGAGCTTTCACTAAGAGGAGTCTTCATGGATTTCAACCTTTAAAGTCTTAGAGTATGCCTTATAGAATTTCATCTACTCTTTTTCTTGTGACAACTAATAGAAGAGCTCAAGGCATTTCTTCACAATTGGTTTTGTTGATAACATTCAGGATCTTGCTCTGGTCAAGCATTTCCCAGGAGATATTTAGAGACATACATGTCTGCAGTACTCAGATGGCAGTTCATTATAGCTGTCCATGATAAATACACAAGGGACATATAGTTTGAGGTCGTTCTTTTCCTTATTCTCTAAACATTCAAACAAATGTTGACTAGAAATGAAAAAAAAAAGGGGGCCTAAGCTCAAAATGACATTCTACAGAGACGTGTTCAAAGAAATAAAATCTAGTAATATATTTCACGACAAGATTTCCCAGTCCCAATCTTATCCCATTATTAAATACCTAACACTGGAATGATGCCACTCACCCAAAGTCCTAGGAACAGAATAAAAACTATGGGCAGCTCCAGAAAAATAAGCTTTGATACCAAGTCAACTTAGAATGCTAGTAATAAAAGGATACCTGCAATCAGAATCCTGCCTGTTGTGGCTAGCATGTGGATTCCTAACAGAAGAGAAAATAAAACCAGTGCCAACTACAGGTCTCACTGAGTAATTCCCAGTGAGTAAAGCCATATAATTCCCTGGTTTTCAGTACTCAGCTATCAATCACTTGGGAAAGTTGTTCCCTACTCTCTCAAGCACATTTTGCAAACCATTCTAGTTTATACAACAAGCACCTTCATTGCCCACTGACCTTACCCATATTTGGTCAGGCTATTATAAATTGAATCATATCCATCCTTAGTGACATCAGTGGGTTTTCTGGTCCACATTGTCTTAGTCTTATTCAACTCTTCCTAAGCAATGTCTTCCTTCTTAACCTTTTTGGTTTTCTTTTTCTTATCTTTGCCATTGTACTTCTCTGCCTCAGTACCTATATAGTTATTGTTTTGGATGCAAAAATAAAAGTAATCAGTTAGCTTATTTTGATTTATGAATAGACATGCTGCATTGTAACACCACCAAGACTTAAATGTAAACCTACTTTATAACACTAGTTTCAAAGTACAGGCTATGAAATTTTCCTCTTCCATGACCTTCTTTGTTATGGGTATAATGAAGATTATCTTTTACTCATTATTATCATACATTTTTAGAAAATTCTTTAAAATTTTTAAAATTTTCCAATGTCAGCCAGTTCATTAGATTATAAAATTTTGAAAAGGGAATTTCATGTTTGTGTTCTAATATAAATTAAACTTTGCTTAATTTTTTAAATAGTAATTTTAATATTCTTAAAAATGGAAGATTACTTAGCCAGTTTTCAGTGATATTTTTATACAGGGTGGATAATCAGGATTATATTTTGCACATACGGTTAGTATTTTATGTAAATTCAATAAAAAATAAATATTTCTCAATATTTTCCTATTACCCAAATTCTAATTTACTCTATGCAGTCAGTACTTTTGCCTTCAGTAACATATTTCTTTTAATGTGATATGAAAATGTTTTTATTTCAATATTCTCATGAAAGTTAAAATAATATGTACATATTAATGTCTTCATTATATTTTTTACATTTTTATATCTTAAATAATTACAATTTGTATGATGATTTTAATATATACATAAATAATATTATATTATTTTTATTTAATTCTTTAAAACAGTCCAAATGTGTTACCTATTTGTACTTCAACTTTTTTTAGTTACCCAAAATCTTGAGTAAATGTTTTGCTTTTCATTTGACTTCAAGTTTCTCTTCCAAGTCTTTAGAAATATAGGTTACACTCTAAAATTTTGCTTTATGCATATTGTGAGTTTTGGAGAGCTTTATAATGTGAAAGCTATATCATTACATTTACCCATTAAAAAATCAACTTCAAGAGTGTTTAAAATACATCATCCATCACTGAACTGAAAATAACACATAATTATTTCAAATACCAACTTAGTCAACAACTTCAGGAGCTGTGCATTTTCTTCAAGAAGATTGAAGCAATGAGTTGCTGAGTACCTATTATGGGTAATTAAGGTTTAAAAAGCACATCAGTAGTCTCACAACACTGTTTTAAAAACAGCTTTGTTGTCATGTGACTGGCAGTAAAAGTCATTCCTAAGCAGGTTGACTATATTCCATACTGGCTTCATTCCATCAAATCTAGTCGTAAAGTTTTTTCCTAATAAGAAATTTTAAAACCTCAAATAAAGGTTTCACTTATAATAGTAAGTCATGGTTGTTACCAACTTGTCACTGTTTGAGATTCATGGGCATTTTCTTGTTTGCTTGTTTGTTTGTTTGTTTTAATTTGATATATCATTTTATTTCACCAGTATATTTTCATTACATTGCTTAATTCTGCTTTGGAAGTAAATAAATTACCGTTTCTATGGTTATCTAAGCATTAATGCAATATACCATATTCAGCAGTTATATTTGCATTATAAAAATAAGTTTCACTAAATAATCCATTTACTTTCAATAGTAAACAAAAGTAAAAACTGCAACTCTTTTTTTCAGAATTTCAAAGTAATACTGGATACTTTGTTTCACTGCTTTAGGGTGGTGTCTGTAATCATCCTTGAACACTCTTGCACCATAAAGGAACATCTTCAAACACACTTGGAGTTTGCCAAACGTCTAGTTAATCATATAATTTATAGTGAATAGACAGTCCTTTCTGACTTTCTTGTAAAGCTGAAATTAGAACCAGGCATCCAGGCCCACTCTAAGTTTAAATTGGTTCCAAAACCCTAAAGTGACGTTTTGCCATCATGCTTGGGTGGCAGGTATTTTAACAACTGAGCAATCCCCCAGTACCCGTCGAGTGTTGTAGATTGGTTCTAATGCTATCTGTGCTAATTTGGCTCCCAAAAATCACATGAGAATTTTCAAATCTTCGAATGAGACTCTGATGGGCCCTGCCCCAGCTGCTTTTAATTGGTAGCCATTAGCTGAACAGGAAGACAGAGGTGAGACTTTAGATTTCCTGGGCAAGAGAGGCTGGAGGAGGAGGAGTTTTAACAATGGAAGGGGAGTCACGTGGTCCTGTGAGGACTCAATGGCCCAGTGTTGGGAAATGCTAGGGCAGTGAAACAGGAGTGGGTAGCTGAATAGGGGAGCACCCTCATAGAAACAGGAGGAAGGGTTGGGATAGAGGGTTTGCAGAGGGGAAATCAGGAAAGGGAATAACATTCAAAATGTAAATAAAATAACCAATAAAAAAATAAAATGATCACCATGCCAGGAAAGGAATGGAATGCAAACATGAAAGCTGCAGAAGATAGAGAACGAGCTATGTAAGACTCTGCAAAGTTTAAGTTAATTTTATATCCAGCCACTTTGCTGAAATTGTGTATCAGCTTTAGGGGTTCTCTGGTGGAATTTTGGGGTTCACTTAAGTATGCTATCATTATATCTGCAAATAGTAATATTTTGACTTCTTCCTTTCCAATTTGTATCCCTTTGACCTCCTTTTGTTGTCTAATTATTCTGGCTAGGTCTTCAAGTACTGTACTGAATAGGCAGAGAGAGAGAGCAGGCAGCCTTGTCAAGACACTGATTTTAGTAGGATTGTGTGGGGTGGTGGGCTGTGAGAAGCAGGTGGGTGCCTAGTGGAGTGTAGACCTTGAACCCCTGACCTTTATCAGATGGCAGGTGTTCGGCTTTGGGCCATGTTTTTTTTTATTTAGCTTCAGCCCTCCACAGCCCCTCCCACAGAGAGGTCTATGGCCATCAGTCAAGAGTAACAGTGCCTCAGACTCTCCCACATGCAGCTGAGGTATCTCCAAGCTCTCAGACCAAGCCAATACGCATTATCTGCTGACAGACCCTAACCCACCCCAAAACTGTATATAAGGACTCTATTCAGGAGAAGTAAAGTTGTATGAGAATCATCCCAGTGTCATCCCAGAATCATCCCAGAAATAGAGTTTCTGTCTCAAGAGCTGTAACACTTGGGAATAGATCAGCTCTCCTGCAACCTTCCTGGGACAACAAGCTGCCTCCTTGCCAGCTAACCAGCTTCTTATCAGCCCAGCCTGGGCCGGCTCAGTGTGGAGAGACAGGTACAGCACCTGGGAATGACCAACCGGGTGGCAACAGCAGTGAAGCTAACAGAGGCAGCAGCAGCGGAGGCAGGCGATCTCCACTCCCTGCTCGCACTCTGTTCCCTTGGCCCGAACTCCAGCACCAGGCCGGGCCAAAGATGTTAGTGGGATGACCTACGGAACAGGGACCCACAGGATTGCTTAAATTTCTTTCCATTTAGTTTGATGTTGGCTACTGGTTTGTTGTATATTACTTTTACTATGTTTAGGTATGGGCCTTGAATTCCTGATCTTTCCAAAACTTTTACCATGAAGGGGTTTTGAATATTGACTGATGTTTCCTCAGAATATAATGAGATGATCAAAGAACAATATCAACCAACCAGACACCATAGGGCTCAAAGAAACTAAACCACCAAAGAGTACACATGGAGGGACCCATGGCTCAAGCCACTTATGTAGCAGAGGATGGCCTTGTCATGCATCAATAAGAAGAGAGGCCCTTGGTTCTGTGAAGGCTCAATACCACAGTATATCATAATGCCAGGGTGAAGAGGCAGGAGTAGGTATGTAGGAGGGGGACCACACTCATAGAAGCAGGGGAAGGGAGGTTGAGATAGGGGGTTTCCCAGGGAGAAACATGGAAAGAGGATTACATTTTAAATGTAAATAAAGAAAGTCTATTCAATATAGTACTTGAAGTTCTAGGTAGAGCAATTAGACAACAAAAAAGGTAAAAAGGGATACAAATTGAAAAGGAAGATGTCAAAATATCACTATTTGCACATGATATGAAAATATACTTAATTTACTCCAAAAATTTCACCAGAGAACTATTAAACCTGATAAACAACTTCAGCAAATTGTCTGGATATAAAATTAACTCAAACAAATCAGTAGCATTCTTATATTCAAAAATACACAGCCTGAGAAAGAAAGTAGGGAAACGACATCCTTCACAATAGTCATAAATAATATAAAATACCCTGTTGTGGCTCTAACCAAAAAAGTGAAAGATCTGTATGACAAGAACTTCAAGTCTCTGTATAAAGAGATTGAAGATGATCTTACAAGATGGAAAGATCTCCCATCTTCATGGATTGGCAGGATAAATATAGTAAAAATGGCGTCTTGCCACAAGCAATCTACAGATTCAATGCAATGCCTATCAAAATTTCAAGTCAATTCTTGATAGAATTAGAAATAGGGATTCTCAAATTCATTTAGAAAAACAAAAAAACCGGGATAACAAAAAATATTCTGAACAATAAAAGAACTTCTGGGGGAATCAACATTCCTGACCTCAAGCTGCATTACAAAGCAATAGTGATTTAAAAAAAAAAACAAAACTGCATGGTATTGGTACAGAAACAATCAGGTAGATGAGTGGAATAGAATTGATGACCCAGAAATGAACCCAGACATGTATGGTAACTTGATCTATGACAAAGGAGCAAAAACTATCCAATGGTAAAAAGACAGCATTTTCAACAAATGTTGCTGTTTCAACTGGAGGTCAGCATGTAGAAGAATGCAAATTGATCCATTCTTATGGCCTTATACAAAGCTCAAGTCCAAGTGGATAAAGGACCTTTATGTAAAACCAGATACACTGAAACTAATAGAGAAGGAAGTGGACAAGAGCCTCAAACACGCCAGGTGGTGGTGGTACACGCCTTTAATCCCAGCACTTGGGAGGCAGAGACAGGCAGATTTCTGAGTTCGAGGCCAGCCTGGTCTACAGAGTGAGTTCCAGGACAGCAAGGGCTACACAGAAAAACCTTGTCTCGGAAAAAAAAAAAAAAAGGCTCAAACACATGGGCATAGGGGGAAATTTCCTGAACAGAACACCAATGGCTTATACTCTGAGCTGAACAATTGACAAATGAGACCTCATAAAATTGCAAAGCTTCTGTAAGGCAAAGGACACTGTCAGTAGGATAAAAGGACAACTAACAGATTGGGAAATGAGCTTTACCAATTCTACATCTGATAGAGAGCTAATAATATCCAATATATACAAAGAACTCAAGAAGTTAGACTTCAAAGTATCAAATAACCCTATTAAAATTGGGATACAGAGCTAAACAAACAATTCTCAACTGAAGAAACTGAATGGCTGAGGAGCATCTAAAAAAATGTTCAGCATCCTTAGCCATCAGGGAAATGTAAATCCTGAGTTTCCACCTCATACCAGTCAAAATGGCTAAGATAAAAAAACTCAGGCAAGGATAGGGAGAAAGAGGAACACTCCTCCATTGTTGGTGAGATTGCAAGCTGGTGCAACCACTAAGGAAAGCAGTCTAGTTGTTCCTCAGAAAATGGACATAGTATTTCCTGAGGATTCAGCTATACCACTCCTAGGCATATACCCAAAAGATTCTTCAACAATAACAAGGCCACTTGCTCCATTATGTTCATAACAACCTTATATATAATAACCAGAAGCTGGAAAGAACCTGGATGTCCCTTGACAGAGGAATGAATACAGAAAATGTGGTACATTTACACAATGGAGTACTATGCAGCTATTAAAAACAATGAATTCATGAACATCTTAGGCAAATGGATGGAACTAGAAAATATCTTCCTACAGTAAGGTAACACAATCACAAAAGAACACAAATTGTATGCACTCACTGATATGTGGATATTGGCCCAAAAGCTAAGAATATCGAAGAAACAACTCACAGACTACATGAAGCTCAAGAACAAAGAAGACCAAAGTATCCTTCTTAGAAAGGAGAACAAAATATTCACGGGATGAAATATGCAGACAAAGATTAACCCACTTGGGATCTATCCTATGCACAGTTACCAAACCCAAATGCTGTTATGGACACCAAGAAATGCATGCTGACAGGAGCCTGATATAGCTGTCTCTTGAGAGGCTCTGCCAGAGCCTGATGAATACAGAGGAGATGTTTGCAGCCAACCATTGGACTGAGCACATGGTCCCCAATAATGCCCCCAATTCAGGAGTTAGAGATGAAGGGGTTTACAACCCCATAGGAAGAACAATAATATCAATCAACCAGACCTTCCAGAGCTCCCAGGAACTAAACTACCAAGGAGTACACATGAAGGGACCCATGGCTTCAGTGTCATATGTAGCAGAGCATGGCCTTGTTGGGCATCAATGGGAGGAAAGGCCCTTGGTCCTGTGAAGGCTGGTTGCCCCAGTGTAGGGAAATTCAGGGGTGGAGATGTGAGAGTGGGTGGGTGGATGGGGCAACAGCCTCATTAAAGCAGGGCAGGGGGATCAAATAGGGGATTGAAGTGGACACGGAAAAGTGGATAACATTTGAAATGTAAATAAAGAAAATATCCAATAGTAAGAAACAACTCTGGGAATTGTGGTCCCAGGGGTCACTGCCCCAAATGAGTGTGGGGTTTTAAAATAATCATATGTGTTAAATATTAGGTAACCAATCAGATATTAAAGGCTTGATGGTCATTATGGATTGACTCCATTTTCATAATCAGCAGCTTATAAAGTAGATCTGAATCCTATCTCAAACCCTCTGTGTAGAGATGGCATTCTCAATTGCCGAAGAGGTCATAAGGTCACTACCTAGACAGAGGCTTTATGGCAAATAACAAACACAATATTGCTTCTATTTTTTCCTCATGAGAACAAATCAAATGGTCTTGTCAAACACTTTTGCAAAGACTAACTCTTAGAGAATTTTCTTGTACTAACTATTTTAAGAAATGCTGTATGTTTGCAAATGGAGTCTCTATTGATCATTTTTACCCCTAGAGCCTGCATCCCTTTCAATGGTCCCTTTGAACAGTGTCCATTTTCTGTTCATGTTAGTGTTTCTCTCCTCTTTACAGTGAACCATCTGAAAACTTCTATGGCATACCCTCTGTGTTCTGTATGGATTCATTTGATCAATTCACTATGCATGGGAAGCCTAGGAGATTCCAAAGTGAGATCTCTTTACTATGAAAGGTACTGTAATCACCAACAATAACATACAACACTGTTTCCATTAACTGATATCCATGCAAATTGCATTTATATCTCCCTTGGTAATGTGACCATTTGCAGAAGTTTGTGCTATCATCACGTGTCTACTGTGATGAAAAATGCTCTAGAACTGTGATCCACAAATACTCAGTTAATTTGTTCTGTTGGGTACTAAGCACAGCAACTAGAAAATTAATCAATATAGCCAACTAACTTTACCCACTAAGAAAGAAAAGAAAAGAAAAGAAAAGAAAAGAAAACAAAAGAAAAGAAAACAAAAGAAAAGAAAAGAAAAGTGGCAAAAACAGAAGGAAAGGAAAATACCACAAAGCAGATTTTCAAAATATTTGTAAAAGACAATATAAAAATATGTACATAAATTTTCTTGTCAATTTATTAATACCCTAAATAATAATTGTATTCTCTTTATTATAAATTTATATTTCAAGTATTTTTAAATATATATTCTATAAAGAGATATTCTGAAAAAAAAAAAACTTTTATATAGGTGTTTTCTATTCCGTGTTCTTAAATTAAAAAAAAAAAAAAAAGAAACCTTACAAAGCCAATTCAAATGAAACCTCAGGGATTATTTTATTTTATTAGAGATAGAGATAAAAAAAGAGAATGGGTGAACCGGGTATTTAGACAGCTTCCAGAAGAAATGAAGTGGAAAAGAAGAGATGAAGAAATGGCTTTAGAGTCAAGGTGAGCAGTGGTGGTCTTCAGGAAGGGGTTTCAGTAGCTGCAAGTCTATTATCTCATTAACAGAATTATTGTTCATCCCAGTTCCTTAAATGTCTTTAGATGTATCTGTTTTCATGATCTATAATCTTCTGCCCAAATGATTATCAGACCCAGATCATAAACTAGTGAGGAAAAAGACAATATTAAATATTGATTTTGGTACCTTAAAAAGTAATGCCTTCACTCAGGGCTAAAGTTGGAACTCTTTTGACAAAAAGAAATAACTCACTTTAGGGTTTGAACAAAGCCCCAATTTTCTACAGTATTTTAAATGTTAAAGAATGACTATCATGATATTTACTATTGATAAAATCCAGCATCTTTTCCTGATAAAAATCCAAAATAAATAAAAGACAATAGAGAATATACCTCAACATAACAAGCCCAGAGCCCACATTATCCTAAAAGAAAAACTTGAAGTTATTCTATTTAAATAAAAAAGAGACAAGGTTGTCTACAATATCTTCTTTTAATAAAGCGCTTGTAACACTAGGTAGAGCAATAAGAAAAGGGAATAAAATAAAATGAAGTAAAGGGAGACAAATAAGAAAAGAAACAAAATCTTAATTTGAAGAAGAAATTATTTACATAAAATATGCATTTTCCCCAGAAATTTTAGATATAAATAAAAATTTTATATCTAAACTTTTCACCAAAGTGGCAAGGGGAGTTTTATTACAACTCCTAGTAGATTTCTATTTATCAGTAGCAAAAGCATCAAAAATGAAACAACAAAATTTTAGAAATAAACTTAATCTAGTAAATGAAAGACCGATGCAGTGAAAATGTTATATCTTTAAAGAAAATGATTGAGGAAGGCACTAGGAGTTGAAAAGTCCTTCAATGCTAATGGATTGGTAGAATTACTATTATGAAAATAAATACTAACTAGAAGCAATTTAGAGATATGATCCCATTTAAATTTTTTATTATTTTCATCAAAGGCATAAAAATAGATTAAAATCCTTATGGAATATTAATGAATTTGACTAGCCAAGCTAATACTTTGCAAAAGGAACAATATTTGAGAAATATACATTTCAGAAGTCATGATAGATTATATAAGTGTAATAATATAAACAATATTGAATTGGAAGATAAGATATATAGATCAATGCCCAAATAAATTAGCCAAACTCAGGTGAATACAATTTCATAAAAAGTCTACTACTGAAATTAAATGTACAGATTAACATCAACTCATTAAAAGTAGGAGATTCCCAGATACAACTTTCTCTAATAGACAAGCCATTATGACAAAAATAAGCAAAAAACATCAAAATTAAATGATATCATGCATCAAATGAAATGACCAGATACCCAGATCTATATGTCTTTTCTTCCAATCCAGTGTTATTTATATTATTATACTTATATGATCTATCGTGATTTTTGGAATATATATTTCTTAATTATTGTTCCTTTTGCATAGTATTAATTTGATTAGTCAAATTATTTTTTGACACACACATTAAAAACTATATGTTCTACTTAGCAACATCTAAAAGAAACCACAGCCAGGGACAAAATGTGAATTTTCACTACTTAGAAAAAAAATGAAATAGTTGTATATATCCTAAATAATCATAGTACAATAATTTAAAATCAGTGAATAAATCAAGAAAAAAAAAGCCTATTGAACTAAAGGAAAATGCAACACACAAAAAAATACACTGGGACACATTAAACACAGTCCTACATATAAAGTGTACAGCTACAAGTGAACACATTTAAAAATGCAGAAGAGAACAATAAATGGTGTAGTAATGTAACCCCACAAACCTTACTGAAATCCATAGTTGGCAATAAATAAATAAAAATCATAGCTTAGATTAATAAAATAGAACAAGGGAAATACTGCAAAGAAGTGAACAATTTTAGAGCTGGTTCTTTGAGAAGATAAAGAAGATTATCAGACTCTTGAAACAACTAACCAAAAGAATATTAATCAAATTAAGAAATTAACGGGGAACTATTACAATAGAGACCAAATTCATTTAGAATATTATATGGTAATACTTTTTAAAATAAATGGAATTAAAGTTAAAAATTATATCATCTAAATAAATGCAAAAGTAAAAATGTTGTATCCATGATGAAAGACATAGAAAAATTAGTACTAAAGGAAATATACTCACCATAATAAAAGTTATGCATGTGTAATCTATAGCCAACAGTATCTTAAATAGACAAAAATGAAGCAATTTTATAAAAATTAGGAATAATATTAAACTGGGCTCTCTCCTTTCTCCTGTTTAATATTGTGCTTGAAGCACCAATTTTAGGAAATAGGAAAGATCAGGAAACTAAATACATATAAATAGGAAAAGAAAAATAATTTGTATATTTGCAGAAGTGAAATTTTACAAAAGACATAGAAAATTCTACCAGTAAAATTTAAGAAATGATTAAAATTACAATGTAGCACAATCCATGGTTGACCTTCAAAATCAGCCATTCTATACACAAACCAAAAAATGCACAGTGTAAGAAATTATTAACATACTCTCAATCATAATAATCTCAAAATATAAAGTATCTAAAAATAAAACCAGTCAAAGAACTCTACAAGGAAAATTAAAATTGATGCAGAAAAGTTTAGAAATAGAGGAACACTAAAACCATAAAAAGATATTCCAGTACAATTACTATTTTGTTGGAAGCCCTTTACAGATTTAATGTAACTATAGGGAAAATATTTCTATATTCACAGAATTTTTTTAAAAAAGCAAAAATATGCATAAAGTTACAAATGACCACATATACTATCAATCCAGGCCTCAAGATATACTACAGAATACAGTATGGTACTGGTTTAAAGCAGACTTGTAGATCAATGGAACAAAACACAAGATCCAAGGATGGCTTGTAGGTACAGCCATTCATAATTCCACAAAGGTAACAAAATTAAACTGGGAGAAAAGATAGCACCTTAAACAGATAGTGCTGGAAAAATTAGATGTCCAAATCCAATTTTTTTCAGAACTTAACTGGATATGTATTTATGACCTAGCAAAATACCACCTCTGTGGGGAGCCAACAGAAGGTGGCTATCATCCTTGCAGCCATCTTGAGCCACATACCCTGAAAAGAGACTTGATTACATCAGCCTACAACAGCTGAGCACACTCTGATAACATCTTGCTTTAGATACCCAGGATTTTCCCTTGGGTGTGTGAGACTTAAAGGTGTGTGACTTAAGGGTGTGACTTAGAGATCAGATTTAGAGACAAGGCCTAAGGGCATGACTTAAAGGCCTGACTTAGAGGCATGGCTTAGAAGTGAGACATATAAAAGGTGAGAGGCAGACAGAAGAGTACAGTACAACTTGGAACTAGGAATTAGGTTAGAAAGTACAACTTGGGGTAGGAATTAGGCATTGAGGAAGAAAACACTTGGACTAGAGAACTTGGAAGAAGATTTATTAGACATTAGGCACTTAGCACTTGGAAGAAGTAACTTGGAACTTGGAGGCACTAGGGACTAGGAACCAGGGACTAGGAACTCAAGACTTGGGACTTGGAGAAAAGAAGAGAGACTGAAGAATAAACTGGATTGAATTACACTCCATCTGGTCTCCATTCCGCGTGTCTGTCCTCACTCTCTCTCTTGCTGAACCCCGACCAGAGCAGCTTGGGGCAGTGGGGACTCCAACAACTTAGCCCCCAAGGCTTTTGGCAGTGCGGGTTCCAACACTGACAGAGTGGTCTGAGACATTTTGGACCCCAAACGTGGGGTAGAGCAGTTCTCAACATTTCTGGCCCCCAAACGTGGGGCAGCTCAGGAAATAGGCAGACCAATGAAAAAGTTTATAGTAAATGTAACTCAGACCTCAAAATACAAATGCCACATATTATCTTTCATCTGAGACTTCTAGCACAAGTGTGCAGATATAAGTATATAACCTAGACTTCAGAAACCAGAAAAATAAAAGGGAACCACAGTGGGTAATGGCAAAGGGAATAGCAAATTACAAGTAAGTTGAATAGAGAAGCAGAAAAATTGGGGTGTATATTAGGGAGACAGGAGGAAAATAATAATAGAAGGAAGTTGAAGGGTATTATAAGAGTAACTATATCTAAAAAAAGTCATAATTCATTATAGTATTATCTATCTAAATTTACAAAAGCATTCATAAATAGGTAAAATTTAGCTATTTGTTCTATATTGGCAAATTATCTCCAAGGACTCATACACTAATAAAAAGTCCATCACCAAGCATGAAAAGTCCCCTTTTGAGTTATTGGTACAGTTGTACAAAACACTTCCAGACAATTACAGGCTGTTGTTTTTTCCTTTGGTTGCCTCCCAACATAGACGTTAGGTCACTACTAATAAACTGACCGTATACTTTTGACACAAGAGCTAGATGACATGACTTAAAAATCTCTCTGAAAACTAGCACGTGCTGTTGGGATAACCATCAAATTTAAACTATGTGCTTCCAGCTGAAAACTTACTCAGAAAACTGAAAAAAAAAACAAAAAAACAAAAAAAAAAAAAAAAAAAACAAAAAAAAAAAAAAAATATGCATTTACTTTAACTGCTTAAACTCTTTAAAAGCTAAACTCTTATGCAAGTGATTGTTGGAGTTAGCTATTGTTAGAAAAATGCTATGTTTCATTACAAAACTTTGTACTGTATTCTTGTTTTTTAAGTATTTAAAATTTTAATTAAAAAAGATTAAGAAATAGGTACAAAGTACAATAGTAAAGTAAATTAAATAAGAAAAATGTGTTTTGTAATGCAGATATGGAGAGCTTTGAAATAGGCTTCTCTGAAGGAGTAATTGATTTTACAATTACAGCATTTTTATCTCTTGCTTTTCTAAGTCTTGGCCTTTGCCCTCTACCACTCTAGGCATCCATCTGCTGAGGGTAAGATTAAAATGTGTTAAGATGGAGTGAAAGAAGAAATACCTATGCAATATTTTTGACATTCAAATTGAATTATATACAAACAATATGTCTGAAAGGCCAGCTGTTACCCTGGGGAAGGATTTTCAGGATTTTCTATACTGCTTATTTTATTTTACCATATCAACAGCTATACTCCTGAGGACTCCAATAATTCAGTTTCCCCAGGAGAGGAGAGGCTGCAGATAGAACTTCAGTGGCTAAGTAAAAAGCTTATAGAAGTGTCAGAAGCCCAGCTGCCTTTGAGCTTGAGAGTATTTCAGGGAAGTAGATGTAAAAGTTTGTTTTCTTTTCCTGATGTAATTGTGGGCTTATGGCCTCTGTCTGCTAACTGAGGCCTAGTTTTGGAAGCTTGTTCCTTCCCTACATTACAAACTAGGCCTAGAATGTTTTCAGCCACTGAGAGTTGCTGCAGAATAACCTCACCCCTTCCTAGTTTTTTCTGAACTCTGGCTGACTGGTAAATTCAGCAGTTCAGTCTCAAACATCTCTCCAAGGTGAGCTTTTCAATCTTGCTTCTCTCTTAGCCTCTGACTTTTTGCTCTCCTTGGCCTCAAACTAACTCTGGCTATCTGTTCTAAACTTCTGGCTCCTTCTTGGTCTCTGGCTTGTTCTGTCTTCACCTCTCTCTCTCTCTCTCTCTCTCTCTCTCTCTCTCTCTCTCTCTCTCTCTCATCTCTCTCTCTCTCTTTCTCTCTCTCTTTCTCCCTCCCTTCCCCCCTCTCTCTCCCTCCCCCTTCTCTCTCTCTCCCTGCACAAGTTGTCATAGTAAAATTACCTTTCTCCTCTTCATTCTCTTCTCTGTTGTCTCTTAAGTAGCCTCTTGTTTCTTTCTGTTCTTGTGAGAGTTGGGCATGCTATATACTGTGAAATCTTTCTCTGACTTGCCACTTTGTTTGCCACACAATTAAACATCATTTTCTAACACAGGTGCTTCTTCTACAAACTAGAATTTACCTTCCTTAATGTTTGGATGAAAGATGTGTGCCAAGAGCATGCCTGTATTATAGCCAGAAGGATTAAAAGTGTGTGCTAAGTCTGAGCACTAGCTTTTATTATCCAGCCATGAAGCCTACAAAACAAAATAAAGACTAGGATGCCAAAAAAAAAAAAAAAAAAACCCATAAGGGTACAATAGTGGCATCTATTATTGGGGTAACCATCTAATGTCTATGTGGATGTAAGATACAATCAGTAAGATTGAAATCATGCCTGGTACTGGAAACCTAGACAGCTACCCAGGAATAATGAAGACATAGAACTTGGTGAAGAAACTCCAACTGTCACTTTACTAAATAAGCATAATCCCTACCTATATTATAAATATTTATCCTATAACCACTAACACTGAAATGTAATTATTGAGTTTTCAATTTTGGAAAAAGACTTTAGCAATGGTAGGAAAAAAAAATACTGTCTAGAGACCAGTCCAAGGTCCTTCAGGACCTGGTAAATTATTTCAGTCTCCATAAACAACTGCTAGATATAAGGCAATATCAGCAACTTGAAGTATATCACAATTAGAGAAAGACCCTCTATGTAGCCTGGGTATCCTATTGGATCATAGAGGAACACAGCATCAGAATTGAATCATGGGATTTATAAGCAATGTGCCATATTGGAACCAAGCTAAGATGTTAAGACAAAACTCATTCATATGGTAAAGGATTTTGATCATGTGGACCTTGTTAGAGAGAAAGAATAAGTGAAATAAAATTGACTGTTATATTCCTCATGAGATCCCAAAAAAATTATTTTTGTATATATATTTTTTAAAAAATACTAACATCTTCTATCAAGTTATGTAGGAGAAATGAGGCTAAGTTGAATTTTCCAATATTGGCAAAAAAAAAAATTTAAAACATCATTACCTAGGTTTTCATTACTTTTGCATTAATAAGAAAACTTTCTAATTACAGTTAGAAGAGTTTCTGAAGGTTTCTACTTGTAGTTTAACATTCCATTAAATTCATTATAATCACAACTCTTTCTCTTTCAATAGTTGGAGTTTAGAACTAGAGGAAAATAAGTCCATGTTCTAACAACTAGAGAAGCAGGAGTGAAGACATTCATTATGATACCTCCTTGCCATTTGCCAGGTCTCAAAAAGATAAGCCAAACAATCTTAATTTTACAGAGTCTAGGGTGCAACTCAAAGTAAGAATACAAGAAAGATACTCACTGAGACAGAGTTTTCATGTAAGGTAGATTAAAGTAAAGAGACTGATCAGTAAGTAGTAGATAAAAATCCCTATGAATTATGTTAAAATTTTATTCTTAATCTGAAGATTAGAAAAAATGACTGTAAAAATGTTAACTGTATGATCTGTGATAAGCTGATTGTGATGTTAGTATGTGGTTAACTGTATGATTTGTGATAAGCTGATTGTGATGTTAGTATGTGGTTAAATGACTTGATTTTTAAAGTTGTAAAGTAAGGATATGAGAAATGGGTAGAGACAAGGAAGTGTTGAATGTCAGTTCACAAATTAAAATATCTATTAGAAAAACTATGAGGTCATAGTATTTCTTAGAAGATAAATTATCCTAAGACTTTATGAGGACAAACCACTCATAACATTTATTTTCATATATTATTTCATCTTAATAAAATGTTACATTGGGTATCAATATGTATAAAGTGTCATAATTTAGTTTTACAAATGGAGGTTAGTTCATTTTAAATTATGGCAAATAATTTAACAAATTTTACAAATGGAGGAGATGAGTAAACTTGTGTCAAAAACAAGGAGCTACTTTTCAGGTTGCATTTTACGTTTGCTTTTGTTATATAATATTTATTCATAGGAACTATGGTAGTTTGGTGATGCAATGTCTGGACAGAAAAACATGAAAAAGCCAACCAGTTATATGTCATCATAAAATTATCAGGGATTCAGATCATGACTAGATTTTTATTAGTGACTTTTTAGAATAAAATTTATATTGCATTCATATAAATACTATTAATTTCCCAAAGTATTTTCCTACCTTATTGTTACATATAATATGAGATGATGTAATGACTTTTATTCTCATTTGATTATTCTTAAGCTTCAAATTTAATCAGTTGTTGCATGTCTGATAAAATTTCATAAATGGAGTACAATAGGCAAATTGATTATGTGTACTGAAATTTTAAGATATTCTATTTGTTAAATTTACTCCAAGATGTTTAATATGAAGTAAAAAATATTTTAGAATATTAAAGTTAATGTTACAGTAATTAAAATACAATATGAAAAAACTAAGAATATATTATGGCATAAGGATCAAACATGGGGAGAAAAGTAGACTCAACTATACTAAGTCACTTTCTTAAATGCCAACTGAATACAGGTGTGTAATTTTAGGCCTATTTCTAATTTACTGTGGTCTGCTGTAGTTTAACAGGGATTGCCACTATATGACTCATTTTCAAACTGAAAATTATAAAGGCTTTCTTCATATGGGTAAACTGATGATAATGCTTCACTTTATCCCTTGTAAACCTTTCAGAACTGATTCTGTCCTGGAGCTGTTTATATTCTTATATTAAGTCGGTTCCGCAAAACTGTTCACATGAATGTTCACATGTAAGATACTTAGGGACCTTACACCCAGTTGTTTCTGATTGATAAACAATGATGTTGACAACCAATGGCTGGGCAGGACAAACAAAAGGCAGGACTTTTAGGATTCCTGGGCAAAGGACAGAGACAAAGGGAAGAAAAAAGAAGAGAAGGACAGACTAACACCTGATAATGTGCAGGACGGAGAACAGAGAATCACTATTGTCATTGTCATGTCTCTATTACAAAACCTGTTAGTTTCATAGAATATTCTGTCAGTAGGCATTTTAGCTGTGGGTCTTTAAAGGGTCCAAAATTATTATTTTATATATAAATTTTTGGCTTCATACAACAGCTGCCAATTAAGACTATTATGTAATTAATTTCCAGTTGTTAGGACAGAATTTTACCTAAAGACACTTGTGTGTTACCAATGTGAATAGTAGTCTTATAAATATATAATTTCCAGTATATAGTTTAAAAAGTTGTTTATTTCATTTTTCCCAAGTAAATTTTCTAACATGCAGTCCAGGAAAGTAAAAAATGAACAGAGTTTCTAACCGGCTTTATAATAGAGACATGACAACGACAACTGTGAACAGATTACTACAGATTTTTTAACCTGTAATTTTACTCATAGTAATTTAAGCCTTAATGAACATGGACCCCTGAGATCTCCCAGACAACGGAGCACCAACCAGGCTGCATATACAAGCTGATATGAGACCCTAACACATATACCGCAGAAGCCAGCCGTGTCTGAGTTCATAGAGAAGATGCACCTAACCCTGAAGAGACTGCAGGACCCAGGGAGTAGAGAGATCTGATGGGGTATAGGGGGTTGGCAGTGGGGAGAGACATCCTTGTGGAGTTGAGGGGGGTGAGGCAGTATAGGATATGAAACAGTAAGAGGGTGGACCAGGAGGGGTTAATATCTGGATTGTAAAAAAAAAAAAAAAAAAAAAAAAAAAGTTAAAAGTTAAAAAAAATTAAACAATAAAATAAAAAAAGTAGACTTCAAAAAATAATTTAAACCTTAGATATAAACAGACTACTGTGTTGTGTATCAATTTCCTCTAAGATTGAAAATTTTCATCCTATAGAAAAACTCATTAAGAGAGCAACTGGAGGTCAGGCCTTTATCCCTGCCTTGGCAAGATTAGAATCCCCATGGCCATTCTATACTTGGAGGAGGGAGGAGATGTCAGGGGCAGCCCTGCTTATACACTGAAGGTCTAAAATTAGTCATAAGCCTAAAATCAGCAATAGGCCTGACATACATGCCTGCTAATACAAAGTCTTGGGTCTCTGTGGAAAAACACTGAAACAGATGGCTATAAGCTACTGTAAACATGCAGCTTTTGTGGAAATTTACCAGCCTGAGTAGTCATAGACCTTGTAAATAGGCAGTCTTGGCAGATAGTACCAACTTAGATAAGGACAAGTGAATCATAGGTAGAGTCATTGTGACCTGTCCACTGAACCCTCACCCAGCTGATACCCTGTTCTGAAAGATATCTGTACTCCCCCTGAACAACTATGCTCTTGTGTCATCTCTTCATTTTTTGAGTTTATAACCTCTGTGTTAAAAAGTAGAAATTATGATTTGATAATTTAAAAAAATACAGATAAAAGAGAGCAACTAAACAACTCAAAATAGATTAAAGAATTATCTGAAACTGATCAGATTTCCTAGGCCCGTTTTTTTCTAAGAGTTAATAAACAGCAAAGACTATGGATGCTCAATCTCAGAGAAGACAACCTGGAAAGAAGACTGACAACCTCAACTGCCTGGAAGAAACAGAGACAACATCGAAAACTCAAGTAGCTTCAAGGGGGCAGAAACCATCTGAATGACCTAGAAAAGGCTCAGACCAAATGATCCACTAAGAAAGAACACTATCCAACCTTTTGAGATGCCTGCAAGTTATGCTGTGTACGCCATGTTTCAGGTTTGTAACCTGTCACCCATGCTGCAGTGGTTTTTGGTGATGTAGCTGTCTGACTCATTTCTACCATATTAAGTAGTTATTTGGCCACATTCCTATAGCTGATCTAAAAAAAAAAAAAAAAAAAAAAAAAAAAAAAAAAAAAAAAAAAACCTCATTGGTTAAACAAGTAAGACTTTGGCAGTCTCTGTATTTTTGTCCACCATACTGCCCTGTCTGCATGATGAGACATGTGTTTGTACAGATTTCCCATAGAAAAACTCTGTCACAAACACCTTAAAATATACAAAATAAAATGTCCTGGTTTTCAGAAAATTGGTAGAATTTTAAGAGCTAGATTATTATGTTTGTCCTACATTTGATTTCATTGTAGTTTTTACCAAAAATTATTTACAGTGAGTTAGAACCGTTATTTATTTTGAAAAAATGAAATAATGATTTATACATATGTACTATTTTATATGGATGATAGAAAAATATGCATAGAAACTATAGATAGGAGAATATACACATATCTTCCTGTTAAAAGTATCCAGATGTGATAGTGTATACCTTTAATTCCAACAGTCTGGTGTCAAACACAGAAAGACAGGCAAATATTTGTGAGTTCCTGGCTAGCTTCCTCTACATAGTAGGTTCTAAGTCATCAATGGCTACATAGTGAGACTTTTTCGAAAGAAAATAATAATAATATAGAAGCCACACTGTTAATGCAAATTTATAAATGTTGCAGTTTTCCCTTAAGCAAGCTAGCTCCCAAATAACACATACAGGCCTATGTTACAACAACAACAACAACAACAAAAAAAACAAAACTTTAAGGCACAACAACTAAACAGTATTAATCTAGGACAATGCTCTAAACTAATCTGCCTACTTCCTAACCAGAATTCCTGAGATACTTGCATTTTATGGCTTTCCCTGCTTTAGATGTTTTCTTATGATGTTATCTTAAAGATTGTATTTGCATTTAAAATGTAAGTACTGGAAACTGCAAATATAAAATATTGAGTAATTAAGAAACCTAAGTTACATTCTCATTGTCTTTGGCTGTAGTAAAATAACTCAACAAAAAAACAAACAAACAAAAAATCTTGGGGAAAGGAACTTGCTTGACTCTGGTTTACAGTTCTAGGATTCAGTCCATGATGATGAAGACCCCCAACTCAGAAGACTCTTCCTCAAGTCTCCGGAAATCACGGCCACCTAAAAATCTCAAGACACCATACCTGGATGCAATCAGCAGAGGTTTATTAGGGAGAGTTGGCCAGCCAAGGTCAAACTGCTTGCCCACACAGGAGCAGAATTTGACCAAAGACCAGCAAGCTTAGGGGCTTTTTATAGCATGGGGTAAGGAAAGGTGGGAATTTTCTTGCAGTTATACACGATTGGTTGCTTTACAATTTTGAACATCAGCAGGCTGTACCAGTCAGTGGGGGCAGAGGGCAGTTCCTGTAGGCAGAAGCTTATCTAGGTTAGCAGAGCATCTAGTTAGACTTAAATTACAGCTTTCTGGAACACTGGGAAGACCTCAAGTGTGTGTGTGGGGGGTAACCAAGGAAACATAACATAAAAATAGTAGAAAGTACACTTATCTATTGTAAGAATGTAACCTCGCCCAACCATTCATCTTGTGGTAAGCCAGTTTCTAGGACCATGCAGATGACTTGCATCTTTCTTTTAGTCAGGAATGTGTCTTCCTGCTTTGGGCCTTCCCTACCCACAGGTGGGTTCTCTTCCCTGGGGCTTGAGGAATGTTAATCTAGCAAGTGTCCTCTAGCTCAGGGATAATGTACTCTTCCCGGAATGTATCCCAGGGCAGTGAAGGCCTGAAGTCTTACATTCAGTTCTGCTTTTTGGAACCTGCATTCTTTTGCTCAGGTCTAGTGGTAAAGAAAAAGCCTATTTATATTTTATAAAATGGTCTTTATAATTTTTCACTCTACAGATGACACATAAAATGCAAGGCAGAGGAAGCTGGAAGCTGACTGCTCACACTGTGTTAACATACAAAAACTCAAACTGAGTAGAAAATGAAGTTGAACTTACAGCCTCAAGTTCCACAGTCCCCTTAAGAACTTCTTGATCATTCCACAGCCTCTCAAACAGTACCACACACTGAAGAAAAAATAATCAAGCTTGTAAGCCTCTGGGAGGTCATTTATACTTAGGGTACAACATTAGACAAATAGAAGAACTAATGAAATGAGGAAAAGAAAAAGTAAAAGTTAATTCTGAGACCATAAAAGAATAATAGTTTTGACTGAATACTTAACGTCAGATGCAGATAATCAATAAAGGAGTTTTAAATATACAATTTGAAATTCAGTTGCAAAATTAATCCCGTCCTTCTATCCAGAGAACCAAATTAATTTCTTTTCCATTATTCCAGTTCTTAATTTGATATAACATGTCTGGAGGAGTTTGTGTTTCAGCTTTTCTCTTTACCTAGTTTGTGAATGCTAACAACCAGGAGGCCTCCAGGGTCCTCTCTTCTGACTTGCATTTTTTTTCTTGATTGTAGACACTTGGCAACCTTGCGTGAAAACTAGCTGTAGATTACTTTCAATTTTAATTTTTTATTGGTCATTTGAAGGTCATTGTGTTAATTCTCTGGAGAGTTGTAAATATCTCTTCACACCAGGTAGAGCATTATATGACATATGTAAGGAAAAATTCCATGAAAGTGTGGCTTAGTAAAACCAATGAGTTTACTTAGGTTATTTAATAAAAACACAAGTTTATACAAAGACAACTGCATCACTGGATATACCAAATTTGCATCAGTCATTACTCCTAAAAGCTGTATAGCTAGAGATGTGATGACTGTACAACTGTAAGACCCTGATCCTTGGACAGTGGTATTTACTTTGAGAACTCCCTGCACACTCCTCATGAGACAGCAATATACAGATCAAAGCAAAAACAAGAGGTTTATTTTCAGGATCAACCTTCAATTAGTCCCTCAAGGCGAGTGACTAGAAGGCAACCCCGAATGGCCATTATTATCAGTTTTTATACTTTTTAGGGGCACAGGTTACGTTAGCAAGGTTACAGTTCACACTTACTGGCTAAACATATTGACCTTTAAATTGATTGGCTAGCAAGCATGGGCAGATCATGATACTTATTTGAACTCTACCTGGGTTGTTCCAGTCAGTATATTCTGCATTTTCTCTGAGAATAGTTTACTCAAGAATGTTCCTGTGGGTGGAGAATGAAACTTTGCCTAGCCTAGACCCCAAATGGGAGGGGGAAACTGTAGGAGGTAGGGGAGTGTAAGACTGGCAAAAGCCCTTAGGGTTCTTCACAATTTGTAGATGCTTCTGTGGAAAAGTTTATTTTCTCTAGCAATTGTTACTGCTTTATAAAATGCAGATCCAATGGTGTTTCAGTAAGTCTGAGCTTCCTGATGAATTTAATTTCTGTTGCTTACCTAAGTATGATGAGCCTCTCTACAGGAAAGAATGTATTAGTTAAAAGGAAATAGCAATAGGTTGCCTCCAAGGACCAATGACCTCACTACTCCCTTGTAATTAATGGCTGCTAGGATCAGATATGTATTTTTGCTGAACAATTTTATCTCTGAAAAAATGTTAAAGAAACTGTACCCATAAAATTTCATCAGTTTGACTCCCTAAACATGACCTGAAGAAAGAGTACACCAATAGATCTGCTGATTTCAAAGTTGAAGGGGACTCTTTGCAGGCCTCACCAATAAAAGAACTATAGACAACAAAGGAATGCAGGAGAAGAGGAGAAACAGTCTTCTCCAGGGAAGGACACACCAACTTGTTATTCAATACCAAATGGTCAGCCTTGAAAACAAATGAATTAAAGTAATATTACAGATTTGAGCGAGAACGACAGGAAAATAAAAATAAAATAGCCAAACAAATAATACATTTTCCACAAGCCTTTTGCCAGTTTTCCTCAAATGAAAAGTTTTTTTTAAAATTTACTCTTTTATTTTACATCCTGACCAGTTTCTCTTCCCTCATCTCCTCCCAGTCTTGCTACCACACCTTCCCTCTATCCCAGATCCACTCCTCTTTCTTTCTGTTCAGAAAAGGGCAGGCCTCTCAGAAATAGTAATTTAACATAGCATATCATTTTATAATAAGACTAGGTTCTGGTCAGACATAGCCTTGGTGGGGACAGATTGACATTATTCCCACCCCTAAGACAGGACCAGCAGGTATGGTCCTCCAGGACTTTCAATGGCTACAATATGTGTAAAGCTCATTTGTATAATGTATACATTTTCACATTCATGAAGAATGTCCTCCCTGTTACTGTTAATGGCTCCATGACTATCTAAGACAGCATGGGTCCAGGTGCGAAGGTGGGGCTAATGTCTCAGCAAAATGGTAAATGTTGGGACCTTCAGGACAGTCCTAAAGGCTGTGGAAAAGAACTCTAAAAATATGAGTTTGAAAATATATAATTTCTCAACTATTCATTAAATATGGATGTAAGATGAATTATGAGGGGTTTCACAAATATAAAGGAACAAAGACAGCTGCATTAAGGAGCCAGCTTGTCAGAAAGATACAAAGGGTCTGTAATGCAGGCAAAAGTGGCAGAAATAACCCTTTGTTAGTAGTCCCATGTTCCCTTCCGAGTCCCCTCGCCTGCAAGAGAGACACGGGAGGCAGTGTTCGGGTAGTTACTACAGCGAGGCTTTATTCTTGTATCAGCTGAAGCAGAAGACACCAAGCCCAGAAAAAGCACTGCTTATATGCACCCTAGAGTGGCGTGTTCACTTCTGATTGGCTATTCACTCATCACCCCATATTACGCCCCGGGATGGGCAGTGGCTTGGTGCACTTTCGCCACTTGCACCTGCGCAGTTTAGTTGTTTACTTGTGGGAGCGCCGGATGCCCGCGTCATCCTGTAATGGCAAATGCTATCACCGCTCGCCAAGGCTCCTAAGAGTCCCACAAGAACATGAGCTACACAACCATAACAAATTTGCAAAGGACCTATAGATCAGATCCATCCAGACTCTGTGTTTGTTGCTTCAATCTCTGTGAGTCCCTATAAGACCAGCTTAGCTGATTCTCAGTGGGCCATTTTCTAAAAGCTTTTCTTTGGAAGCTAGGAGCTACAATGTCAAAACTGGAATCATCAGAAAATTTATTTCTCCTATATTTGGCAGAATATGGTTCAGCCTTTTTCTTCTCCCAGAATAAGACTCCTGGGAAATTTTCCATTTTGTAGAAACCATTGTTAGATAGAAATGGAAGACAGACACTTATTTCTCTGTACCATACTTTTATTCCTGCATAGATGGTTACATAAAGAGTCTTTACAGGGGAAAAACTGAAAACTTTGGTACACAGTTGATAAAGACTAACTTGCATGGTGTTCACAAATGATTAGGACCTCATTTTATTATTTTATTATTTTATTATTTTATTATTCCTGAGAATGAAAGAGACATGCATTGCCTTTTTCTGATTTCACACAGCATAAAAAAAGGTTTTAGTATATTTTATCAAGAATTGATGAATTATATATTATCTGGCCTGACTTCAGTCTTCAGTGGCATTCTTAGCTTCAAGCTTGTTTATTGAGCATATTTCAACTCTTTGTAGTTCATACCATTAAGAGATATCATTATACATCCTGGCTTGTATTTTCTTCTATACAATTAATTCTACTTAACTCTTAAACTTAAATATGTATAAAGCTAAATGCCTACCTAAAACTCTCATATTCTGAGAGTTCAGATAATTCATAATGGGGGAAAAATGTTATCCCTTACAGTGTCAGATATACTATTTTAATTACTTTCTTTCCTATTATTCAAGTACAAAAATGTATTGTTTAATCTTTCATGTCTGTCACTCTTCCTTTAGGACTGTGTCTGGAGACATTTAACATACTAAAGGAAAGGTTATTTATTTTTTATACTATACAACGAGCCTTTCACAATCTTGGTATTTATTTAACACATAATTTACATTGAAGACAGAAATGACAATTAACTGCAAAAATATGGAAGAAGTTCTCAATTAGTAGTTTTTATATATATTAAACAAAGGCATAAAACTAAATTGTCAGCATAAGCAGGCCTCATTGCAAACAAGCTACTATTTGTTTTTTTTTTTTTTTTTTTGAGACAGGGTGTAGCCCTGGCAGTCCTGGCACTCACTCTGTAGACCAGGCGGGCCTCGAACTCAGAAATCCGCCTGCCTCTGCCTCCCAAGTGCTGGGATTAAAGGCGTGCGCCACCACCGCCAGGCTCAAGCTACTATTTGTAAACTGCTAGCATCCACTTGGTTTTCAGACCTTTGAAAAACATTCACATTTGCTTCATTTGCATTAATGACACTATAAATTTATGACTTACATTTATAAGTAAATATAAGTAAAGGATTTTTGTTACTTATGACTAAAATAATCTTAAGCATCTTCACTTGATTTTCACATTCAAATTGAGAGATCTAATTATCAAAAGATTTTAAATAAAATATTGAAATTCAGTGATGAAATATTTTCCTAAGTTGGTGGTACAATATCCCATTGTACAACTAATATTAAAACATATTGGTGAACTGATATTCTTGTATTTTCAAGAAATTTAATATTATCTTTTCCTTTCAGCTTTAGTATTCACATCACAAAATATGTAAAGAATGACATGGATGAATACAACAGTGTTTACCTTATAAAATATTTGGATCAAGTTTATGTTTGTCACCTTTAATGTCATCTTACTGCTTTCAAAGGCCAGCAAGAAGAGAGAACTGGAAGAGAGAACACCTCACCTTCACAGCAGGAGAAATGCTTTTAGATAATCCTAAGAACAAGCTAAGCTGAAAAACCTGGTGGCATGAGGGAAGAGGCCATGTTGGAAAGGGAGCAAAGGTTGTTTACTACAGGAAGAAATGCCAGTATCAGGTGCAACACTCATTTAACAGTAGGAATACTTGTTACATTAACAAGATTTACTGACAGACTCCATCTGTGTCTTCTCACCAAACAAGGTCACTCAGTCAGATGCTATGGTGCCTAATGAGGAAAATGCCAAGTCTCTGGAGTGATAATGGAGGTTCACTCTGACTTACGCCTCAGGCACTGGCAATATTTTTAGGTCTAGAAAATAAAATAAGGTACAGAAAAAGGTCATAATTTTTATAGAGCTGATCCACCTTGAAAAATAGCTGTGCATGTAAGTGAGTATCTTTAATATTTTTCCTCTTTCCCAAGAGCCAAGGTTACTTTTCTTCAAAGTGGTATTTCAGGGGTTTTAATACCTTATGTCAACATTAAACTTATTTATACATATACGTATACGTATACACACACACACACACACACACACACACACACACACACACACATATATATATATATATATATATATATATATATATATATATAGTAAAAAGGTCTGGCCACATCTTTTATTGTTTAATAACTATAAAATATTTGTAAAATACTAAGTTAGCCATTTGTCTTTTTTTATACAAATAGCATATTGTTACATGTTTCTTTACATAAAAAAGATCTCAGAGAAAGGTTTTGAGGCATTGGATATATCAATAGTACTTGAATTCATGCCTTAGTGGCTTTTAGTAAATAGCTTTAGACTGGAGAAAATAGTTTAGCATTTTAACCCTCAATGTCTTTAATGGAAAAGTAATAGATGTAGAATTAAAAAATAGTAGAGATCACTTTCAATAAATATATCCTACAGAGCCATTTTCAATTCTGTAACCTGTCGTGCCCTCAAGAGAATTTATCAGTGTGTCTCTCCAAAACCTATTGTCTAGAGTTCTAACCTGACTCATACCAGCTACATGGCATTGGAATAAAATTAAATACTTGATATGCCTTTATCCCTGTCTGAAATTTGTCTAACTCTGACCTATTAATTTAGAATATCTTTTTTTTTAATTTCCAAATTTTGAAGCATTTATCTTTTGCTTCCTCTATTAATTTCAAAGTATGTTAAATATTTTTTCTGATCCACATAGTACTTCTTCTTCTACATTTTTACATTTGACTCAGTTTACATAAAATTTACATAAAATTAGATATGGAGGTGTATGTCTGTGATCTCAGCAGTTAGATAGTACAGACAAGTGCATCAGGGGTTCAAGGTCATCGTAGCATGTTTAAAGCAAGATTGTGCTGCATGAGATGTTGCTTCTGAAAAATAAAATCAAGTCACTGAGATATTTATTTCATGAATCCCTTCCTAGATGTCAAGTATGTTTCTAGGAAACCTCTGTGTCGTTTTTTAATCTCATAGTCATCCTGAGAACACATCACTAATTGTAACATATTAATAACTAATTGTAACATAAAATGCCCATAGGATAAAAAAAAAGAACTTAGTGGCTTGGTAAGGTGTCTCAATGTGTTTGTGGCTTCAGTCCAGTTCATAGAACGCACATGGTAAAGAACCAACACCCCAAGTTGTCCTCTGACTGCATTCGCCCACACTAAACAAAAGAATAAACATGAAGATTATATAACTTCTCAGCAAGAAATTACAAACCAGATATGGAAATCAAACCATGAAATTTTACTTCAATTAATTTTGGTAATACCTTAAAAAGCCAAGCCATAAAAGTCTAGACTATTGAGTTTTGTCCATAGTAAATTGAATGTCTTAGAGACTATACATTTTTAAACCTATACTATTATTTATGACTATGTATTTACAAAACAAAAAAAATACTTATAGCTGCAGGTAAAATTAAAACTAAGTGTTATATCTAGGAATGGAATAATTAGACATTCTGTGTACTTTAAAAACATTCCAAGAGAACAGACAAAAGTCTTCTGACCTCAGTTTCTTCAAAGTATAGAATTGTTATTAGAATGTGTTTCTGTGCTCCTCCCTGGTGTATCAGATACAAGCGAATTAACTCAGATTTCAAATTATTACTATCTTATTCCACAAAATATCCTTTATATTCCTATATGGAAAGGCATGCTTTGCCACATGCAACTTGTCCCTGTGATTGTATACAGCTTGAATTCATGAGAAATTTACTTATATGATCATCCTTAACCCTCAGGGTATAAATTGTCTGATATTCCAAATAAAGCTGGCAATTGCATGAGAATTAGGCCTCTCTCATTTATCAGCTCCATTCTCTCAGATCACTCCACCTCTAGAATGGTGAAAAGGGTAGAAACAGGCAATACAACAATTATCTTTAGTAGTGAAAATTGAATAATGTAAGCAATTAAATTGTAAGAAGAGTTTCCATCTGTTTCTATGACTTTCAGTGTCCACACTAACATTTAATAGTTTTGTATGTACTGATAATAAAAAAATTAAAAGTATTAATAAGAGCCAAGTGTAATCAGCTGAGTGAACAAAGGTTTATTTTATTTTAATTTTTTTAAGGAAACGAGGAAGTCTTTGAGAAAATGGAACAACCATCTTTTTCTGGCTATGTAGACAAATAATAAAATAGTATTGTAATCAATCTGGAGTGCAGAGATTAACTACTTATACAACTGTGAGATTTTCATTCATTGACAAGAGAGCTGAGGTCAACACAAGGCTGAGAAGTGCTGACAAAAGCCTAGAAGATACAGTTTGTGAAGCTGCAATATTTAAAGGAAAGCCTGTAAGAGCCATTCCCAGCTGAAGGCTGATCTCACCTACACTGGAGATCAATGAGTGATTTAATAAAGATCTTTCTGGCAAGGAGTTATAATGAAAGAAAGCTGGCTTTAATGTGTTAGTTTCCAGCTTTTAAACATAAATGTGCATGGTCAACTGAAATAGCAGTTTAGTGTTTTCTTGAATTTGGGCCCACTTATCAAATATATGTTTTATTTTCTTGATTGAACCATATAAAATATGCACTCGCATGCTGTGCATCATATTTGGAGGACATTCCCCTCAGTCTTTTAGTATCTTATTTCATTTTAATTTCATGTATTTATTTTCTTAAAAATTTTAATATGCATGACAAGTAATACATTTTCTGTTGGTACTTTCTATTTTTTAAATTTATAGGTATAAGTGTTGTGCCTGCATACATTTCTATGTGCCATTTGCATACTTGATGCCAGTGGAAGTCAGAAGTTGTCAGTTCCCATGGAACTGATAATTGTGAGATATCATTTAGCTTCTCAGAATTGAACCCAGGTCTTCTGGAATAGCCTTAACTACTAAGTCATCTCCAGCCCCTTGATGGTATTTTCATACCTAACATTGGTTAACCCTCTTCCTCTATGCAATTTTATCTCGTCTCCTTTCCCAGATTTCTTCAAGTACATTTGTGAGTCCCAGTAAAACTCTTTCCTATCACATGTGATCTGTTGCCCAAACCCAACAAAAACATGTTTTCCTTTCTTATAGGTCTGTTTCTATTTTTCTATCTCATATATTCTAAAACCCACTACACTAAGTGTTTCTTCCCATTCTCATGAGTCTCTTTATACATAGCAATAGCTATGATGCATACTCAATACTACATAATTATACATGTGTAAACATTGGCACACCTATAAAAGAAAACATTCAATGTTTATCTTTGTGAGCCTGGACTACTATACTACATATATACTATGATATATATTATTTGATTTTATCAATTCTCCTGCTTTGATGCTTGGGTCTGGAATGAACCAACAAACAAGTCCTTATGCACATCCTTGATCACTTTAAGTGGAAGGCTCCACTGAAAATATATGTGCAAATATCTGTTGGCAGTTCAGATAACTAAAAAAGGAAAATTTTATTTTGTTTCTATGCTTGCCTTCACAATGTTCAGGTAACTTAATATACATTGCTGACATCACTGCTACCACAGATTTTTTTTTTTGTTTTTACATTGTTTTTTTATTGGCTATTTTATTTACATTTCAGATGTTATCCCTTCTTCTCATTTCCCCCACTCAGAAACCCAGTATCCCATCTCCCTCATTCTGCTTCTATAAAGATGTGTCCCCCACATCCATCCACTCCCATATCCTTGTCCACGAATTCCCCGACACTGGGGCATCCAGCCTTCACAGGACCAAAGACCAAAGATCACCTTTGCACAACAGGGCCATACTCCCCTACCTATACAGCTGGAGCCATGGGTCTCTCCCTATGTGTTTTCAGCCTGGTGGTTTAGACCCTGGGAGCCCTTGTTGGTTGGTATTGTTGCTCTCCCAAAGGGGCCACAAACCCCTTCAGCTCCTTCAGTCTTCTCCCTAACTTCTCCATTGGGAACCCCATGATCAGTTTGATGGTTAGCTGTGGGCATCTGCTTCTTTATATGTCAGGCTCTGGGAGAGCCTCTAAGGAGACAGCTTTATTAGGCTCCTGTGAGAATGCACTTCCTGGCATCCACATCAGCTTCTGACTTTGGTGACTGCCCATGGGATAGATACCCAGGAGGACCAGTCTCCTGATGGTCCCTCCTCCAGTCTCTGCTCCACACTTTGTCTCTGTATTTGTTCCATGTGTATTTTGTTACTCCTTCTAAGAAGGACCCAAGCACCCACACTTTGGTCTTCCTTTTTCATGAGCTTCATGTGGTCTATGAGTTGTATCTTAGGTATTGCTATTGCAAGCTTTGGAGCTAATATCCACTTATCAGTGAGAGCATACTGTGTGTTCTTTTGTGATTGGGTTACCTCAGTAAGGATATTTTCTAGTTCCATCCATTTGCTTAATAATTTCATGAAATCATTGTTTTTAACAGCTGAGTAGTACTCCATTGTGTAAATGTACTATATTTTCTGTATCCATTTCTCTGTTGAAGGATATCTGGGTTCTTTCCAGCTTCTGAGTATTATAAATAAGGCTACTATGAACATAGTGGAGCATGTGTTCTTGTTATATGTTGGAGCATGTTCTGGTTATATGCCCAGGAAAGGTATAGCTGGGTCCTCAAGTAATGCTATGTTCAATTCTCTGAGGAACTACCAGACTGATTTCCAAAGTGGTTGTATCAGCTCACAATCTCATCATCAATGGAGGAGTGTTCCTCTTTCTACACATCCTTGCCAGCATTTGCTATCACCTGAGTTTTTGAACTTAGCCATTCTGACTGGTGTGAGGTGGAATCTCAGGATTGTTCTAATTTGCATTTCCCTGATGACTAAGGATGTTGAACATTTCTTTAGGTGCTTCTTGGCTATTCGAGTTTCCTCAGTTTAGAGTTCTTTATTTAGCTTTGTACCCCATTTTTAATAGGGTTATTTGGTTGTCTGGAGTCTAATTTCTTGTATTCTTTGTATATATTGGATATTAGCCCTCTATCGGATGTAGGATGAGTAAAGAACTTTTCCTAATCTGTTGGTTGCTGTTTCATCCTATTGACAGTGTCCTTAGCTTTACAGATGCTTTGCACTTTTATGAGGTTCCATTTGTCAATTCTTGATCTTCAAGACATTGTTCTATGCAGGAATTTTCCCCTGTGCCCAAGAATTTGAGGCTCTTCCCCACCTTCTCTTCTATTACATTCAGTGTATCTTGTTTTATGTGAAAGTCCTTATCTACTTGGAGTTGAGCTTTGTACAAGGGGATAAGGATGGGTTGATTTGCATTCTTCTATATGCTGACTTACAGTTGAACCAGCATCATTTGTTAAAAATGCTATCCTTTTCCCACTGGAAAGTGTTAGCTCCTTTGTTAAAGAGCAAGTGACCAGACCATATGTGTGTGGGTTCACTTCTGGATTTCCAGTTCTAGCCCACTGATCTTCCTATTAGTCTCTGTACCAATACCATGCAGTTTTTAATCTTCCAACAAACCCAAAAGAAGATAGCTAGACAAACAAAATTCCACCAATAATAACAAAAATAACAGTAAGTAACAATCATTTTTCCTTAATATCTCTTAACATCAATGAACTCAATTCCCCAATAAAAAAACATAGACTAACTGACTGGATACATAAACAGGACCCAGAATTTTGCTGAATAAAGAAAACGCACCTCAGTGACAAAGACAGACACTACCTCAGAGTAAGAGGATGCAAAACAATTTTCCAGGCAAAATGGTCCTAAGAGTCAAGCTGGAGTAGCCATTCTAATATTGAATAATATTGACTTTCAACCAAAAGTTATTTAAAAAGGTAAAGAAGGACACTTAATACCCATCAAAGGAAAAATCATCCAAGATGAACTCTCAATTTTGAACATCTATGCTCAAAATATAAAGGCACACATATTCAATTTAAAAAAAAAAAAAAACCTTAATAAAGCTCAAAGCAGAAATTACACCTCACACAATAATATTGAGGACTTCAACACCCCACTCTCAGAAATGGACAGATCATGGAAACAGAAACTAAACAGAGACACAGTGAAATTAACAGAAGTTATGAACCAAAGGGATTTAACAGATATCTGAAAAACATACAACAAAACAACAAAAGAATATACCTTTTTTTCTCAGCACCTCATGGTACCTTGTCCAAAATAGACCATAATAATATAATTGGTTACAAAACAGGCCTCAGCAGATATAAAAACATTGAAATAATCCCTTGCATCCTGTCAGATCACCATGGAGAAAGCTGGTCTTTAATAATAACAAACACAATGAAAAGCCCATATAAATGTGGAAACTGAACAAAGCTCTACTCAATGGTGACTTGGTCAAGGAAGAAAGAAAGAAAGAAAGAACTTAAAGACCTTTTTGAATTCAAGAAAATGGAGACTCATCATACCAAAAATATGGGACACAAGGAAAGCAGTGCTAAGAGGAAAACTCATAGTTATAAGTGTCTACAAAAACAAACTGGAGAAAGCATACACTAGCAACTTGACAGCACACCTGAAAGCTCTAGAACAAAAAGAAGCAAATACACTCAGAAGAGTAGAAGGCAGGAAATAATCAAATACAGGGCTGAAATCAACCAAGTAGAAACAAAAGGAACTATACAAAGTATCAACAAAACCAGGAGCTGGTTCTTTGAGAAAATCAACATGATAGATAAACCCTTAGCCAGACTAACCAGAGGGCACAGAAACAGTAACCAAATTAATAAAATTAAAACTGAAAAGGGAGACATAACAACAGAAACTGAGGAAACTAAAAAAATCATCATATCCTACTACAAAAACCTATACTCAACAAAACTGGAAAATCTGGATGAAATGGACAATTTTCTAGACAGATACTAGTTACCAAAGTTGAATCAGGGGCATATAAACCATCTACACAGTCACATCACTCCTAAAGAAATAGCAGCAGACAATAAAAATGTCCACACCAAAAAAACAAACAAACAGAAAAACAAAACAAAACAAAACAAACAAACAAAAAAAAACACCAGATTGTTTTATTACATAATTCTATGAGACCTAGTACCAATTCTCTTCAAACTATTCCACAAAATAAAAACAGAAGGAATGTGTGGGGCGGTGGGCTGTGAGAAGCAGCTGTGTGCTTGTTTAAGCATGAGCTTGGAACCCTGGACCATTATTGGACGGCAGGAATTCAGCTTTACTCCTGGGCCTTGGTTCTTTTTATTTAGCTTCAGCTCTCCATGACTCCTCCCACAGATAGGTGTATGGCCAACAGTCAAGAGGAACAGGCCTCAGGCCTGAGAGAGATTTACATACTAATGAGATGCCTGAAGGCCAGAGGGTGGAGCCAAATTAAGCATTCTTCCCCAGTCCCCAGCCCCTTCCCCTTCTCTCCCTCACCATTTAACTCAGGTCTGCCCTGGGTTTCAGGGGGTTGCATCCAGATCTATCCACCATCTGCCATTGACATTAAATCCTGGAAAAACTTATGGACTTTCTCGTGTCACTGGGACCGCGCCCCGTGAGGAACTATGGAGGAGGCCTTTAATGTGCCACAACTGAAGTGCCTAATTTCCTCATGGAGAAACCCTCAGCGTTCCCAGCCACCTTACCTACAACCTTGGACTATATTGGGACTGATGAGGCACCCAGCCCTGTGTGCTGTGTTCTAAAACTATCTACAGTGAAGGTGGCCAATGATGTGCTATTTGGACCATGACATGCAAACAAGACTAATAAACCCTTTATTTATTTTAACATACATTTATTCTATTTGTTTTGCTCCTTTGAAGAAAAATGATTAATATACCAGCAAATCTGGTAGTTTTATATTTTGTATGGAATGTTATTTTATTTTGAATATGTAAATTCATAGTTTCATTTTCTTCGTCAAACACTGATGAGTATCTGGACTGGTAATATTTCTTGTTACTGTGAATAGAATAGTGACAAAAATTAACGTGGTAGGACATACAGACATTGTGGTATGTGTCCAGGAAAGGTACAGCTACTTTGAAAGATTATCCTGCTTTAGTATTTTTTTGGGGGGTGGGGTGGGAGCACTCTTACTGACTTCCACAAGAGTTTTAACAGTTTAAAATCCTACTAGAAGTGAATAAAAACTTCTTTTCCTTATGTCCTTATTGAAACTTTATATCATTTGCTTTTTTTTTTTTATTGGATATTTGCTTTCTTAATGCTAGCCATTTTGTTGAAATGAAAAAAAAATGTCAAAATAATTTGATTTAATATTTTTCAGTGTCTGCATATGCTGAAAGGTCAACAAATATTCACTGGCCATGTCTATTTCAATTTTTGTGAGCTATTTCACAATTTGTCCATTTATTGGTTGTATATTTTATTTATTCTAGTTATCAAATATATATTTTGGTATGGCAGACAAAGATTTTTTTTTTCATTTTGGATGTCATTAAGCTTTTAATTTTATGTGATCTCATTTGTCAGTTCTTGAAGTTATTTTCTGTGCTATTGGGTCTCTATATAATTTGAATCCATTAAAATTATTTTTTTTCCTTAGAATGCCCAAAAAGTCAGTATTTTGTGAAAAACTTTAGGGTTTATTTTTTTGTTCCTATTCCATGAACAAAATTCTCATTCCATTTTTGCCACTCTTTTATTCTATGACTTATTAGCTCATTAATTTTTCTCTACCACCCTCTACACAGATCCCTGTGCTCTGAGCTATGCTCACCCACAGGAATGGCTATTTCTGCAATATGTTGTTAATATCTATTCTCATTGGAACCTACCTTGCTCATAGTGCATTCTTTAGTTTATTCCTGATTTTTAAACTGACTGACATACACTGCGTGGGAAACACGTTTAAAAAGAAGCACCATAGACTATATGTTGAAGGTTATACATTGGATCACACATTTACACACAAAAACACAGAAGTAGAAATGATACTGAAGAAATAAGAATTTGATAGGAGCATGAACGTGATAATAAAAATTAATACAATAAGAAAATAATATTATATATGTATATGGAGATAATTAATGAAGGAATGGTAAGTACAATCCTTTCTTTTCAATAAATTGATCACAATATGTTCTTTACAGCCAACTTGAACACAATTATGTTTAAGAATGTGAGACTATGTATATGCGGGCCAACAGTAAAGGGGTAGGCTTGATTAGCCCTCACCTGTCCTCAATCGCAGATATTTTCTTAGACTTATCTTTTTATTCTAGAACTTCACTCAACCAGCTAGTTTAAATTTGTGAATGAATGAATTGACAAAACAAACAAATAAATAAATGAACAAAAATATAAGAAACACACTGCAGCTCTATGTATTTCTGTGTTTCAATGCCCTGCTGATTTATTTAATCATGGCTTCTGAAAGAAAATGATTCAAATGCAAAGTTTTAGGTAATTTTACTTAAAAATCTCAAGAATACCCAATCTATCTAGGTATTTTTGTTATTTGTCTTATGTCAGAAACTATTTCAGATTTAATGAAGGTATTTGTTTTATAACCATGATCTGTCACAGGGATGTTAAGTGAATAAATAAGTTAATGAAAAGTAAAAACTATGACCTATTATGAGATGAAAATGGTTAATACATAACACACAAGTCTCTAACATGGAATATAAGTATAAAATATTTAGAGAGCAATTTCAAATTTAGAATTTGAAGGTCACTTTTTTACTTTGTGTTTCCTGAAATATTTGGCTGCCACTTCAAATATTTTATTTTAATGCTAAGTCACCAAAAAAAGATACTGAAAAAAAAACAGGAAATTGTGTCCAAAGTTAAAACTGAATAACTATAACTGAACAGCATAATAAATAGATGCTCTTTGAGTCTTAACCTTTTCTATGGGAGTTTAATAAAGATGGACTTGCTAGTTCTTGTGAAAAGTATGAGTGGGTTTGGGGATATTTTTACTTACTTATTTCAGTAAATAATTATTAAAAAGTTATAGTCTACAATTGAAACATTTTCCAAAAATATTTTCTGCAAATAGATATATAAGGTAGACACAGAGATGAATATTTTAGCATTGTATTTCTTTCATACTATAAACTTTTCAGAGCAAATCTATAAAACAATCTACTACCTACAGAAGTAAAACTATGAAAATTTTTAGTCATATACTTTCATTCCAACACGTAACTCAGAAACGGTGAGCATCTTATCTTATTACTATTTTTGATCGTATTCTATAAGGCTGTAGGTTAAGGCACACTTAATAAAGAGTTCAAAATAGTGTTAATGATTAATAATTGGGCCGAAAGGATTTACTTGTAATGTGGGTTAAGAGGGCAGGTTAGAGGAGGCAACATAGAAAGGGTAACTAACTCTGAAGGCCTTTCAGGAATATGTATGGAGATCTACTCCTATAAAATCTTTCTAAAGTATACACATATATAGAAGCTTTAAAAATTATGTTGTCCTATAAGAAATGGAGAGATAAGTTCCCCCATCTCTATACTCAGGCTACAAACTCCACTATCAACAATAAATTGCTTCTTTTCAAGTTATGAGCCCGTTGACTTCTCAAAATTATAAACTACTGCCAATACTGTTAGCAATCCTCCAATATTTGAGCAAATTGTCTTATTGATGAAGATACAACACATATGAGTCTTAGAACATGGAGAAGTCAAGTTGATCCTGACTTGGAAACATCATCTGTACCAGCTAACTTCCATAATATTGATATATTCTATGAATATTACCAAAAATGAAAGGTAATCATCACCCAGCTATGGTTCCATAAAGTTACGTAATGACTGGTATAACAATATCTGGCCATTGGTGTAATAGTGGCTAGAAAGCTGTGGAAGTAAACAACCACTTTTGGACTGGAACTAAGGTCTGCAGTATGAGTTGGTGCAAATACCTGGTACTATCATTGAGGGCAAGATTATGTGGAAAGGTAGATACTAGGCCCTTGAGTAAATCAAACTTTTATTAACCTGCTAGATTGATGTTATATTAAACTGACTCCTAACAATTATTGCTATGCTAATAGATCAGTGCGGCTTTCATCCCACATCAGAGAAGTTTCCTTTTGTAGTTGAGGCAAAGAAAGATTCAAATGGTCAACCTGCTGAAATTAAATGGCTAAGAAGTATGCAATCCTAAGTGAGTACTACACTTTACATTATACCCACCACCCAAAGATCAGGGATCTATGAAGATAAGGAGCAGTGTATAAATACTGTTAAAAAAAAAAAAAAAAACAGAAGTGGTCAATTGTCACTGCTCTAGAAGCAGCTATATCAGGTTCCTGTCAGCATGCACTTCCTAACATCCACATCAGCGTCTACCTTTGGTGACTGCACATGGGATGGATACCCAGGCGCAATGGTCTCCAGACAGCCCCTCCTTCAGTTTCTGTCCCACACTTTGTCTCCATATTTGCTCCCTTGAGTACTTTATTACTCCTTCTAAGAAGGACCAAAGCACCCACACTTGGTCTTCGGAACTACCACGTTAAATTATAAAAATAGTTATTTAAAGTACTTTTTAAAAATCACTTATATATCTTTGAAAGTAGTAAGATTATTCATTTTTTGTGCTTTGTAAAAGGATATTATATGTACTTTATATGTCAGAATCAACAAATTCATACCACCCAAATTAGTAGTTACAATTAAGTTCAAATTGTAAAAATCATATTCATTATTACATTCAATGTTTTGTTTTGACCTGCTCATCAATTACTTCTCTTATACAGGAAAAACTAGAATGTCTAAATTTTGCTTGTACAATTATTGTATTAATTGATATTTTCATTGGTTTACAAAATTATATCAAATAAATTTAGTAATTTTAGTAATTTAGACACCATTGGCTTTTTAAAAAATAAGACTTTGTTGAGGAAAGGATTACATTTATAGTACATTGGTCACCTAGAGGCATAGTCTAATTTCCAGAGACTCTAAGAGTATAAATAATAAGCCTGTCTTAAACACAGTAAGTGTGGCTTATTTCTGGTGAGTTTTTACTTACAGGATATGTGAGTAGGCAAATATACTGGTTGCTCATGTTAGCATTTTAATTTGAACAAGTGAAATAGTTTAATATCTTTATGTAGTGTAAAGCCCACCTGTATGAAAAAGAAAAGTGAGAACAATAAGAGGATAAAAGAAGGAAGAAGAAGAAGCAAAAACAGTAGAAACAGAAAAATGAAACCCTGTTGTAAGACAATTAGTTTATTAGCAATTTGAAATATGTGGTATCTTTTATTCTTCGGTAGTTAAAGTAGGCTCCATGAGTGCATTCCCCTTAGATAACTCACAGGCTGAACAGTGGTAACTGGCAACAACAACATGGCCAACACATACTGCACTGTTATTCAGGTGACATGTGGCAGATGAGTTTTCAGGACTGTTGGCAGAATGGATCCCTGTTCTTCTATGTGCCCTATTACAGAAACCTAGGCATGTGGCTCTAATTGTTAGCTGCCAAGACACCATCTTGTGGTCTGCAGTATTGTCCAGAAGTGACACAACTGCAATTACTTTTGAGTCAAAGACAATTCTCCAAAAGAGAGAGCAACTGAGACCACATCAAATTTTATATGCAAATATGCTTGCACATTACATTTACCATGTAGGTTAACTTTCATGTCATATGTTAAAGCAACAAAATACCAATATATGTTTCTAATTTTTATCTATTTTTTATTTGTCACATTTTTTCATTGTCTGTATTATAAAACATTTCTGAGGATGAATGACAAGTTTGGGTTGATTCTAGCTAATTTTCACAGCATAGACATTCAATTACAAGCACACACAAAATCTCAAGCTACAGACAAATAGTTGTTATAAAGAGAACAAAAGAAATATAAAATGAGGACAACTGACAAGTTATATAAAATTTGTAATTTTTCCATTTTGCAAAACCAAACAAATTCAAACAAATTAATACAATTTTTATTTTGGTTCTTGTCACTTTTATTTTGTCCTGGGTTGCTTTATGTCAACTTGACACAAGCTAAAGGCAGATGTGAGGAAGGAATCTCAACTGAGAAAATGTTTCCATAAGATCAGGCTGTGGACATTTACTTAAGTAGTGTTTGATACGGAAGGACTCAGTCCATTGTGGATGGGAATCTTCATAGGCTGGTGGTCCTGTATTCTCTTTAAAAAGCAAGCTGGTTGTCCATACTCTGAGCAAAGACCTCTGAGCAGAGGAAGTAGAGCACTGAGAGGCAGATACTTTGCTGTATTCAAATCGAAGGGTGCAAAAATGCAGAGCAATAAAACCTTTAACTTGGAGAAGCAGAATCATACTCCAAAAAGCACCATTAACGTCACCACCAGCAGGGTCGTCGTCGTCATGGTCATCGTCGTCATCATCATCATCCTCATCCTCATCCTCATCCTCATCATCATCAGCAGCAGCAGCAGCCACCCCTACCAATACCTGCAAATGGCCAGCAGGCCAGCAGCTAGAATGAAGGCTTCACTCTTGACCTGAAGAATTTTAGGAAACCAGGAGAGAAGACCTTTACCCAATGTCACTAACTCTTTGTAGGCAATATTCCCCCAACATCACTGAGGAGAAAATGAGAAAACTTTTTTAAGAAATATGGAAAAGCAGGCAAAATTTTCATTCTTAAGGGTAAAGGTGTTGGTTTTATTCTCTTGGAAACACAAACCCTAGCAGGAAATTGCAAAAGTAGAGCCGGACAAAAGGCCACTTCGTGGAAAGCAGCTGCAAGTGTGCTTTGCCTGTCATAGTACATCCCTTACAGTCTGCAACCTTCCTCAATATGTGTCCAACGAACTGCTGGAAAAAGCCTTTTCTATCCTTGGCCAGGTGGAGAGGGCTATAGTCATTGTGGATGACAGAGGAAGGCCCTCAGGGAAACGCATTATGTTCTCAGGGAAGCTAGCTGCTCTGAAATCTCTGGAGAGAAGCAGTGACGGCTCCTGGCTAGCCACATTTCTTCGATCTGTGACTGTGGTGTGATGATGAAGGACTTCCAGAGAAGCTGGTTATTAAAAACCAGTAATTTTGCAAGAAGTGAGAATAGACATAGAGATTTGCACACCGTGGGTCCTTTTAGTATGAGTATGCATGTGCTGGAAGACACTCATTGAGATGAAGAAGCAACAGTAGGATCAAGTGGATTGGAACATCAAGGAGGCTCCTAAAAAGCTGGAAATGGAGATGGCGGCAGCATGTCATGAGCAGGATTTGATGAGATGTCAAGAAGGACTTCTGTGAATGGAGGACCTGCATAACCAAGAGGTTCAGAAATGAAAACAGCCAGGAAGAGGAACACAGGCGCCATGAGGAAGAGATGTTGCTGGTGGCAACAAGAAGAAATGGTGCTAAACAGCAGGAAGGATTCAAGGGATGCAAGAGAACAAGAAATAAGGATGGACAAAATGGCTATAGGAGGTGCTATGGGCATAAATAATAGAGGAGCCATAACCCCTGCTCCTGTGACAAATGGCACTCCAGGACCTGCCACTATAATACTAGATGGAAGCCTGGGATTGACCCCCACCAACACCTGAACTTTCCCCCAATCTGCTACAATGGAAGGAACAATTGGTGGACCTCCCCCTACTATATTCAACCGTCCAGCTCAAAGCTGAATTTGCTCCGAATAAATGCTGCCTGTATTAGATATAAAGTTGCAGTGTCTTGTTTCCAGCAACTCTCAACAGGAGGGCCTGTTTTGGACTAGCCAGAATTCTACCCTGGAAAAGTGTTAGGGTTTCCTCCCAACAGATAGGTCTTCCCTGCTTGTACTAATCTAGGGAGTATGCTTGAAGGCAGAGGGCAAGGGAGGGGTGGTATTGAACAAATCAACGTCTGTGGAATAGTGCAATATCAAGTCTCTCTTGGTGCATTCCTGAAGTATATTGAATTTTGAGGCCCTGGAGAACAATAGGAAAATGGACTCAGAGCTCCATGAATCTTGATCATTCCTTTTCTCTCTCTGTTTCTCTCTCTTCTGTCTCTGTCTCTCTCTCTCTTCTGTCTCTGCCTATGTCTCTCTCTGTCTCTCCATCTTGTTTTAATTACTTTTTCATCTTTATTCCCCTCAACTCCAGAAACACTGCCATATATACTACAAAACCTAAACATCCTTCAATAACCTAGCTCCATTGCTCCATTCATTCCCAGTTGAGAATTCAGACAAATGTCCACAGAGTTTGCAACATACATACAGTTCTGTTATTTCTCATATGTGACCCCTTCATGTCTTGAGGAAGACATTTTTTTTCCTAGAGGTTTTTATTTTAGTATATCTTAAAAATATCTTGTGTTAATTTGCTTCCATCTTTTTCTTAGGTAAGGACTACACTTTTGTGTCTTTGATGTTGCTGTTCACAGGATTTCTTGATAGCTCTAGAACAATCTTGGGAACAGGATTGCTGTATGTTGAAGGTCTGACAGTAGCACTTAGTTTTGCCTATCTTATACTGTTACACTATTCATTTTTATTGGTGTATTATAATTTGTTCATGATACCTTCAGTTTGATTTTTTCTGAGAAATGAAGCAATGATGCAGCATCACCTTATTAAAATACTTTAATGTCATTTCCAAAAAAAAAAAAAAAAAAAAAAAAAAAGGCAGGCTGAGCAGAATTCTTCCATGGCCTCTGCATCAGTTCACACATCCTGTTCATGCCTGATTGAGTTCTTGTCCAAATTTTCTCAGTGATGAATGAAAACCTAAAACAAATATGATATATTAATATAAATATATTCAATACATATGATTATGAATTAAGTTTTGCTACATTTCCTAACAGAATTAATAGTCCTAAAGCAAAGCAATTTTGGAAATTACATTTAAAATGTCTTAGAACCCAAATGGAAATGTTAATTACACTTACTGTGTCAGGAATTGGTGTACTATCTTCTTCTGACATTCACTATCAAAGATACTCACAAGGTAAACAGCAGTTAATAACTCTCATATATTGTAGAGCGATTTTCAAGATTAAATTGTTTTCAACTATGAAATGATGCTCATTATAAGGGCAGTCTAATATTGTAAAAGCATCCATATGCAATGATGTGAACATATCTAATAGACGACAGAAAAGAATTCTATCCTAGGGAGGATACTTATTTTTTTGAGTTCTAAGATTTTTGTTTGGGGAAGGGCTTGCAAAGCTTGTACTGTTCTACTGAGCTAAATTTCCATCAGAGATCCTATTATGGAATATTCCTGTAACTTTCATTTAAGGGATTGTCTTAGACGAATTAAAATTCTCTTGAGCCAGCAATGAGTGTGATAGAATTTAGAAACCTAGTTGAGTAAGCTCTGTTGCTTTAATTTTTCCTCAAATTAACACTAATAATCTTTTAATATTGGCTCCCATGATAAATTTTAGTTCCTGATTTGGCCACATCTAATTTGTCAGATTTTTGCTCTGCAAGTCAGATTTGAGAAGCAAAGCTTATAATAAATGCATTTACATATCTGTTCTCTCATTTGCACAGCATTTCATGTTTGATATTCAAAACACTTAGTATTATACCTTGTAATTACAACACTGAGTACAGCAAAGGTCTAGGTATGAGCTAAATGTCACAATACATGACTATGAGGGCAGACCATTGTACTGTAGTCAACTGTGCCCATTACTTATCAGCAGTCATGCATTTTGTGTTAGTTTTACCCAGATCCATTTTTTACTGTCCTTATCACCTTGGTGCTGATCTGGACCATCTATATTTATGACCCCAGTGCTCTCTGGAGTTTTCCCCAGGGCTATTATAATTATTTATACAGCAGTTATAGTATCTGGGCCATTTTCATGACAGCCTATAATTCAATAAACAAATATTGAGAATTATACAAATCTTATCACAGATGTTTCAATAACAATACAATGGATTTTAGTGATTTATTTTTTAAATTAATTAATTGATTTAAATCAAACTCTGCTTCCACTCCTGGTCCCCCATTAAAGAGATCCTCCCGCATCCTCTCTCTTTCTCTCTTCTGAGAGGGTGCTTCCCCCGGATATCCACTCACTCTGGCACATTAAGTCTCTGCCAAATTAGGTGAAGGCTCACCAACTTAGGCCAGACTAGGCAGCTCAGTTAGGAGAAAACATACCATATTCAGTCTATTGCTTTAGGGAGAGCCTCTGCTCCAGTTGATGGGGACCCACATGGAGACTGAGCTGAATGTCTGTTTCACATGTTAAAAAGGCCACCTTCAAGCCTGTGTGTGTGTTCTTTGTTTGGTAGTTCAGTCTATGAGAGTTCCAAGAGGTCCAAGTTAGTTGACTTTGTTGGTTGTCCTGTGGGGTTGCCAGTCCCTTGAGGGCCTTCAATCCTTTCCCCCAACTCATGTATAAGCATCTCTGACCTCCATGTTTGGTTGAAAGTATGTGTGTCTGTTTCAGTCAGCTGGGTAGAGCCTCTCAGAAGACAGTTAATCTAGGCTCTGGTCTGCAAGCATAACAGAATATCAATAACAGTGTTAGGGATTGATGCTTGCCCATTGAATGGGTTTCAGATTGAGATGGTTATTGATTCCTTCAGTGTCTTTTACATTCTGCCCCTTCTTTTCTTTTTAGACAGGACAAATTTGGGGTCAAAAGTTTTATGGGTGCATTTGTGTCCTTATCTTTCCACTGAGGATTCTTCATAGGTATAGAAGATGACTTCTTCAGGTTCCATGTCCCACTGTTAGGCATCTAAGCTAAGGTTATCCACATTGATTCCTGGAATTCTCTACCATCTCAGGTCTCTGGGGCTTCCTAGAGATTCCCCATACCTTCATTCTCAGCAAATTTCCATTCACTCTCAACCTCTCTCCTGTCTTTCTCCACACCTGATACTGACATGCTCCCCCATTCCCTTTAACATCTCTCCTACCTAATTTCTTCCCCTCTCTCTGCCTTCCCTGACTATTTTATTCCCCATTTTAAGTATGATTTATGCATCCTTGCTTGGACCTTTTTTCTAGTTTAAATTTGATGGGTCTGTGAGATAGTTTATGGGTATTCTATATTTTATGGTTTTTATCCATTTATCAGTGTGTATATACCATGCATGATTTTTTGGTCTGGGTTACCTCACTCAGAGTGATATTTTTCAGTTCCCTCCATTTACTGGCAAAATTTGTGATGTCTTTGTTTTTAACAGTGGAATAGCAATCCATTGTGAGCATGGCTCACATTTCTGTATCTGTTGTTTGGCTGAGGAACATCTGGGATGTGTCCAGTTTCTAACTACTACAAATAATCTCCTATGAAGACAGTGGATCATTTGTCCTTGTGATACAGTGGAGCATCTTTTGAGTATATGCCCAGGAGCAGGAGAGTAGTTGGGTCTTCAGGTAGAGCTATTTCCAATTTTCTGAGAAACTACCAGACTGTTTTCCAAAGCACCTATATAAGTTTGCATTTTCATCAGCAATGTGGGAGTGTTTTCCCTTTCTCCACTTCCTCATCAATATGTGATATTGTTTGGATTTTTGGTCTTAGCCATTCTGATTGGTGCAAAGGAGTCATTTTGATTTGTATTTCCCTCATAACTAAAGATGTTGAACATTTTATTTAAGTGCTTCTTGGCAATTCAAGATTCCTCAGTTGAGAATTTTCTGTTTCATGCTGCACCCCAAATTTTGATTGAGATATTTGTTTGTTTGTTTGTTTGTTTTGGAATCTATCTTCTTGAGTTCTTCATATATATTGGATATCAACCCTCTATCTGTTTTAGGATTAGTTAAGATCTTTTCTCAACCTGTAGACTGCTGTTTTGTCCCAGTGACTGTTCCCTTTGCCTTTCAGAAGGCTTTCAGTTTCAAGTCATCCCACTTATCAATTGTTGATTATAGAACTTGAGTCATGGTGTTCTGCTCAGGAAGTTTTCTCCTGTGCCAATGTGTTCAAGGTTATTTACCAATTTCTCTTTCATTAGAATCTGTGTACTTGGTTTTATGTTGAGATTCTTGCTCCACTTGGACTTGAGCTTTGTACAGAGTAATTAATATGGATCAACTGCACTCTTCTGTAGGCAGTTAGACCCAGCATCATTTTTTAAGATGCTTTCTTTTTCCATATGTACGTATGTAGGTTTCTTTATGAGTTTTTGACCCTATCCTATTGAAATGCCTGTCTGTTTCAATACCAATACATTGTGGATTTTATCACTATTGCTCTTTAGTACAGCTTGACTTCAGGGATAGTGATTTCTCCAGAGGTATTTTCATTGTTCTGGATTGTTTTGTCCTGAGTTTGTTTGTTTGTTTGTTTGTTTGTTTTTCCATATGAAGTTGAGAATTATTTTTTCAAGGTCTGTAAAAAATGTTTTGGACTTTTGATGGGTATTGCATTGAATCTGTAGATTCCTTTTGTTAAGATGGGCATGTTTACTCTGTTAATAGTACAAATCCATGAGCATAGTAGATCTTTCCATTTTCTGATGTCTTCTCTAATTTCTTTCTTTAGGGGCTTGAAGTTCATGTCAAACAGATAGATATTTTGCTTGCTTGATTAGAATTGCACCAAGATATTCTATACTGCTTGAGGCTGCTGTGAAAATGTGATTTACTTATTTTTCTGTATAAAGTAAAGCTCTTGATTTGTTTGAGTTAATTTTATATCCAGACATTTTGCTGAAGTTGTTTATCAGTTATAGGAGAATTCTATTAGAACTTTGAGGATTGTTTATTTATACTATCATATCATAATTGAATGTGATACATTGATTTATTCTTTTTCAATTTGTATCATTTTGATATCCTTTTGCTGTCTTATTGCTCTAGCTAGAACTTCAAGCACTATATTGAATAGATGCAGAGTGAGTGGGCAGCCTTCTCTTGTCCTTGATTTTCATGGGATTGCTTAAAGTTTCTCTTCATTTAATTTGCTGTTGGCTATTGGCTTGCTGGATATTGCTTTTATTATATTTAGGTATGAATCTTGAATTCCTAATCTCTCCAAAACTTTTAACATGATGGCTTAATGGATTTTGCAAAAGGATTTTTCAGGAACTAATGAGATGATAATGTGGTATTTTACTTTCAATTTGTTTATTTAGTGGATTATTTTGATGAATACATTTAGCCATCCCTAGATCCCTGGAAAGAGGCCTACTTGATCATGGTGAATGTTTTTGATGTGTTCTGGGATTCATGTTGTGTGAATTCTATTGACTATTTTTGGGTCGATGTTCATAAGTGAAATTGGTCTGAAGTTCTCTTTCTTTGTTGAGTCTTTGTGTGACTGATGTATCAGCATGATTGTGGCCTCATACACTGAATTACATAGTATTTTTTTCTGTTTCTATTTTGTAGACTAGTAGTGGAGTATGGGTATTAGCTCTCTTAGAAAGTCTAGTAGAATTCTGCGTAAAACCAACTGGCCTAGGGCTTATATTGTTTTGAAAAGTTTTAATGACTGTTTCTATTTCCTTAAGTTTTATAAGACTGTTTAATAGTTTACCTGATCTTGATTTAACTTTGGTATGTAGTATCTGTCTAGAAAATCATCCATTACATTTAGATTTTCCTGTTTTGTAGAATACACGTTTTAAAAGTGTGACCTAATAATTTTTTGAAGTTCCTCAGTTTCTGTTGTTATATCTTCCTTTTCATTTTTGGGCCCCCAACCCCACCTTTTTTTTTTTTTTTTTTAGTTTTACTAAAGGTTTGTCTTTCTTGTTGGTTTTCTCAAAGAACCAGTTCTTCATTTTGTTGATTCGTTGTATTGTTCTCTTTGTTTCTAGTTGATTTATTTCAGCCCTGAGTTTGATTATTTCCTGCTGTCTACTCCTCTTGGGTGTGTATTCTTATTTTGTTCTACAGCTTTCAGGTATGCCATTAATTTCCTAGTATGATATCTCTCCAATGTCTGCGTGAAGGCACTTAGTGCTATGAATTTTCCCCTTAGTACTGCCTTCATTGTGTTTTATAAGTTTGGGTATGCTGTGGCTTCATTTTCATTAAATTGCAGAAAGTTTTTCATTTCTTTCTTTATTTTTTCCTGACCAAGTGATCAATTGGTAAAGAGCTGTATAGTTTTCATGATTATGCATGTGGAGTTCAATGTGTGACTTGAAAGCTTTAGTGACATTTATCTTAAACAAAAAAAAAAAAAAAAAAAGGGGGAAAAAAAGAATGTGTTTCCCCTTGCATTTGTGGCATAGATGTTTGGAATTGAGGCAGCGTCTAGGTGGATTTTTAATTTTGATGAGTATGAAGAGAACTTCTCCATCTCTTTTATAATTTTTGGTTGAAAGTTTATTTTATTAGATAGTCAAATGTGTATTCTGGCTTGTTTCATTGATCTCTTTCCTTAGGAAACCTATTTCTAGCCTGTTATTATGATGTAGTTTTTATCTATGTTGCTGAGGTTTTTTTCTTCTATGAAGCAGACTGATGGATCCAGATTACATATGCACTCTGATATCCTGTGTGTTTTATTAGTGGATTGAGTCCATTGATGTTGGACTATTAATGACAAATGATTGTTAGTTCCTGTTACTGTAATGTTGGGTGTGTGTGTGTGCGTGTGTGTGTATGATTATCTTCTTTTTGTTTCACTGTGAGATGATTAAAAAATTTCTTGTGTTCTTAGATGTAATTACCTTTCTTGTGTTGGAGCTTTTCTTCTAGTATTCTCTGTAGGGCTGGATTTTTAGAAAGATATTGTTTAAACTTAGTTTTGACATGTAATATATCGGTTGCTCTATCTATGGTAATTGAGGGTTTTGCTGGAAATAGTTGTTGGACTAGCATCTTTGATCTCTTAGGGTCTTTAAGACATCTCTCTAGGATTTTTTGTCTTTAAGAGTATCTGTTTGAGAAGTCAGGTGTAATTCTGATAGGTCTCCCTCTGTATGTTACTTGGCATTTTCCCCCCTTTTTTTCTTGTAGCTTTTAATATACTTTCTTTGGCTGTACATTTAGTGTTTTGGTTATTTAGCAGTGGGATTTTCTTTTCTAGTCCAATCTATTTGATGTTCTGTAAGTTTCTTGTACATTTACAGTCATCCCTTTCTTTAGGTTAGGGAAGTTTTCTCTTATAATTTTGTTGAAGATGTTTCTGGCCTTTTCTACTCACAACCTTCATCCTCTTCTATTTTTATTATTTTTAGGTTTGGTCTTTTTATAGTCTCCTTAATTTCCTAGATGTTTTGAGTGAGGAATTCTTCACATTTGGTATTTCCTTTGACTGATGTATAAATTTCTCTTGTGGTATCATCTACACCTGAGATTCTATCTTAAATCGCTTTTATTCTGTTAGTGATGCTTGTATCTGTAGTTCCTGTTCATTTTTGTTGTTTTTTTTTCATCTCCAGAATTGCCTCCATTTATGTTTTCTTTTTCCATTTTTAGTTCTTCGACCATTTTATTCATTTACCTTGCTTTTATTGAATTTTCTTGTATTTCTTTAAGGGATTTATTTGTTTTCATTTTAAGTGTTTTTACTTCTTGATCATGTTTTCCTGTATTTTTTGTTTGTTTTGTTTCTTGAGACAGGGTTCCTCTGTGTAGCCCTGGCTGTCCTAGAACTCACTCTGTAAACCAGGCTGGCCTCAAACTCAGAAATCTGCCTGCCTCTGCCTCCCAAGTGCTATGATTAAAGGCATGTTCCACCACTGCCAGGCTTCCTGTATTTCTTTAAGTGAATTATTTATATCCTCTTTAAGGCTTCTATGATGTTCATAAGATGGGGTTGAGAACACATTCTTGTTCTTCATGTATCTGAATATATCCAGGGCTTGCTGCCGTAGGACAGCTGGGTTCTGATGTTGCCATATTACATTTGGGTTCTATTGATTATGCTCTTGACAGTTCAATAAAGTCCCTAAGATTAGGGAGCCTTATTGAGATATTAATTCCATGGCATTGGCCAGAGGGTGTAGTGATAGTTTGTTAACTGTCATGTGCTCCTGTTGGGTTGCATTTGAGTACCACCCACAAGCTATCTGGATTCACAAATGAAACACACACACACACACACACACGTTAATTTTAATATGCCTTGACTAGCACAGTGGCTGGGTGTTTTTAACCCTGCCCGCTTCTAGGAAACACTTCTTTCTGGTACTCCTGATTTAACATCTTTTAAAGTCTATACTTCATTTCTGCTACATCAAACACAATTCGGGAAGTGGACTGTGTGGCCACATTCCCTAATTCTCACATATAAGAGGGCCTTTATTTCTTCTTGCCCATCATGGCAACCTTTGCCCTTCCCTATCTCCTGGTTCCTAGCCTGCTCAAATCTCCAAGTTCTGGTTCAGTCTACCTACCCAGCCATTGACAGTTGGCTCTTTATTGATCATTCAAAAAACCAATTGAGGACAAGGACTTTCAGCGTTTGGGCAAGCTGATTCCTGATGTTGGGAGCCAGATTAATTTAAACCATTGGAACAAATCCCCAACAAGTGGGCAAGTCCATAGGGGCAGTTGTTTGATAGATAAAGAAAAGTCAATTCCATTTTATGTAGTGACATTGTTGAACAGATGTTCTTAGGAAAAAGGAAGCAAGTTTAGCTATCTATGAGGAGTACTCCAATAAGCAGTATCTTTCCATCCCTGCTTCATTCAGTTCAGGTCTCTAAGCTCTTGCCTTGAGTTCCTACAGAGCCTTCCCTTCATGATAGATTGTAAACTGTAAAGGAAAATAAGCCCTTTTCTCTCCAAGTTACTTTTGCTGATTGTGTTTTATGACAGCAATAGACAGCAAACTAGATCACACGCAAAAGTTGTTGAGGTTGTGATGTAAATTGTGGGACTTAGGAATGCTACTAGATACTCTACAAAGAATATAGAAATAAGATATAAGATGATGACTCACCTACTGACTCTATAATGGAGGGAGGGGAAAACACTACACAAGCATCCAGATAATTCCAATATGATTGTGTGTGTACTTATGGAAAGAGAGGGAGAGAGAGAGAGAGAGAGAGAGAGAGAGAGAGAGAGAGAGAGAGAGAGATTGAGAGAGAGAGAAGATAGAGAAAAAGAAAGACACAAAGACAAGTATGCACAGAAAGACACAGAGGGGTATAAATACAGAAATGACTTCACCATTCATTGTGTTTGTCCCTTGCAGCTCCCTCTCTTTTATCATAATCTTATTTTCTTCATGGCACATTCTCATGCATGCCTCTCACTTTAGGGTATTATTTTCTTCTTATCAATGAGATAACTAAAAGTCTTACTAGAAATGCTCATTTTTAACCACCATGATTTTGTTATATTATTGAAATAAGCAGGAACATAATAGTTTGTCTTAAACTCAGAGCATTATATAGAGACAACTTATCTATGGATGGGGTTCTTATTATGCTTCTCTTTTTCTATCAACATATCACAGGAAAACTTGTAGATGCATAAATCAGAGCTGAAAAAAAAACTTCAGTGCAACAGGGTTAGATGCAAGAACTGCCTATTAATATTATTTATTCATATACTCTGCACATGGCCAACAGTTGGTCCAGATAAGCCATTGCCAGAATTTAATGGACTATTTCAGAACATTTTATTTGGCTGATTTAAAACCATCAAGCTGATTATGGTTAACAGCTGCTATATGAATAGCTGATACATCATGGGTATCTCTTCCTGTGTGTACAAAATAGCTTTCTAAGAAACATTTCTCAATGTCTTGTCCTGTCCCTGGAACTTGTCATCAGCTGTCAATTGGTATCTTTGTATAGAACTATAGAGCTGTGGCTTGAATGGCAAAATCAATTTATGGGAGAGTCCAGACCTTTAGAAGCCTGGTCTCATCTAGCATTGCTAAAAACTTCAATTCATCTATGGAACCAAACAAAGGGTTCAAAAGTCATTTGTACTAAACATATTTTACATGTTACTTTCAAAATCAAATAGTTCTGTCAGATTATCTGCCATTTCTTTACATTAGAAGGGACAGACTGATGTTAAGAAATAATGAATTTCAAAATTGTTATGAAGTTGAAGACCCCTAAATCTCTCTTAAATTTATGTCACAGGTTTAACAATTCATTCCTTTTACAAGGACATCCAGACCTATCTGCATGTATCTTCACAATATTTTTGTTTAGAACAATGTCATTAATGCAGTGTCTCAGAGTAATGTTTGCAAATGTTCGCAGAATGTCAAGTCAATTAAGGTCCCTTTGGATCACATAGTAATAGAGTAAAATTAACATAGCCCTAGAATAAACTGTGAGGATTAACTGTTTCTTCCCCATATGAATGCAAACTTTTTTGGTCATCCTTCCTCATAAGGATCGATACAATATTCCACACATCCATAGTTACATACCAAGTTCCAGGGTTCACATTCCATGGTTCAGTACACACAATACATCAGGATATGCAATTGCAAGTATCGTATTATTACATTTTTAGAGTCAACTATCATTTTCCATTCTTTTTGTTTTCTGTTTGTTTGTTTTGTTTTATGAGATAGAATTTTTGAGTAGGCATGACTTTATTGAAACATCTTGTATTTAGAGAATGCTTGTGTTCCTTCTTCATATATATTCTATTTATGAATGTATAGTTAGCCTGAGCCTGGTTAACTCGGTGGCATGTGAGATATGGTTTTTCCCATAAACATTCAAAACAAGGAAGTTAAAGAATTCTATTCCTTTTTTCCCAATGGAAACCCAATGCATGGCTTGTAAACTCAACCCATGCCACATATCTTTTTCAAATTTAAGAAATCTTCTAGTAGAAGTTTCTAGTATGAGCTAGATTCATACGTGCAACAAAGTGCCAAGTGCAATTGTGTCCATGGTAAAAGATATTTTTGATCATTGTATACATTCAAATAACTGTCCCTAAAATGCAGTTTATATCCTATTAAGTTAAAAATTGCTTATCTCTTAAATGACTGGTGTTAGTCTTCTCCAAAATGTAAATGATTTCAATCACTTCTAGTCTTCTGGATTGCAATCTGGGTATCATAAGTTATCTCAATCAGAGACAAATTTTACAAACCTCACCTGTATTAAATGATAGTGATTTGTTGCTGTATTCATCATCTTCTCAAGAGGATTACTTATTTTCCTGTAACCTTCTGACTTCCAGAAAGGTTTGTGTTGATGCTTGCATCCGCTCCTCATTACACATGTATTTAGTCATACGTTAAACATACCTGAACTGAGCCATGTAACATCCTTTTCAGGAGCTACTCCACTTCCAGCTTTTGCTATCTTTTCTTCTTTTTGACAAAACCACCTTCTTATATATAGCAGGTTTCCACAAACTGGACCCAGGGATGAGAAAATTCATGGAGAAAAATAATGGGAATTAGATAGTTTCACAGCCATACGATGTGCTCAGGAGAACATTTGCAGTGCTGATGTTTGGATTACCAAAAGTCACCTCAAAGCCTGGAAGGTATGAGAGCCCACTATATTCAATGATGTCAATGCTTAACAAGATACATAGTCTTGCCAACAAGAGTGAGGGGAAGCAGGCAAAAAGCCCCCCATTTTTTTTAATGTTCTTTTGTAATAGACTCTGATACCAGAAAGTATGGCCAAAATTGGCATGTTTCTTCCCATCTTAAATACAATTGAGAAAAATCTCTCCTACCAGTGCTCAGTTACCTGAGTTTAGTTGATTCTAGTGTAGTAAAAATACATAAGTATCTGTACTTTTATTTAACATTTAGGCATTATTTATGGATTGATTTCCTCTGTCTAGCATATGTGATTTTAATTTGACTGTGCAGTGAGTATTTTTTTCAAAAACACAGAAAATTTAATTATTAAATACAGACTTGATATCATAGATCCTTTGTTAGCATACATTCTGTGGCATTTTTGAATGACTCCAATGATACTGACCATAGGTGAGTTTTTGGCAAACCCAGTAGAGAATGGTCTCCTATGTGCTGGAAAGATAGCTAATTGTTTAGGAATATTCAGTGCTATTGCAAAGAATCAGAGTTTGATCCCCAGTACTTATATCATATTTCTCATGAGCCCGTGTATACTTCTAGTTTCAGGGGATTTAACAGTTGCTTCTGGATTTACAATGTGGTGTGTGTGTGTGTGTGTGTGTGTGTGTACAATTGAAACTATCAAAATAAATCAATTTTTAAAGGGACAAAAAAGAAAACGTTCTCTTATGAAGTTGTTTTTGACATACACATGTACATCTCTATTCAAGAAGAAAATATATCACCTTTAGTGTGAGGTGTCAAAATTCTTGGTAATAGTTAAAATCCAGATTCAATAAAAACAACCTTTTACAAAAAAGCAGATTTTCTAAATTTTTAGGATCTTAGATCTTTTAATTTCTGTGATCCTCAAATTCCAATAACAATTATTTTACAAAATTATTTTAGAAGGTAACATATAAATTCTGAATTCATATGTTAAAAGTTCTGAATTCATTTGATCCTTGATAATTCTTAATCTCATAATAGCTATTTGGTACTTACAGTACTCATGTCACCCAAAATTAGTGTTTATGAAATGCATGTAGATTAAATATGTGACTTTCATTTAATAATGCTGTTTTTCTTAAAATAAAACTTAATCAAAGTATTTGGATTACAGTTTCATCTCCCACAAATTCTTGTAGATCCTCCCACCTCCTCACCCACCAAACTCCATGCTTTTATTTCTATCCTTCAGAAAAAAGCAAACAAAAGCCAATTTTTAAGAAGAAAAATCACAGTGCAAGCACACACACAAATAAAATACCAAATTGTAGACAAAAAATAAATGCCCACATAAAGCAACATGAAACAAGAGTCTATATAATACCATTAAATTAATTTTGTAAAAAATTGTCAAAATTAACATTTTTCATGTGAATTAAAAAGAAGGTTTAATGGAACATAATTATATGATATGACATGATCTAGAGAAAAGATTTGACTATAAAAATAGATGACTCTAAATAGTTGTAATTATGAAATGGAGAGATTTAAAATATAATGATGAATTTTTGATACTGAAAATATTTATGGCATAGTGACATATAGCAATTTCATAGATCTATATGTATAACAAGAGTTTAGCAAAATAGTTTCTTAGAGTTAACAACCCTTACCTCAATCACAAATGTTTCTCTTATGAGCAGCCTAAATAATAATCCAATCCCAATTGCTAAGCCTCCTTTAAGGAGTATTTATGTGTATAAATACACACACACACACACACACAAACACACACACATATATATATATATATATATATATATATATATATATAATCAAAACTAAAATTTAATATACATATGTATGAGGGTGCCTTAATATATACATATATTTTAACATATACACATATATTTTCTTTATATATTAGCATATGTATGTGTGTAGTGATATGTATGTGCACAGGTATGTGCATGTGTGTGGGTGAACAATAACACAATAAGAAACTGAAATTTGAAAAGGTTCAAGGTAGGGTGGAAATGAATAGATGGAGGGAGTGTAATGACACAATTATATTTTGATTAATGAATAAAAGAAATTTTAATGATTATTTTTGAAAACATGTAGTTTACACACTGTGGGTTTGAATGTAACAATATTGGAATAAACTGTGAAATAAAACACAAGTATTTATTTTTCTTAATGAACAGGGTTCATGAAATAATTTTGTGCCTCACAATAAATGTATTTTCAGACAATAAAGGAAATGACCAATGTAAGTGATATAACTAGATAAATAAATTAATTAAAGTTATATGGATGAAAATATTAATAAAATTGGTAAATGATTGGAAGATAGCAAAGAAAGAAATGTGTTGTTTATTATAAATATAATAGTAAAGACTAAAATATTTTAAAAGTACTGCAAGAGTAGTAATCTTTAGGCTATATAGAGAAAGCCAAGGAGAGGATGGTGGTTGCACATGCCTTTAATTTCAGCCCTTCTGAGTCAGAGGCATGCATATCTCTGAGTTTAAGACCAGCATGGTATACAGAGTGAGTTTCCAGAAAGCCAGAACAACACAGTAAAGTACTGTGAAAAAATATTGGTCAAGGAAAGTCAGAACATATTCAGAATTTTGGTTATTTTCTCAATGACTTTATTGATATTGTTACTGCTACAAATTAAGTTAATATGGTTCCCCTCCTCAAACTAGTATTTAAGTAACTCAAGAAATTGGGATTATTGGCTATATCTCTGAAGAATTTTAATGTTTCTAAAATCTGTTTAATAAATTTCCTAGCTTAGTATACATTTTTAAGCCTTGTGGTGTCCAGTATTATATCAACTAGAAGCAACTTAAAATTATCTGAAATCAAAAATAAATTGACTGATAGGAGAGGACCCACCCATTGTGGGTGGTGTCACTCAGGGATAATGGTCCTGTATAAAAAGAACAGCATTATTAACAAATGGTGCTGATTCAACTGAAGGTCAGCATGTTGAAGAATGCAAATCAATAAATTCTTATCTCCTTGTACAAAGCTCAAGTCAAAGTGGAACAAGGACCTCCACATAAAACCAGATGCACTGAAACTAATAGAAGAAAAAGTGGGAAAGAGCCTCAAATACTTGGACACAGGGGAAAAGTTCCTGAACAAAATACTAATGGCCTGTGCTCTAAGATCAAGAATTGACAAATGGAACATCATAAAATTGCAAAGCTTCTGTAAAGCAAAGAACACCGTCAATAGGACAAAACAGCAACCAACAGATTGGGAAAAGATATTTACTAATACTACATATAATTGATGGCTAATATCCAATATACACAAAGAACTCAAGAAATTAGACTCCAGCGAATCAAATAACCCAATTAAAATAGGGTGCAGAGCTAAACAAAGAATTCTCAACTGAGGAATATCAAACGGCCAATAAGCACCTAAAGAAATATTCAACATCCATAGTCATCAGGGAAATGCAAATCAAAACAACCCTGAGATTCCACCTCACACCACTCAGAATGGCTAAGATCAAAAACTCAGGTGATAGTAGATGCTGGTGAGGATGTGGAGAAAGAGGAACACTTCTCCATTGTTGGTGGGATTGTAAGCTGGTATAACCACTCTGTAAATAAGTCTGGAGAATCCTCAGAAAACTGGACACAGTACTACCTGAGGACCCAACTATACCACTCCTGGGAGTATATCTAAATGATTCTCCAACATATAACACAGAAACATGTTCCACTATGTTCATAACAGCCTTATTTATAATAGTCAAAAGCTAGAAACAATCCAGATGTCCTTCAACAGAGGAATAAATACAGAAAATGTGGTACATTTACACTATGGAGTACTACTCAACTATTAAAAGCAATGATTTCATAAGATTTTCAGGCAAATGGATAGAACTTGAAAATATCATCCTGAGTGAGGTAACCCAATCACTAAAGAACATACATGGTATGTACTCACTTTTAAGTGGATACTAGCCAAAAAACAGTTCAGAATATCCATGAGACATTTCACAGACCATAAGAAATTCAAGAAAAAAGATCATACCAAAATGTGGATGGAACAGTCCTACTCATTATGTGGAAGAGAATAGTCTCTGGAAAGTAGGAGAGAGGGTCCTGGGAGAGAGAGAGGAGGGGGAGGAAAAAAAGAGAGACCAGTTCAGGTATGAGTTGAGTTGGGGAAGAAGTATGTAGAGTCAGGAATTTCAAAGTAGGCGTGTTGTAGTAGGGGATAGGGAACTGGAGGTAGTCACTAAAAGTACCAAATGCCAGGGACATAAGAGGTTGCTAGGACCCAATAAGGAGGCCATTAGCCAAAACACCCACTAAAGGGAAGATAGAACCTGTAGAGACCATATCCACTGGATAGGCACGATTCCTGATTGAGGCATGGGGCCACCCACCCACCTCAAAAATATTAACCCAGAATTCCTGCTATCAAAAAAATATGCAGTGACAAAGAGTGTAGCAAAAACTTAAAGAAAGGCCATCTACAGACTGCCCCACCTAGGAATCCATTCCATCTCCAGACACCAAACCCAGACATTAATACTAATGCCAAAAGTACTTACTGACAGCAGTCTGGTATAGGTGTTCCCTGAGAGGCTCTGCCAGAGCTGGACCAATACAGATGTGGTTGTACACAGCTGAACATTGGAATGAGTGCACGAACCCCAATGGAGAAGTTAGGGCAAAGACTGTAGGAGCTAAAGGGTTTTGCAACTGCATAGGAAGAACAACAATATCAACCAACCAGACCCCCAAAGCTCCCAGGGACTACACCACCGACCAAAGAGTACACATGGGGGGCGACCCATGGCTCCAGCTGGATATATAGCAGAGGATTGCCTTACCTGGCATCACTTGGAGGGGAGCCCCTTGGTCTTCTGGAGGCTTGATAACCTAGGAGAGGGGAAAAATATGGTGCTGAGGCAGGAATGGGTCAGCAGATGGGTGATCACCCTCATAGAGACAGGTGGGAGGGAGGAGTGTATAGGGAAATTGTGGAGGGGAAATTGGGAAGGGTGATAACATTTGAAATGCAAATAAATAAAATAACCAATAAAATAATGAACAAAATATTTTAAAATGTTCATTTTTCCCTAATGATTAGGAAATTGAAAATTAAACATATTTGATTTTCTTATACCAGTAAGAATGGCAAGCTTCAATATTACTAAGAAGGATATTAGAAAGAATGTAATGAAAGGGGAATGTCATTCACTGATGGTGGAATTTCAAAGTTGTCCTAAGTAATGAAAATGCATTTTTTCATTCATTATGCAATACGAATACTAAGCAGGTGTAAAGAAAATTGAAAACATGAAAGTTACAGGTAAATGTATGAAACTAGAAAATCACTTTTCATTTGAACAATCATTACCCTGGTAATTAAGGTTGAAATCTACCATTTTCCTTCTGGACTGGGTGCAAAATGGCACATTTCCTTTACCAGCAGTGGCTCTCATTTTCTGACCTTGTCTGGGGATCTCAAAACTCCCATAGACCTCTGCCTATGCAATATTACATAGCCTTAGTTAAGATTAAAAGTTCAATTTTCTTTCTCCAGATAAGAACCCTTTCACTTATCACAATTCACTGGTCAACTAGTGCCTGAGATTCCTGGAATGTCTCCCTATGTTAATAAAGCATCTGTATATCCTAAGCCTTCAGTCGATGACATTTGCACACCGTGGATACTCTCACCCTAAACTCTGTAGCTTCTCAAGGTCATCAGTATCATATGTACACAAGGCTTCTGAACCCCCAGCTGGACTGATATCAGCTGATGATACTCCAGTGGAGGCAGGGAGGATCATTAACAATGAATGAAGGTCCTCATCCCTGGGAAGGTTAATTCTTACTTTCTCAGCAGTTATTAGTGGCCTGTAGTTTATAGTCCACAGACATGACCCTGTGAGATTTCTTTCCTTTTGTATTAGCATATCTGTTGATATTGCTATTATTCTTATCTTATTTGTACTTAATTTGTACTTATTTGTGATTATTTGTACATTCCTTTTCATGTGCTACTTCCTGAGCCATATGAAACTATGCAGAAACTATGATAATGATGTATCCATTGTGTTTGAATCCTGAAGAGCCATGTTGTTTGCATTGTGTCCAGCTATGGTGTTCTGTTATGGTTTCCATTTGCAATAAAAAGAAGCTTCTTTTCCTAAATATATAATGATCTTTGGGTATGTGATGATTTGGATAAAAATGGCCCCTGGAGGCTCATATATTTGAATATTTAGTCTGTAGTTTATGGAAGTATTTGTGGAGGATTAGGAAGTTGAAGTATTGCTTGCAACCCTAATCAAGAAACTTGGGTGCAGAGTTAAGAAAACTCAGGGTCAACAACATAGACTCCAAGAGTCAGGCAAATGACCAAAACAAACTCCTTATTACAGGACTTGGGCAAACTTTGTAAACCCCTCACAGCATCTCATTGGCTCTCCAGTAGCCAGATATGGCACTGTCTATCTCTCATTGGCCTGCTCCATTGCCTGATACAGCTTAAGAAGTCTCTATTCATGCCAGCAGACTCTAGTTTGGCTTTGGGAGAAAGTACCAACTATACATGTGCCAGCATTATGGCTGGGCAAGTTTGACTAAGTTCCTCACATAGTTGAATGAAGTATGTAGCAGGAAATGTTTTTGAGTTATAAAGCTCATGATATTCAGAGTTAAATATTTTTGTGTCATGATTATGGATCACAATGCCAACTCTCACCTACCACTCCAATTTCAGTATCATTCCTGACTGCTTGCTGACATTCTTGCCTCCATGAAAATTAGGGAATCTAAGCATCTGGAATTATGAGCCATAAATAAAAAGCTTTTCTTTATCAATTGCTTTGGTCATAATATTGTAAAACAGAAAGTGGAAAATTAACCAAGAAATATTATAGAGAAAAGATTAAGAATGCTAAAATCTATGCTGGTCTAGCAAAGTCATAGTAGTAGTTTTTTTGTTTTTTTTTTTTTCTATTTTTAATTTTTTATTGGATATTTAATTTATTAACATTTCAGATGTCATCCCCTTTTCCTATTTTCCTTCCCTAAAACTTCCTTATCCCTTCTCCTCCTTTTTGTTTTTACCCAATTTTAATTACATGTAAGTATTAAGGTCCGTTCTAGGTTGAGGGACTAACAATATAGTTGATGGAATTAGTCCAGGAACAAGCAAGACAATAAACACAAATAGTCAAAGAACAAGCAAGGAAATATACAAAATTTTGTGAAAACTACTGTGATCACTGTTTTTAAGGGCTTATCAGGATTAACAAAATATCTGAGCCAACTTCCCTGTCCTAGCCCAAAGTCATTTTCATATCTGAAGCCTACTTCCTTGTTCTAGCCTAGAATTTAGATTCCTGTCTGAAATTACTTCTTTGTTCAGCCTAATATTTAGATTTCTGCCTGAAATTACTTGTTCTAGCCTAATGTCAGATTCCTGCCTCAAGCCTACTTCCTTACCCTTGGCCAAAGTCATATTCTTGCCAAGCAGCCTATTTTCTTGTCTTTGGCCAATGTCAGATTCTTGCCAAGCAGCCCCAAAGGCTCTCTGACTCTCCCCCTTTTTAAAATTTCATTAACAAGACTGAGCCTGTCTTAGGTTGTTCTGACAAGAATGACTTCCTTACCGGTTATGGAATATGCATTATCAAAGGCAATGCACTTCTGTCTTAGGTTGGTAAGGCTCTGTCCTTGACTTGCCAGCCTGTTAAATTAATAACTCTGTTTGGGGGTCCATTTTCTGGTTCAAGCCATGTACTTGAATGCCAATATGTTGATGTTGTTAAAGACAAACTTTAACAAGATGGGCAAGAATAAAAGTATTCCTAGGACAAAAAGGGCTAGCATGATTAAGCTATATATGCCATTCTTGAAGCTTGACCAAAATAGAAATACTGGCCTCAGGCCATGGATAATATTATCAGCAGTATCTACCACATCAGTGCTCAGCAGAGTAGCATTCTTCAAATTTATAAGCTTACTATGCAAAGTTAAAACATTCAGAGATGTGTTAGAATTATGTCAAATACAGTGCATAAAGTGTCTTAAACATTTTCCTAATTATAATGACTACCATTGTAAATTTTAGAACTAACATGAATCCAGTGATATTTGGCATGACACTCGAGATGGCTTCTTACTCTTAAACTCTGAACCTACTTTCAATAATTTGGATAGGATAAAGAGCATCAATCCATTCTTCCAAATGCCTATCTAAATCCTCTTGTACATTGAACACATTAGTAATATTTTTGCTAAATCATAACCAAATTAGCTGTCTTAATTTATGTGTAAAAGCAATTGCAGAAGCAGTGTATTAATGTATTTAAAGCTGTTATACCAGGAATAATCAAGCCTAATACCCTCTTGCTTCTGCTTAAAGCCTGACTCACTTTTTCCAGTACTTGCAAATTTTTTTTCAGAATACCAAGGTTCTGTGATACCCAGGACAATAAAACAAAAACTGGTTGATACACCTCCATAACTGGCATGCCAAATTTTAACACACTAACACAATTAGAAAGTGTATAATCAATGCAGCTTACATTAAATACCATAGAAGAAACTAAAGTGATTTTAACTTGACAATTGAAAGAACCTTAACACATGTGCAAACACCTGTTTGAAATCCAGATCCTGCCCCAACTTTATCTCTTGCTAACATATCATCATATAGAACTGCAGCTAACTTTTACATATGTCTCTGAAAATGTCCCCAGCCATGAAGGGTGGTGGATTCTGGGTGTAGGGGAATCTCAGTCTTAGTTCAACATCTTTCAAGTGGGGAGTACTGGATTCCTATAACTTTGTTGTGTCTGTTGTAGGTTTCCCTAGCATACTATCTCCAGGCTTCTGATGGAAGGAGAGCAGGGAGTAGGTGGGGTCTTGTGACCCTGAGGATGGAGTGAACCTATTCCAGGATTGCATGGCACAGAGGCGGACCTGCTCATAGTATTCTGCTGGCTGAGTTGCCTGCTGTGCCCTCATAGAGAAATCTTCCTGGCCAAAGTGTATCTTAAAACCCCATGGAGTGTCATTGCCCCTCTCCTGCTTTTGCCTGACTTGTTGAAGACATTCATCATGATAGTAGGCTTCCCACTCCAGAAACATTGAGCCAGGAAGAGTAGAATGGCAAATATTTCTCCAAACTTGAGGGGTGTTTAAATTGGCAATATGGCTCTATAGGAGAGATTTTGCCCATGGTGCATGAAGGGCTGAAGCTAAATGAAAAGAACCAGGGCCTGGGAGCAGAGCTGAACTCCTGCCATCCAGTGTCCAGTAAGGTTCCAGGGTTCCAAGCTCTTGCTCGACCAAGCACCCAACTGCTTCTCATAGCCCACCACCCAACACAACCAGGCTTCCATATGAAGACTGTTATTTCCAATATTGGATTGATTTCTGGACCAGTACATGATTGAGTCCGAATAACTTGTCACATTTGAGAAAAATACAAAAGTCATTACAGCTTCTCTTTTTGATTCTCTGTTCCACAGGATCTAAAAACTTGAGGCAAGGCAAATTGTCTCATCAGGGGTATAGGTAAGCAATGGTGGGTCGGGAACAAAAGTCCAATACAGCTTCCCAGCCACCATTGTCAGGGCACTCAGCAAGCTCACAGGTCAGCATCATTCTTTGTCCTGGCATCAGCATGTTTCACCAGTCACTCTGGCAGCCACCTTCTTCCTTCAGCATTCTGCAAAGAAAACACAAACATGCCCTCTTCCCCATATTAAATACCTGATCAGGATCATGCATTATGCCAGTAAGTACATCCTTCCCATATGTGACCTCACTAGCCTATGGAAGATGACTAGATTTCCAGTACAAGATTTAGTTTCTGTCTTGTTTAAGGATCTTAAGTACAATTAGACAATTGTTTATTGCTGGATGGAGATCAGCTCTGGAGCTTTGATTATCTCTTGAAGGTACCTGAGGGAAAAGCACATTGGAAGGGGCAAGTCTTGGTCTTTCTAGAGACTAAGGTTGCTTACTATTACAACATTTATCAATCTTGACTTTAAGTTACCCCTGAGGTCAGAAGCTGCAGGCCTCTTGATCTGTGGATTCTTGTTGCTTAACAGCAGGGGGATTAAGTAAAAGTAAAGAAGTCCTTTGTTCTTTTCTCCACAGGTCCTCCATGTGCCAGGCCCTAAGGCTGTGAGTTTATTGAACTCCTAGTCAGCTAGGGAAAATTCTCTTAGGAAGAGGGAAAGAGAGACACTTTTTAAAAGGATTCTAATTCTAAGGAAAAGAAAAAGGGTGAGACGACCTATCAAAATATATAGTCTCTTAGTGTTTGAGTTACTTTACTTTCTTAATTTCTAAGTTACCCTACTCTGCTATCTTTTCCTTCTTCCTCCTAATTTTGCTCTCTCATCCTGCTAAATGTACTCATTCTTAGTTCTTTGTACCATTTTTAGGAAAATAGATTTCAGGGTTTTTCCAATCATCCTTTTTTAATTTTTTTTTTTTTTTATCAAAGTTGACCAAAAGTTCAAACAAATTCAAATCATGAATTGAATAATACGTTTATAACAGAGATGTTTATATGTGTTTCCTTTAAGACTATCTAGCTAGATATTCATTATCTGTCTGTAGCTCCACTGGTTCATCGAGCATCTAACATTACATATAATTTTTGGGTTAAGTTAGCATTGAAGTTTTGCAGAGATATTTTATCATCTGTCCTTGAAACCACAATAAATACTTTGTTCCCTTTTATGACCTTTTATAAATTGTTTTACAGCTCTAATGATTGTATTCTAAGTGGCAAGTATCTCAGAGACAATTAACTCATGACATGTGAAGACTGGCAGAGTTCTAATTGCTGATTTCATATCAGAGAGTGCTTTAATAGCACTCCTATTATAAAGGGCTTAATAATTATTACTATAATTTTAGTAATTCTTATAGAATTATCATTGGGAATTAAGAAATCATCTGTTTGTCTCTATAGCATCACTACAAAAAAGTATATTATCATTGATCTGCAGAAAATCTGCCCAATATGGTGAGCTAATACCCACAGATTATGTATTAATTTAATGTAGTAGTGAAACTGACAGAAAAGGCATGCAAGAATCAAATCTTGAAAACATTGTCTCTTCAGCCTTGCTTGGAAGGGCTCATTCATTGTAATTCACAGTCCATGGTGAATCTACCTCAGCAAGATCAACTGCTAGCTTTTAGCCATTTCCAGATGACTCCTAACTGTTACCACCAATATATGAGCACCACATTTCATATGTTTACAGATATATTGGCCTGTTAGTAATTGTTGTACTTTATACATTTAATGGCTAGTTGTTAACTATTAATTTTTTTCATCTACCTTAGCAACTTTCATAGTGTTTTCTAATTCAAATGATACTACAGGATGGAGGCTTTTATGTTGCATTCAGTTCATATAATTTGAATACTGTTTTCTAATTTCTAGTGTTAGAAATTCTGAATATATACACAAGCAAATAATCTATCTATCTAATATCTACCTATTATTTAACTATCATTTCATCACCTATCATCTATCTATCTATAACCATCTATTTATCATCCATCTCCATGAACAAAAGTTAGACACAGGTGCATCAGAAACCTCAATCTTAAATCTAAATTTTAAAATTTAAATTGCTAGAAAAAGCATAGCAATACTTTACTAAATTTTATCAAAATAGAATTTTATTCACCAACAACTGATAAGTAGAACTTCATAAAACTAAAACACTCAAATATAGTTAATGAACCAATTGAATGAAGTGGAAGGCCACAAAATGGGAATGATTTCCACAAGCACTATACCTAACATATAATTAATATTCAGAGTATACAAAGATCTGAAGAAATCAAGGGGTCTAAGAACAGACAAAATCAAAAGAACCACCATTCACACCAAAAAATTCCAAGTGACCCATTTGAAGAAGAAGCTTGGAGATTAAACAGAGAGTTAGAGAAGAAATAAAAATGACTAATATGCCAGAAAAATCCATATCCCCTTGTGATTATGGAAATGTATATCAAAATAACTCTAAAAATAAGGCAAAGGTCGACAAAACAACTGACAACAATACTGGAGTGAATATGGAGGACAGTACATTCATTAAGTGTTGGTGATCTTTCAAATTTGTCTAACCACTCTGGAAATCAGTTTGGGGAATCTATGTAAACCTATTAAGTAATTCCCCATTATGATCCATCTATTTAACTCCTTGGCATATGCTAAATGATTCAACACGCTATTTCACAGTTACTTGCTCAGCAATGTTCATTACTGTCTTATTCATGATAGGTAAGGAATGAAACAAAAACCTAACTGTACTTCAGAGATGAGTGGCTATTGAAAGTATGGTGCAATATATACAAAGGCATACTTAGTCTGCTAAAAAGAAAAGAGAAATTATGAAGATTGTAGGAAAATATACACTAGAAAATATTATGTTGGGTGAGATAACCATACCCAGAAATGCAGATATTACTCATTTTTTTCTCATCTACATTTTCTAGCTCCAAATCTGTAAATATTGTACAAATATGTGATAACCTTGCTCTTACTACAGAACACAAAGAAAGTACAAATGGACTGTGGTTTTGTAAGCTGAGATGGAAATAGAAGGATTCAGGTGACATAGAACAGAAAATGTAGAAGTGGAGCACAAAGTTTCAACAGGAGAGGGAGGAAGGAAATCAATTCAAAAGGAAACCAGTGTGGAGGGAGAAATATCGCCAACTGTGATTGATAATGACTCAAACAATTTTGCTATACATTTACTTGAAGTTGTACACAATCATATCCATTTATATGTATACATTGAGTGTATATATGTATGAATGTATGCTTGTATATTTAATGTATAACCACACACACACACACACACACACACACATACAATCTTAAAGCAAGCTATACCATTAGAACTGGCATTGCTCACCATAAGATCAATAGAGTAACAAATATGACTAATGTTTTTTCAAATAGTTTGCCAAAGTATTCCAATTGACTCCTAAAATAGTACAGCCTTTAAATGTTGTCTTTGTTGGCTCCTTGGAGGTTGAAAGTAAGCCTCCATTGCTGAAAAAATAAAGTTTTTATAAAAAGGTATTATCAGACTGCATTGCCAATGTCACTGACTCTGTTTTCTTCCTTCAGGAACCCTTTTTCCTACTGGACTGCCTTATCTAGCCTCAATGGGAAAATGAGCACTTAGACTTACTGCAACTTTATATGCCATGGTTGGTTGATATTTATGGGAGACCTCTTCTTTTCTGAAGACAAAGACCCTAACTTCATCTGCTTATCATTTTCTTCCAAATTTAATGTTGTCAATCTAGAAAGTGACATGTCTTAGTGTCAAAAAGACTTAAATCAATAAAATGCATTTTGAAATGCCATAGTCTGTGATTCTCTGAGTTTTTTGAAGACCATCTATCTATTAATAGCATATCTGAGTGAGAAAACATTGCCTGTCTCCAGCTACCTATTATCTGTGTAATCCAGGGTGTATATTTCTGTGATAATCCAGACTGCTATTTGATGAGTCCATGAGTTTGATTGACTATTAATTGCATTACTTAATTATCCTAATCAGTTTGTAACAGGAGCTATTAAAATGTTGGCACTAAACTCTGTATTTTTAAATGACCTGCAAATGCACAATGCCTATCTAAGTGTTGAAACATACACATATTATGTTGTAATAAAATTAATCTTAAAGTTTATATCAATATATAAAGATTTATACCAATGAAAAGCTTAAACCTATATCAATATACAATATCTTGTACCAATGTAGCAAAATATAACTTCAATTCTCAACCAAAATATAAAGATCTTTACCAAAGTAAGCTTATGTATATATATATATATATATATATATATATATATATATATATATATATATATATATATTGGTTTCAGCAGATTTAATAATCTATGCCTATTTTTCTAATTTCTCTTAATAGTTTTATTTTTCTTTTCAAACCGCTACCTCTTACATAAGGATGAATAAAAGATAGAGAAAAGGACCTGAAAGAAAAAAGATCTTTGTAAATCTAACCTAATGTGTTTCTTCCCTATCCATGACAAAATTATTTGTAATCATCCTGTAAAATGAGAACATATCTATAACTCATGACTAAAACCATACAACTCAACTTTATTGTGACAGTCTTCTTATAATTTCTTCCTGTTGAATTGGGGCAAAAAAACTTTTGGGGGACAAACAAAAATTAGAAAAATGTTTAGTCTTAAGAAAGCTAGCTGTAAAAATTTGTTGTCCAAACTTTATGTGCCAAGAAACTTCAGGGTTTAACTGAAGTCCTGACTGGGACAATCTGAATGACTAAATGAACTGAGGTCATGTGAGATTAACAGCTCTTCCTAGAGTTGTTCTCAAAGCAAGTCTCTGTAAACTGTATCAGTTGAAGAAGAATCAGGCAGAAATCTAGAACATCAAGTCTCAGCATCATCTCAGCATCTCAGCATCTCAGCATCTCAGCATCTCAGCATCTTAGTATCTCAGCATCTCAGCATCTCAGCATCTCAGCATCTCAGCATCTCAGCATCTCAGCATCATCTTTGTATCCCTGAGGGGAAATCCTGTTAGGGCTTCCTTTTTGGCCTTCTAATCTGTAATGTACAAACCTTACAAGCAATATATGTTTCTATAAAAACATTTGTATGGAATGTGCAGGGTTCACAGATCAATTAAGGATAATTTTCTGCTCTTTGTTTGATCAGATGAAAGACATCTGTTTTTAAAAATTAGTTTTAAAAGTTAAATTATATATCAAATTTTAATATCAATTTTTTATCTGTACAATTTAAAAGAATGGTATGAAGTCTTGAAGATTTTGTAGTCAACAAGGTCTATTGGTTATGAAAAGACTTTTTTTTGTCTCAGCTTATCTCAGAGCTCTTCTCAAGTAGTAGGATCAGCGCACACATTTCCTGTCTTGTTGAGCTTGCCAGTCACCTTCTTTTTGTGTGTAGCCAAGATCTTCATGGGATCTTTCCCAGTCAAATTTTATTTTTAATAATTTGGATGGGAGATATAGTTTTTCATTTTCTATTGGAACAAATGGAATATCTCCTCCTTAACATACGATATCTCCTTTATTCCATTTTGAAATTCAGACTTCTATAGACTGACGTAATTCAGCAGTCCTTTGTAAAATTCAGTGTATCTTAACAGTTGTTCTATTTGTCTCATTGACTTTCAAAAATTACAACCAACAAAGCACATTTTAAATTATTTTTGGAAAATATCATATCCCCCTTTCTGTTATATAAGCATTTCCTTCAGAGTCCTGTTAGGTCATTTTATAATGGCTTAACCTATAGGATTATAAGGTATATCCAGAATATCTTTATGCCATAATGTTCATAAAATTGTTGTATTTTAATGGACATATATGTCTGAGCATCATCATTGTTAATCTGTAAAGGTGTCTCCAAGATAGCCATCATTTCTAATAAATGTGCAATCTTAGACTCACTCTCCTCAAAACTCAAGGCAGGAAAATCCATTGAAACTCCAAACATATATCTGTATGATGTATCAACCTGTGTATATATCTCAATTCTCCAAAGTCTATAAAATAAACATTCAATCCATTGTGTAGCTTTGTTTTAGGTTAGCATCGATAAGCAGAATCTAGATACTTAATTCAATATATTGTATGTCTATGTGCTACCATTCTAATTTCTCAAACCCCTGTGGAAACTTCCTGCCTGGAACTACATTTTTTTTTTGATGCTATTGTAAGTTTCAGATCGATTTCTCTGAGGGTTTCCTTTTTGATTTAAAGATTCTTCCAACCTCTCTCTGTTTTATGCTTTCTAATCTAGTATCTGATTTCTCAGTCTCTTCTCCAAGTTTGTTATATTCTGATTCCTCCCAAAGATGACATACAAACTGTAATCTGAAAAAAAAAAAACAGCCATTTGTATGCTGATAAGCAAAGCAAGACTATATTGAATCCAAATGTAGCTTGTCATTGTGTTTCCATCTATCCCGATATTTCCTTTTTAATTTCGAATCAACCTTGTTCCTAAGGCATTTTTTTTTTTAATTTTTAAGTTAAATGTATTTCTCTGATTTTTTTTTTGCTTAGTTTTCATTCTCTTTTATTTTTCTTTAAAGTCAATATTTTATCATTTTAAATTCTTCGGATTTTTTAGTTTGTACCTTGTGCTGTGTTATCCCCACCTCAGCTGTTCAACTAGCTCAGGGCTCCAGGCCTGGCCTTTTCCCAGCCCTGGCCAAGCCTTTCCAACCTGCCTGCTAATGCAAGGCTTTAGTCCTTTATCACTGTGCATCTGTCAGTAGAATCTGAACCATGTGCCTGTCATACTAAACTGGACTGGTGCCTCTCTATACTAAACACAGTGCAGAAAACTGGGTGGGCTCAGATTAGGCTGCTGTTTTTCTTCCAGGGCCACAGAACTAGCTATGCTTTCTGTCAAGCAGAGTGTTGGCTTTCCAGAGAAGCATTCAGTTCTTGGGAGAACCACAGCCTATGTCTCTCTCAGCAGCCAAGGGTGTGAAAAGCCTTCCCAGATGCTGTAGTACAATTGTTACCAAGGAACCATAGCTTCGCACCACCACCCTAATCTCTCCTAGCAACAGTGTTTTCAGGGAATGTTGTTACTTTATCCAGTATACCTGTAATCTTAACTTGGGCTTTAAGTAAGTTCTTGCCTAAAGTCATCAATGTGTGGTACAAATAATTTAAGTTTATCCCAACTAGCTTACAAATAAATGAGACTCAGACTCTGATTATTTTAAATGTCTTTGAAAATTACTAAGGGTAACCCTAATCTACTTCTCTAACTGCTGGCCTGGCTACCTGCCCTGTGGTGTTCCTGAAGTACTTGCTCTTTCTCCTGGCCATGCGGTCATGGTACATTTCCTCTCATAGTGCCTTCTCCTTTCTCCTCCTCCTTCTCTTTTCTCCAATGCTGGCTGCTGCCATTTTAATTTGACTAATAGTTTTAAATTAAGAAACAAGGCTTGCATAATAAAAGTTACTGACCACCAGAGAATTCATTCCTAGGCCTAGCCTTTTAGGTAGAGAATTTAGCAGTACAATACATAGCAAAAGAGCAAATGTCAATAGGATTTCTATGACCGCCCTTTACCACTTTACTCTTACTTTAAATGATCTGACACCCTCTTCTGAACTCTGTGCACACAGCTACTGACACATACAATTCTGTGTACTCATCCAGAGATGGGATATATACACATACATAAAATGAACCAATTAAATAATTTCCAGATGGGATTTCATTCACTAGATTATAATAGAAGAAGTCATTTTAATTTCATTTTTAAGGGAAAAATCATTTTAAAGCTATTTTCTAGCAGATGTTTTTGATGTAACAATGAGTTTTTACTTTGAGATGACATACATGTTTTAACACGGTTCTTAGTTAAAAGATTAAAGAATGTTTTATGATACTTATTCCTTATTTACTATATTACAACATATCTTTCTAGGTTTTCTTACATGTGAAATATTGATTCATTTTTGTCCAGTCTATTAGAACTATACCCATCGTTTGAGAATTTTTATGGATCTATATAAATCTTAGCACATTAAATGACAGTAATTAAGCACTCAGAAATTATTACCATGATTGTCATAACTTTTATTAGAATTGTTAAATGTTATTAATTTTAAACCATTTGTGATTGTCAAATAAAATGTAGCACATTATCTCTTGAATCTATACAATACAACATTTTAAAATAAAAAAAATTCAAGCAATAAAAGAATCTGTGAGAATTCCTGATGAGGACTGAACTAATCAACTGAGGCTTTCCCTGAGGCCATGATGTATGAAAAGGGACATAATTCCTTGTTTAAAAGCAGAACTATGCTTAGTATTGCCAGTAATGGCCTGGAGGACATGCCTTGGGGGAAATCTATGGATTCTGATCCTGAGTACCCAACCATTACCACTGTGTGAACCTATAATTATCAGTCCCCAGGCTACTTTGAAATCTGACTGTAAAGAACAGATATGGTATGTACTCACTAATAAGTGGATATTAGCCTCAAAACTCACAATGACCGTGATACAACCCACAGACCAAATGGAGCTTAGGAGTAAAAAAGACCAGGGTATAGATGCTTCAGTCCTGCATTGAAGGGGAAATAGGATAATTGTGGGAGGTGAAGGGAGGTGGGCACCTAGAAGGGAGAGGGGGGGCAGGAAATAAGGGAGACAGTATCAGGTACTGGAGAGGTCAGGAAATTGAAGAAAAGTATGTAGCAGTAGTGGATGAGGAACTGGGGATAGCCACTGGAGGATCCCAGATGCCAGACAAATGAGAAGTTTCCAGGATCCAACGGGAATGATTTTAGTAGAGAAAAGGAGATAGAACCTGTGGAAACCACCCTCAGTTGAGGGATGGGGTACACACTCATCTTAAAGTTTTTAACCCAGAAATGCTCTTGTTCAAAGGAAGAACAGGGACAAAAAAAAAAAAAAAAAAAAAAAAAAAAAAACAAAAAAACAAAAAAACAAAAAAAAAAAAAAAACAAAGACTGAAGGAAGGGCCATTCAAGGACTGTCCCACCAGTGGATCCTGTCTGTAGACACCAAGCCTGACACTGACACTGTTGCCTTTGCCAAGAGTCACTTGCTGACAGGAACCCGGTATGACTGCTTCTTGGGAGGTTCAACCAGCATCTGACCAATACAGATGTGGATGCTTAGAGACAATCATCCGACTGAGCTCCAAGTCTCTGGTGGTAAGATGAGAGGAACTGAGGGGGGATTGCGACCCTATAGGAAGAACATCAGCTGGCTGGACCACCTAGTGCTCCCAGGGACTAGACCACCAACCAAGGAGTGTACAGAGAGGTGTCCATGGCTCCAGATACATAGGTAGCAAAGAATGGCCTTGTCTTAAATAAATGGGAGGGGATACCCTTGGTCCTGTGGAGGTTTGATGCCCCAGCGTAAGGTGATGCTGGAGGGGTAGAGTGGGAGAGTGTTGGTAGGTGAGAGAACACCCTCATAGAGGCAAAGGGGAAGGAGGACAGGGAAGTTGTAGGAAGAAGTGCTTGAGGGGGCGGGGGGTGTAACCAGGAAGTGGAATATCTTTTGAGATGTAAATGAATGGAATGATTAATAAAAAAATAAAAAAGGGAGTTGGTGGTAAAAGAGAAGAGAAATAAAAAAAGAAAAGAAAAGAAAGAAAGAAAAGAAAGAAAGAAAGAAAGAAAGAAAGAAAGAAAGAAGTGTTCTCCTTGTGCAACATTGTTTGATTTTCTTGCTGACTTTGTCCCATGTCCTTCATGGAAATATTATGTAAGATGTTGTACTTCTTAATAAAGACATAGCAGGTGTAAGACTCGTGATCCTAATTTTGTCCATCTTCCTTTCTTCTGAATCCCTGGTCCTCATTTCCAGAACCTTTCACTAGAAAATGACCTGGTGGTTCAGGTAAAAGTGCAATATTTGAAGAAAACTATTATGATTATATAAAATTTATTACATCTTCAATAAACTTTCAATTGATATTTGAATTAATATGGTCATTAATAATTAATAATATGTTTGTCACAGACATACAAAGGGGGGAAGGAAAAGAAAAGAACAAGACATAATATAGAAACCTTAGCAAAAGACTGCACAATAGAAACACGGCCCTGATTACAGTTAAGTGTGGGTTCTTAGGACAGGAGGCTCTCCCACATTGTTATTGTCCAGCAAATATTGACATAGCCTCTTAAAATTTCTCATGCTCACACCCAGAATAACCCAGCCATGGTGATAATGTACTGTAGACAAAGACATGAGAAAGTGCTACTTAATGAAGTCATAGAACTGTCTTACAATAAAGTTTGCATTTAGTTACAAAAGTAAATAAGAAAAGCTAGAAATCAATTTAACATATTCACTGGTGATGTATTTAACAATTAATAGTGGTTAAAATGTATGTACTCTCTACAACATCTACCACTTTAACAGCCTCAATGGCTATTTCTTAACATCTTATGGGTAATTATTAGCTTTACGAAGAATAACAAAAAGAAAATAAATATGTTCATTTCTAGAATTTATAGTGAGAATTTTAAAGCTAGAGACTCTGGAGAAAAACATTCTTTACTCATTATCTAAGATTTTCCATTTAATAGTGTTGCTTAAGCTTTCTGCTGGCTTTAGCCTCATCTGTATTCAAAAGGCAATTGTACTCTCAATATCAGATTGTTATAAAAGTTAAATCAGCTAAGCCCTGGGAAGCACTTACATGAATGTCCAGAACATAGCATGCTCTCTGTAAGGGTTTATCTATTTATGTTTTCTCACATAATAAAAATTGAACCTAGGTCAGCAGATAGAATGGCTCACTGGGTAAAAGTGCTTGCTGGGCAAGAGTAATGATAGCTGAGGTGCTGAGGTCCAATACCCAGCTCACAAGTTAGAGAGAAAAAGTTGATTCTACAAATGTTTTCTTCTGACCTCTACCTCTGCATATGCATACCCACATGCACCACACACACACACACACACACACACTAACACACAGATATGCACATCATAGACACACATACTAAGCACATATGCATATCATAGACACACACTCATGCATACATCCTCATACACACAAACTCACACACATGCACATCACACACACTCACATTCACCCACATTAAGTAGCACAAGTAAATAATTAGATAATCAACCTCATAATTACGCTTGATTCTACGTTAGTTAATTACATAAATAGGTTTACAGGGTTGAACAGATAGTAAATGTCTAGAAACAAGCAAAATTTGACTATTTTGATATTAGATAGAGGCAGATAGATAGATAGATAGATAGATAGATAGATAGATAGATAGATAGATGATAGATGGAGTGAAGATAGATAGTCTTCAAAAACCTCAGAGATCTACAGAATATGTCATTTTAAAATGTTTTATTATTAAACGTCCTTTTTGGCATGACTCATGTCAGCTTTCCTGGCACCAGCTGCATTCTACTTAGAAGATGATGAACATTGAAGAATTTCCAAATGAAGTTTGCTTCAAATGTAGTGAGCTAGCCACTAGGCAAGCTACAACTGCCCTTGCTTTAACAGCAAAGAATGGTGTCCAAAATGTTCAAATGGGATGCAGGGAATTTGACTTCTGAATGTGACAAAACAAGGTTAGCAGTCTTTCATAACTCCTGCTTCTCAGAAAGGTCTGTCACTTAACCTGGGTGAGAAGGCCTAAATAGATTCTCCAACATAGAAAATTTGGTGGATTTTCCAGGCAGCCAACTATCTCATTTCTATAGTTTTGGAAGCTGTTGACTGCATTTCCTGTATACTCAAATAATATTTATTGCATCATTAATCTTAAATTGTTTAGGATTTGGAAAAATGTTTTAAGTTCTAAGAAGATATTTTTAAGGGTTGGTAATGCAAGTTATGATAGAACTTGATTTAGATACAAAACTCTGAACTCACCAAGATAGAACCCTTTCTCCAAGGTTACCAAAATCATATGGACTGGACATTGTGAGTATATATATCTTACCTTATAATTGTCATAATTGCTATTATTTTATATTTATATAGTTTATTATTGTAAAGGGGAAAAGTCTCTTATTGGACTAAAGGGTTAAAATATAGAAAGATTATTTATGTACTATGTAGAAGCATCACCTGTCAGTTAAAAACTTATGGTTAATCGGCAGGATTAGAAGATAAGACATCAGAAGAGAGTGATAGCATTCTAGGAAAGAATGAAGCAGGAAAATTATCATCAAACACTGATGAAGACAGATGCATTAACCTGAGAGAAGCAGCTAACTCTGTGTCATGACTTTTGCTAATTTAAACAAGGTAATTGAATTATGGGTTAGGGGAAATGAGCCAAAGCTATTGGCTTAAATATTTATTTAGATAAATAAGTCACAGTTATTATTACAGGAAAGAAAAAGGCCAGGTAAAAAAGCCTGTGCTTACAGTTTTTCAGTCTTTTGTATGTTCTGGATACTAATTCATCTATCAGATATATTGCTAGTAAAGATTCTCTCTATTCTTTGTGTTTCCCCATCACTCAACTCACTGTTTCCTTAGCTATACCAAACTTTAAATTAGTTCTACCTATGATTTGGTGGCTTCAATTCATGGATGAATATGTTCTTTTACATAAAATTTCTTTCTATACCTATCTTATAGGTGGTATGGTTTATGTCTTCTTGTAGCAGTTTCAATGTCTCTGGTTTCTCACTTAGGCATTGAATTAATTTGGATTTAACATTTTTTAGAGGTACAGTTTTATTCTTCTACATGTGGATATCTGGTTCTTCTAGCACCATTTGTTGAGGATGTTGCCTTTTTTTCACTGTATTTTTTTTGTTGTTGTTGTTTTCTTGTCAAATACTTGATTGTTTTAGTGATATGTTCCCATGTTTGAGTCTCTGACTTCATTCAGTTAGTTTTCAATTTTGAAATCAGCAAAATATTGCTTTTATTACTGTGGTTAAATAGTATATCTTGAGGTTAGGAATAATATTTCTTCCAGCATTGTTTATTTTGCTTGGGAATTCTGGTAGTGTGAATATGCTTGGCTCAGGGACTGGCACTATTAATAAAATTAAAGAAGTACAAAAGAAAAAGAATCAATCTCTATTTGTATTTTTTAAATTTTATTCTCTTTCCTTACTTCTCTATCAGTGATTCAAGCACATTATGCAGTGCTTCAAGCACAGTATTTATAAAGAGAGGAAATAGTGGAGAGCCTTTCTTTATTCATGGTTTTAATGAGATTTCTTTATTTTTTTCTCAATTTAGGATATTGAATGCTCGTTTCTCCTAAACAGTTTTTTTAGCATGTTGAGGAATGTTATTCTTTAACAATATTGTCTCTTAATCTTTTATCACGAAAATGTGTTGGCTTTTGTCAATGTTATTTTGTACCTACTGAGATGGTGTGATTTTTTAATCTTTATGTCCATTTGTATGGTTTATTATATTTATTGATGAACCCCCTCTACATCTACATCTCCATAATGAATCCAATCTAATGTATGTCTATACTTAGTTTGCAGGGATTTTCATTTTAACTTACTTCCAGAAATATTTTTATTTCTTTTACTTCTTTATTGACCACTCAGTAAAGACTTATTCACTTGAAAATAAAATTATTTTTATTTATTTTAAAAAGTTTTTGATATTTTTATATGTTACTGTTTAAATAAATACCCTTCCCACTTCACCCCAGCTCTTTTTATGACTCTTCCCACCTACTCTCAACTTTATAACATTTTTTAGTTATTATTACTATATACATACACCAATAATAAATAAAAATTATTTTAAAAGCAGTAATTTTAGCTAGAAAATAACATATTTTTTAGGAATGTTGAATAAATCTCAGAGAAGTATACAGTGTATGACATTCTGTCTATCTAGTCATGAGAATGAAAATTGAGAATACAAAAAACAGATAGTGACTTTTAAACTTTAAACATAATCTCATACAAGTAATTAATAAGCAACATTATTTATATAAGATTACTTCTGAGACTGGAAATAGGTCTCATGGGATAGAGATTCTTGCTGTCAAGCCTTATGACATAAGTTTGATTCCTGGAACATACATGGTAGGACAAATATAAACATGTAGTCATCTGACTTTCTCTTTTTTCAATATTTTATTTACATTTCAGATGCCATCCCCCTTCCACATCCTCTTACCATTAATCCCCTAACACATCCCTCCCCTTTCTTTTTTGCCTTTTTACTGTTTAGATTACATGCAACTATTAAGTCAGTTCTAGGTTGAGGAGCTAGCAATACAAGAGATGCAAATAGTCCAGGAACAAGGAAGACAATAAACTCTGATAATCAAAAAACATTCACCACAATAAACACAGTCCTGTGATCACTTCTGTGATCACTATTCCTAAGGGCTTATCAGGCTGATCCAAATATCTCAGCCTACTTCCCTGTCCTAGCCCAAAGTCATTTTCATGCCTGAAGCCTACATCTTTGTTCTTGCTTAAGATTTAGATTTCTGCCTATAATTACTTCTTTGTTCTAGCCTAGGATTTAGATTTCTGCCTGGAATTACTTCTTTGTTCCAGCCCAATGTCAGATTCCTGCCTGCAGTACATTTCTTTGTCCTTGGCCTTTGTTAGATTCCTTCCAAGCAGCCTCTTTCCTTGTCCTTGCCCAATGACAGATTCCTGCCAGGCAGCCCCAAAAGCTCTCCACATCTCCTTTTTATTGCATCGACCAGACTGAGCCTGTCATAGTTCTTTCTGACAAGAAAGCCTTTCTTACCTGTCATGGAATATACATTATCATAAGCAATACACTTCTGTCTTAGGTTAGTAAGGCTCTGTGCCGAATCTTACCCATCCTTGACTTGCAGCTTGTTAAATTAATAACTCTGTCTGGGGGTCCATTTTCAGTTTCAAGTCTCGTAATTTGGCTGCTAGCCTGTTGATGTAGTTAGAGACTAGCTTTAGTACAATGGTCAGGAATAAAAGTATTCCCAGGACAAGAAGAGCTAGCATGATCAAGCTATATATGCTATTCCTGAGGTTTGACCAAAATGGAAATACTGACCTGAAGCCATGAATAATATTATTGGCATTATCTGCAACATCAAAGCTCAACATAGCAGCATTTTTGGAATTCATAATCTCCCTATATGCAATGTTAACACACCCAGAGATGTGTTAGGATTCTGCCAAACATCCTACAGGTGTCTTTAAACACTTTTTTAATCATAATGACAATCACTGTAAATTTTAGAAGTAACACTATTCTAATCATATTTGTCATGACACTTGGGATGGCTCCTAACTCTTGAACCCTGAACCTCCTCCAGATAATTTGAATAGGTTATAAAGCATCAGTCTGTTATACCAGATACCTATATAAATCCTGTTGTATACTCAATACATTAGGAACATTTTTTTTGCTAGATGGTTAACAAAAATAGCTGTCCTAACTTCTTGTGTCAATGCTATTGCAGAAGCAGTGGTGCTAGCAATTAATGAAATTAAAACTGTTGTACCAGCAATAATCAAGCCTGCTACCCTCTTGCTTCTGCTTAAAGCCTAAATCATTTCTTCCAGCACTTTCAAGCTTTTATCAGAGAATCAAGGTTTTCTAATACTCAGGGCAGTAAGACAAAAGCTGGTTGATAGACCCCCATAATAGACATGCCAGGTTTCAACACACTAACACAATTGGAAATTATACAGGCAATGTAACTTACAATAAACACAATAAATGTAATAAATTGGAGACAAAACCAATTTTAGCTTGACAATTAAAACAGCCTTAAAACATGCATTAACACTTGTTTAAAATCCAGATCCTGTCCCAACTTTATCTCTTTCTATCATAACATCATAATGAACTACGGCAAACTTCCAAATATGTCTCTGAAAATGTCCAGATCCAGCCTTCCAAATGTAGACTGTTATTTCTGTGAAGAATTGAGTGGAAATTTTGATGGGGATTGCATTAAAACTGTAGATTACTCGTGGCAAGATAGCCATTTTTACTGTATTAATCCTTTAAATTCATGAGCATGGAGATCTTTCCATCTTCTGAGATCTGCTTTGATTTCTTTCTTCATGGACTTGAAATTCTTGTCATACAGATCTAATACTTGCTTGTTTAGATTCATACCAAGGTATTTTATAGTATTTTTTGTGACTATTGTGAAAGGTGTCATTTTTCTAATTTCTCTCTCAGACTGTTTATCCTTTGAGTAGAGGAAGTCTACTGAGTTGTCTGAGTTAATTTTATAACCAGCCACTTTGCTAAAATTGTTTATCAGGTTTAAAGTTCATGGTGATCTGATAGAATGCATGAAATTATTTTAATTTTCTTGTATCTGTTGAGGCCTGTTTTGTGACCAGTTACATGGTCTATTTTGGAGAAGGTACCATGAAATGCTGAGGAAAGGATGTATTCTTTTGTTTTAGGATGAAATATTCTATAGATATCTGTTGGATCCATTTGGTTCATAACGTCTGTTAGTTTCAATGTATCTCTGTTTAGTTTCTGTTTCCATGATCTCTCCATTGCTGAGAGTGGGGTGTTGAAGTCTCCCACTATTATTGTGTAATTTGCAATGTGTGCTTTAAGCTTTAGTAAGGTTTCTTTTATGAAAATGGGTGCTCTTGTATTTGGCACATAGATGTTCAGAATTGAGAGTTCATGCTGATTGACTTTTCCTTTGACAAGTATGAAATGTCCTTCGTTATCCTTTTTGATAGCTTTAAGTTGAAAGTTGATTTCATTCAATATTAGAATGGCTACTTCAGCATTTTTCTTCATTCCATTTGCTTGAAAAATTGTTTTCTGGCATTTTAGTTTAAGGTAGTGTCTGTCTTTGTCACTGAGGTGGGTTTCCTGTATGCAGCAAAATGCTTGGTCCTGTTTATATATCTAGTCCTTTAGTCTATGTCTTTTTATTGGGGAGTTGAGTCCATTAATGTTAAGAAATATTAAGGAAAGAGGATTGTTGCTTCCTGTTTTTTGTTGTTGTTTTTAGCAGTGACATTGTTTGTATGGCTATCTTCTTTTGGATTTGTTGGAAGATTACTTTCTTGATCTTTCTATGGTATAATTTCCCTCCCCGTAGTGGAATTTTCCTTCTATTATCCTTTGTTGTGCTGGGATTTGGATAGATACTGTATACATTTGGTTTTGTCATGGACTATCTTGGTTTCTCCATCTATGGTAATTGAGAGTTGTGCTGGTTATAGTAGCCTGGGCTGGCATTTGTGTTCTCTTAGGATCTGTATGACATCTGTCCAGGATCTTCTGGATGTTACAGTGTCTGGTGATAAGTCTGGTTAATTCTGATGGGCCTGCCTTTATATGTTACTTGGCCTTATTCCCTTAGTGGTTTTAATATTGTTTCTTTGTTTTGTGCATTTGGTGTTTTGATTATTATATTACAGAAGGTATTTCTTTTCTGGTCTAGTCTATTTGGCATTATTTAAGCTTCTTATATGTTTATGGGCATTTTGTTCTTTATGTTAGGGATGGTTTTTTTTTTCTATAATTTTGTTGAAGATTTTTATTGGCCCTTAAAGTTAGGAATCTTCACTCTCTTCTATCCCTATTATTTTTAGGTTTGCTCTTATTGTGTCCTGGATTTCCTGGAAGTTTTGTATTAAGAATGTTTTATATTTTGCATTTACTTTAACAGTTGTGTCAATATTTTCTATGGTATCTTCTGCACCTGAGATTCTCTCTTCTATCTCTTGTATTCTGTTGGTGATTCTTGCATCTATGACTCCTGATCTTTTTTTCTGTTTTCTATTTCCAGGGTAGTCTCCCTTTGGGGTTTCTTTATTGTTTCTATTTCCATTTTTATTCCCTGGATGATTTTGTTCAATTCCTTTACCTGTTTGGTTGTGGTTTTTTTTGAAATTCTTTAAGGGATTTTTGTGTTTCCTCTTTAAGAACTTCTACCTGTTTACCTATGTTCTCAAATTCTTTAAGAGTGTTATTTATGCCCTTCTTAAAGTCATCTATCATCATCATTAGAAGTGATTTTAAATCTGAATCTTGCTTTCCTAGGGAAATGGTGTATTCAGGACTTTCTGATGTGAGAGAACTAGGTTCTGATGATGCCAAGTACCCTGGGTTGCTGATGCTTATGTTCTTACTCTTGCCTTGCACCATCTGAGTCTCCTTAATTTTACCAGTGCTGTCTCTGACTGGAGCCTGTCTTTCCTATTATCTTGGTGGTGTCAGAACTGTTTGGGGTGGATGTTGCTGCTGGGGTTAGAGCTGAAGCCCAAGAGCTCTTCAGTGCTCAGGGGCAGACCTGAAAGTACCAGTGCACCTGGCCAGGAGGGAATTCCTAGGTCCCAGTGGGTTCCAGTTACTACCTGTCTGGGGCAGGTGTTTCTGTCTCTTTACCTAAGATACTGCCCGAGTTAGAGCTTCCTGGAGCCCTGCATCCTCTGGGTTTCATGGGATTGGATGCAGAGCTGAAGCCCAAGATGTGCTCAGTGCTTTGGTACAGACCGGAAGATCATCTGACTTCTATGTGTGTGTTTTACTGCTTGTTCACTTGCTCATATCCATCCAGAGGGAGACTCAACATAAACAATTATGATGAAAGAAATAAAGAAAACAGCTTAAATAAATACAATGTATTTATACATCTTACAGGCAGACCTATGTCACAGAGTTTGTAGCTGGGTGTTACTGATGACTTCTCTTCTCCCTGGTAGCATTCAGAGTTCTTCCCCAATAACATGAAAGCATTTCAATAGGGGTAAAGCTTCTAGTGGTGGTACACCACCTTGATTTCCCATGTTCTGTGACATAAGGAGTGACACAATGTCATGGGAATAATCAATTTCTTTTGCATTGGATTCAAGACTCACTTTATGGTATAAAATCTATACCTAAAACTGCTAGCTATAGTGATCAATATTCTGAGACTAGGTATATCATGTGCTTTGGGGAAAATATAACACTAATATTGTGCTGAAGAAATACAGCAGTAAAATGACTAAAAATGAGATATTGCTATAACCACTGAGTAGTGTCTCAGTCTTTATCAGAAGATTATCTTTTTAAAATGAATATAAATTAACACAGGGTCTCTCAACTTGACAATGTACAAAGTGACAAAGATTTTTTTTTTTTGTTTTTAGTACTTATTAATAAGTGGGGTGTCTTCTTGAAACCTACCCTCAAAGCACAGGGATCTATTCAGGAAGGGCAAGAAGATTGTTTGAGTCAGAGGTGGTATATAACTATAAGGAAATTGTCTTGTTCAGACACAACAGGACTGATATACCTATGAACCCACAGACATTGTGACAGCAAGAACAAAATCTGTACAAGTTCAAACTACACAAAATCTCATCCCTGAGAATAGGAAATGGACAGAAAGTTACATCCCTAAACACAAGTGATTAGCAATTGATATCTCTTGAGATAGAGACAAAATTAGTTTTTCCAATAGAGTACAACTGAGTATATCAACCACTACTATTATTTGCCAACCCCCATACCCAGAATTAGTTAACTAATACAAAATGGTCCCATAGGCTTTTGTTGGTGGTGGTGGTTTTGTTTGGTTTTCTTGTTTTAGTTTGCTTTGTTTTTTGGGTGAGGTTTGGCTTTTGTTTTGTTTGATTTGACATTTTTTCTTATTGTATTTAATTTTCATTAGTAGTTTAATTTTTTTTTTTTGAGAGAGAGCACGGCGGGGGGTAGAAAAGTTGAGTGTGTAAGAATGTGTGGAAGATCTGGGAGGATTTGGGTAAAGACATGATCAAAATATATTAGATAAACATGTATTTAAATAATAGTTTTAAAAGAAATACATTTATAATTAGAATATTATTTCCTCTATCTAGAATCTTTAAGTAGTACCACTGAATATATTTTAGCATCTATAGAATTGTTTATGGTAGTTTAGATGTGATTGTAAATCTAATGTTTTCTTGTGAATATTTACATGAATACTCACCATGCAGAATCACTTGAGGAATTAATTGTTCTCCATATTTTTAACAGTTAGAAAAGTACATTTGAAAGTTAATGCCAATGACTGTCAGAGGTGAAGTGCTCATAAATTAGCCTCTAGAAGGGACATGACATTCCTGGGTGTTTAGGTAAAGGTTTTTAAAATGTGGTGGTGTGTACTTTTTACTTAGGAATATCATTAAATACTCCTGACTTTTAAATTCTTTGGCTAAACCAGCAATTTATACAAGCTTCTGTTTTAGTATTTCATATTGGTGAACAATTTGTCTCCCTATTTTGGATACTTATTGATTATAATACTAAATAGAAATGTAGCAGCCTGGCCAAGGAAGAGCAAAAGTGACAGTTATTAAAAGATTACTATAATTTTAGGCCTATGTGAAGGTTGAACTCAAATTTGTTAATGCATAATATAGTTTAATGGATATTAAAAACATACCAGATTAAAGTTGAGATCATAATTTATAGACTATATCTTGGAATTCAAAAAATATTCTATCATAAACAAAAATATTTATGATACTTTATTTTTCTAGGATAATATGTGTATGAAGGTGTGAATTTAATGTGAGTATTTTATTAAGCTTTCACCTGAACATCAGGTTCCTCATGAAAATAGGAAGGTAAGCCATCTACCAAATTAGAATGGAATATAATTTGTTTAGCATTTGTACCACAGTGTATTTTAAAAGATTTTCTATGTTTTATTCGCAATAGAGTATATAGTGACTATTATGCATATACACTTAGGTCCTGATAATATTAACTCACTATATTAATATCACACATGTACTAAAATTAACATGTTATTAACTTAAGTCCATATTGTACTTCAGTTTCTTTAGTTTTTTACCAAATTCCTTAGTATTATTTTTCCTATTCTACACTCCTATCCTGTAGACCACAAAGGTCTTGTCATCATATTGCCAAAATCTTCTCCAGATTCAGTTAGGGTCTCTGCTATCCTTTGCTTTGCACATCCTTGGCAGTATTAAAAGGTTTTGCCCAAAAGCTTTTTGAAATTATTCATTTCTAGGTTTCTAATTTGCAGATAGTAAAGACCTGGAATTAAGAAGGTTGTAATGACAATTTGTCAGTCTTATTAAATCCTTCATAAAGCTTTGTGTTATTACTGTGTACATGTCACATTTTGGGTTGATCTTAGTAACTGATGAAGGAGATGTTATAGATTTTTTTTTCTTCATAAGGTTATTTTTTTCCACTCTTAATTTCACAATATTCTCTTCTAAGACTATCACCTTTACACAATCCACATGTATGAGCTTGAGAGACACATTAAACATGTTGGACATGATGTTAGGATTATTATTACTTTTCTTTTGTAATTTAGTAATGAACCATGGTTTTCAAGATTGGATCTGAAGTATGTTTATTCATATATGTTCATACATTATTTTATACATTATTTTAAGTTTATATAATATATAATTATAAATATATGTTTATATAATATATATTATTCATATAAAATATTCATTTTGTCTATTACATTTGTCTATTTGTTTAACTATTTGTTATCAACATGGATATGTGCATGTTGACTATAATTGAATTAGGATGTTTTTTATTATTTAAATTTTTTCCTCTTGGTTATTGAAATTTGTTTCTTTTAATATTTGTCCTTTGAGTATAGGTACTTTGATAGAATATCTCCCATAGGATCAGATGATTGAATACTTCAATTCTAGTTCCTGTCAATTTGTGCGTAGGTTTGAGAGTACAGCATTGCTGTTGAAAGTGTACCACTGAGGGAGGACTATGGTATTTCAAAACGGTGTCCATTCAAGTTTACTCTCTCTGTTTCTTACTGATAATTCAAGGTGTGTGCTCTTAGCCTCCAGTTCCTTGTCATGTCTCCACTCTGTCATTATAAACACTTTTCAGTCTGGAACCAGAATCCCAAATAAACTATGTATTCAGTCAAGTCCTTTGGTAATAATGTTTTATCATAACAATAGAAAGTAACATACTAATAATATATGTTCCTTTTGAAAATGTAGTAGTGCTTCCTTGTTTTCTGAAATTTTCATATGCATCTAATTCATCGTATATATCTCTACCACATGTTTAGAATCAGCCATTTTTGTTTACCTCAAGTTGGCCTGTTTTTTAAAATAAAGGATAGCATTTAAAGTCTGGTTTTATCTGATGTGTGTGTTTGTTGTTTCTAAAATGCAGTTGTGTCGAAGATCTCTCAAAACTAGAGCAATGAGTCATTCCTTTATTGATTTAGTTTATCTACAATCATAAAAGTATTCATTTGTGTCCTCAACTATTATCTACTACTACATAATTCATTTTAGACTTTTCTCTTTTACTTTTCTGTTATCAATCATTCTGTAATTAATCACTGTCAATGAAAAACTTGACATCAATAATCTTCCACCTATGTCCCTAATTTTGTACCAGGACACAGAAATATTGGGTTGATTCTGCTAACTTAAAACATGTAATTGTAAATATTACTAATGAAATTTTATTAATGAGATTTTAGATTTAGACGTATTAACTTCCCATCAATCTTTTTTTCCACTTATTTCCATTCTTGTAGATCACAAATCTTTTCCTGAACAATAATTAGTAAGGTTATTATGTTTGTATCACAATTAGTTTGTCATAGTCCAATTTCCATATAGGTATACACTGGCATCTTAAATAACATTTGAAGTTTACATATATTATTCTTCACTCTTCATGCTTTCAAATTTTATAGGTTTTGATAAATATGGAGTCATATGTGGCTATATTTATAGGTTACATAAATCATACTGCATAACTTTATGTATATTACATATGTATATCATAAAATGGTATATTTAGAAAACATACAAGTCTTCAGAATAGAAAGTAGTGGTGTTATAAATTTTACAGTATTAATACATTTACCATGCAACTCCTATTCCTAAGTCCCAAAGAACACTAAGAAATAGGAGTAAGTAAATATGAAAAAGCCTGAAACTAGAATACCAAGTGCAAGACAATATCTCCTACATACGACAGGGATACTACATGCATGAAATATCAACTATATCATTGTCTGAAGAAGATTTACATAGTGTCAACACAATTTGGCACAGTGAAATGGATAGAAGAATTTTCATATGAGCCTACCCAGGGAAAAATAGCCACAGGCAGCCATTGACTCTTGAGAAAAACTGTTTTCTCCAGTGGTGACTTTCATAATACTAATCCAAACTGGTCAGTTCTAAAGATATGAACAAATAATATTATATTCACAAAGAACTCAGTAAGGTCTGTGTGTGTGTTTGTGTGTGTGTGTGTGTGTGTGTATCCACGCATCTTCCATGCAGAACATGTGGAATACAGAGGACAGTTTTCCACTATCAAACTCAGCTTATATCAGTCTTGAGTCCTAGTTCCTTTATCTACTGAGCCAACCTGCTGGATTTACATATAACTTTTTGTTTATTTTTATGTTTTTATTTTCCTTATTTATGTTAATAATTTGTTTTTTAAAATTACAATTTCATTAAATCATTTCCCCATTTTTCCTCCTCACAAACCATCCCATATTCTCTTCCTTATTATTTTATCAAATTGATCATTCACTAATTGTTATTATATAATATATGTACATATATTTCTACATATGATAGTATAACTTGCTTAATTTGTTCTCATGCAATATACTTTGATCAATTTCATTTCTATCATTTAACTCCTTACAGCTCCTTACCACCTTACTTATCTAAGAAATAATTCATAGGATTTTATATATATATATATATATATATATATATATATATATAAATATATATGTGTGTGTGTGTGTGTATAAACTCAATATTTGCAGCATCAATATATTGGCATGATATTCTCTTACCAGGTATAGAATAAATAAGCTATGGAAAACTCTTTTACATTTTGCAATATATTTAAAATTAAACTTCATTTTTGTAAATGTATTAAACTATATTAATCTATTCTAATAAATCAAACACAATTACCCAAAAAAGTCTAGAAAAAGAAGAAAGAATATCAAATTTGAACTCTTAGCATACATAGCATTTTATCCTGCAGAAGAATATTGCATAATGTAGTCCTCATGTTTTGGTAGCAACTACATATACTTTTCAAAGACTTGAATTTCATATTGTTCATAATGCTTCTCTTTTCTCTATTTTAATGGAAAAAAAGAAAAATATCTAGCACTTTCAATTGAGTATTGTGTTCTGAAGTCCAAATAGGTTGTTAGGGATGTATCTGGATGTTTAAATATGCAAGTTGGAATTCTTTGCTCTAGAATTACAAGTAAAGACAATGTTTAGCATTGTCTGAGGTAGAGTTCTGAAACATACTGGTAGTCCTTAATGACACCTTACAGTAAGGTGGTTAAACATTACAGTACAAAGCTTCCAGAGTTACTCCATACTTGCATACTGAGAAACATAAATTGTAATTATCAATACTGATGGTAGGCAACAGAGTTATGCTTATTCACCATTATCGAATCCTTTCAAAAAATTTCAGCATTGGGATTATAATAGGGTTTAATTTAATTCTTTTATTATCACTTACAGTTCTAATATCATCATTTCCTAACAATATAATACTGTGTATATTTTCTTCTACTTCTTTTAATTTCTAAAGCTAATAATTGACAAAATGCTAAAAGTGGAATTAAGTCTTCTTAGCAGTTTGTTGCTGGAAGTACTATACAATCAATCAGAAAGACTGAGTGGGAGTGGGGATGAATTAAATGTTAAACAGTAAGCTGCCTTCACTAAACTAATATTCTTTAAAAAAAAATACCTGCAAATAAAGTATATGACTCAAAACCATAAATGGCAACACATGGTGGCATTTTCTCAATCTGTGTACACACAAGTACCTTTTGTCTGTTCCCAGTATTTGCACATTTTTTTTTACCAAAAATATATTTTTTATACATGCAAAAGTTATTGATTCTAAGACACATTCAATATGCACAAATTCCAGGCAGTAGTTATCTACAAAGGCAAAGTTGACCACAGTAATCAGAAACAAATAAAACAAACAAACAAACAAAAACTACTTGGAAGATTATCAAAGCAAATAGTGAAATGTTAATTATTATGGCAGTCACCTAAGAAATTCAATCTTGTATAACTACTGGGCATATGGATGATGTAAATTCTTTATTTTCCTATTGTTTTAGTTATTGGTTTAGAAAATATTTTCATGATTTTTTATTTAGTATTTGATACGAAAATTGCATTTATAAATGTTTAAAATGAATAGAGAATCATTTTATAATATGGTGATAGGCTCAGAAATCTAACTTTGAACATTCATGAATTCAAACCTAAAAAACTGCAAACCCCCTCAATATTAATTAGGAAAATATTATTGAAATATTGTCTTTGACACACAAAGGAAGAATGTATAGGAAAAACTCACTAAGAATGAGTAGCAAGGCTCAGTGTTGTACCAGGAGAGGAAGAAATGAGAAACAAGATAAATGAGAAACTCCAGAACAGAACCTCAGAACCAGAGCTCTATGTTTGGGCATTTCTATTGTGTCAATTTGAAAATAGTAATAGTAGCATTCTTGGAATAAAAGCAGAAGCACAGGAAATGGAGATACAAGCTCCAGCTTTTCATCTCATATTCCTTAATAGGAAGGACTTTGCACAGGATGAAGTAGTAGTGAGTATAATACTTGGACCAAACAGAAAGCAGGAGCCTTCCATTGACTGCAATATAATAAAAAAATCAAAGCTTCTTTAATGAGGTGTAGAAGCTATACTTTTCTGTAGATGTAAGAATAAGTATTTAGAATATACATAGAATTTATGCTTATTTATGGAATGGGCAGTACCATGTGTTGCTTTAGGGTAAGCAACATTTAAAAGGTAAACAAAATGAACAGAATGTTTTAGAATAATTTCAAAAGCTCCCAAGAAAGTTATAATAGAAAATAAAGAGACCAGAAAAAAAAGTACTTGAAGAAATTATAGTCCATAACATCTACTATAGTCTTTTTAACAATTAATTTATATTTCATATAAAGTTAATATCTGTAAAGTCAATACTAGAAATAATAGAGTTTATTTTTCATGCCCTTTCATTATATTACCAGGCTCTCCCTCTCCTTCTCCTTCTTCTTCTCCCTCTACCTCCCCTTCCCCTCCATATCCTCCTTTCTCTTTCTGTGTGTGGGGGTCTAGAGATCTCAACAGTATCAGCTGTTTGTTTGTTCCTAACTTCAATATGTACTGACTTTCTCTCAAATCTTGACAGAAAAAAATTCTTCAAGGAGCAATATACTTTCTATTATATGGGAGAGGATCACAAAAAGGCACTGGATTCTTATTTTGTTCTTTAGAAAAGAATGCCAGCCTCTGCATGTGTCATTCATATGTCCTTTGAGATCTGTCATTCACAATGCTGGTGACCAACAAGTACCATCTAGATATGTGTAAATTTAAAATCAACATCATTTATAGAGCATTTGATTAGTCACAAGCATGGCAAAGAAAGAATCTTCTGTTTAATAAAATTCTAGCTTAAATGACAAGACAGTTTGACAGTAGATCTCATCTATGAAGGCATAATTCATTTTGAAAAAAATCAACCCATCATATTTGTAAAAAAATGTTGGAGGCAAATGTCTAGCTCCCGCTCATTGAACATGCAAGGAATAGAGCAATTTGACTGAATAAATTTTCAGATGAAGTATCAAGAGCTAACATTTTAAGACTGTCATAGAGCTTCTATTGTAAGTCAGTGAAATGTATAAATTAGGTTGGGATACATCATGTCAAGTAGAATCCATTATTAAATTGGAAACAGAATAATTCCATTTTGTAAATTACAGTGATAAATTGTATTTTAAATACTGATTGAGGGAATAAAAATCCTTGACAGTATCAATTTTATAAGTTATTTTAAAAGCATTTAGTGTAAGAAAGGCCATATAAGGTAATACACTGTTACTATTACTCTAATATCAATAAGCTAATTTAACAGTTATATAAAATATGCATTCAAATAGCTTAAAAATATAGAAAACATATTTTAAAAATGTTCTTTAACAGATTTTGATTTAGTTGAGGGAAGTTGTGGACTTTTACATTTAAAGATCTTTTGAGAATTTAACATTAGAAAATTGTCTTCTCAAAATATCCTATAGTTAATATTTGTACAGTCACTGGTGATGATTCATTAAAGGATTCACTAGTCGTTAAGGAAAAAAAACATACTCTTCATGACCTTTGAGGGTCTGGGTTACCTCACTCAGGATGATATTTTCTAGCTCCATCCATTTGCCTGCAAAATTCATGATGGCCTTGTTTTTAATAGCTGAATAGTATTTCATTGTGTAGATTGCATTTTCTGTATTTATTTTTGGTGGAGGGAAATCTAGGTTGCTTCCAATCTCTGGCTATTACAAATAAGGCTACTATGAGAATAGTGGAGAATGTGTTCTGGTGATATGGTGGAACAGCTTTTGGGTATATGCCAAGGAACAATACAGCTGGGTTTTCCAGTTTTCTGTGGAACCTCCAGACTGATTTCCAGGGTGGTTGTATTAGTTTACAATCACACCCCTTCTCCACATTCTTGCCAGCATCTGCTGTTGCTTAAGTTTTTGATCTTAGCCATACTGATTCGCATAAGGTATCTCAGGATCATTTGATGTGCATCTCCCTGATGGCTTAAAATGTTGAATATTGCTTTAGGTACTTCTCCAGTCATTTCAGATTCCTCTGTTGATGATTCTCTGATTTGCTCTGCTTTTCATTTTTAAATTGAGTTATTTGGTTTTGAGGAATCTAACTTTTAAGTGAATATTAGCCAAAAAGAACAGAATACCCATGATACAACCCACAGAACCTAAGAAATTAAACAAGAAAAAAGGCCTAGGTGAGAATGCATAAATACCATTTAAAAGGAGGAACTAAATAGTCATGGGAGGCAGAAGGACCTGGATAGAAGAGGGGAAGGGGAAGGGAATAGGAGGGAAAGACAGGAGAGAGACCCAGACGGCCAGGAGAATGAATAGAAATATCCAGCTGTCAAGTGTCATGGATGGGTAGATTCTCTAACATGTCCTGGTATGGCGTAGGCTCCCAGGACCCAATGTGTTTGACATTAGCTGAAATACTCAACAGTAGGGATATGGAACCTGAAGAGATCAACTTGAGTAGTCAGACAGAACACCAGTAGACTGATGGGGATACCAACCCACCTACAAAATTGCTCCTGTCTAAAACAAACACAGGGACAAAAGTGGAGCAGAGACTAAAAGAATGGCTGACAAGTGACAGGCATAACTCATAGACAAGACAACAATGTCTGGCACTATTACTGATGCCGTGTTATGTGCTTGCACATTGATGCCTAGAGAATGGCTGTCATTTGAGAGGCTCTATCAGCACGATTGAGACACATACAGCTACACTGTTGCCTGGAGTTCCAGTCCTAGATTCATATAGAAGAATTAGGGGAAAAATCAAAAGAACTGAGGGAGATGGCACCCCCATAGAAAGACCAACAGTGTTAATAACCTGGACCTCTTGGAACTCCCATAGACTGAGCCATCAACTAAAGATCATACAAGGGCTGGACTCAGCCCACTCAGGGTTAGGGAATAACCAGAGAGGCACACTCTCAGAGGGAAAAGGGAGGGGGTGGGGGAAGAACTCTGCAAGTGGTGACCGGGGAGTAAAGCAACATTTGGGATGCAAATACATAAAACAACTAATCTAAAAAAAAAATTAAAAAGAAGAAAAAAAGAAAGCAAAATCAATTTTAATTCCCAAAAATCTGACCTCAGATACAGGTTTATCAAGTAATTATTACATTGATTTTATTCGAACCTCAAAAAAATATCCATATAGCAATTACTAAAAAATAAAATTAATATTATACTCAGCTCTCATCTTAAACATTGAGAAGGAAAATAGGTATTTATGTCAGTTTATTTTACCAAGATTAGTGTACATAATTTCAAAACTGAAATACTTCACAAAGGTGCTAGGAATTTAACTTCTTCAACTACCTTTTTTCTGGTCTCTTTATTTTTGATCGATTGCTATTATAACTGTCTTGGGAGCTTTTGGAATTATTCTAAAACACTCTGTTCATTTTGTTTACCTTTTAAATGTTGCTTACCCTGCAGCCACACAAAGTACTGCCACTTCCATAAGTGAGCATAAATTCCAAGTATATTCTAAATATTTATTACGTCTACAGATAAGCAGAGCTCCCACACCTTATCAAAGAGCTTTGGTTTTTAGTATATAGCCACCATTACAAAAATCTACAGCTGGTCAAAATGCAGAGAAAATTGACTGGGAAGCCTACCCCTATTTAACCAATTTATAGCATAACTCCTTACAGATCAGGGAAGCTTTTGGAAGCGGGTTCTCTAAGAGCCAAGGGACCACAAGATCTGCAGGGTTATACTACCCTCTTTATCTGACGGGTAGTTGCATTCATCGAATCTCATCCTCATGGTGAGATTTCCTTAAACAATACCAACATTAGCACAACATCACTTGGCATACCGATGTAGATGGAGAAACTATTAAAGGGCCACTACCAAATGAAGAGCTATAAGCAATTAATGACTGCTAAGATCAGTATTAAGTGTAGCTGGCAGTTATATTTACATACATATGTAGAGATTTGTAATATAACTAAAAGAAAAGATTAAGAATTTGAGTGTGAGTGGGGGAACACAGGGAAGAGTGAGAAGCAAGAGAAGATAAAGCAAATGGGGTATGATACTCATGTACAAGTTTATCAAATAAGAAATGAATTTAAACCTAAAAAAAAAAACAAACAATAATAACTAAATTTGTGTCTGCACACAGTCTATTGCTCTAAGTTACAGATCATCTCTTCCCTTAAATACCTCATCTGCACTCAACTCTTCTTTGTGAAACTTTCTCTGTAGCCACTGTTGTTTTCCCCTCTACGGATGTGACCTTGACATTTCTTTGAATCTTATTTGTTTTTGAATTATGTTCAGTTTATTACTTAATTTTAGAACCAATAGAATTCTCTTATCTTGCCTGTTGGAATGTTCATTTTATAGTATATTTTCTATGTAAGTCTGGGGTCTGTTTTAATGTATTATTTGTTTTTATCCTCCTTTGTGATAGCTGATTTTATTTATTTCCTACCCCTGCCTCATTCAATTAACTCATGTCACATGTTATTTTGGCAGGTTTTAGACATTTGTTTTTCAGTGGGGATTTATTGAACTTTGTTCTAGAGTATTTGTCAATTGTTGGAAAACTGTAACATCATTGCTTTTCAGATTCTCAGGCTAAAGTGAAGTGGAATTTGTCTAAGGTTTATTAATTTTAACTACAAGTCAAATCCCTTATGGAGAGTTTGCTTAATATCCTGTGAATAATGAGACTATCTGGTTAGAACAATAGAAGGAGAGTTTACTCCCTAGTCAATGGTTCTCCCACATAGTGTATCTGGAGCCTCAGTAGTTTTCTCAGCAATGTGCTCATTCTCAATCCAGCGGTTATCCTCAGGAGCAAGGCCATCTGCAGATCCCAAGACTCCTCTCTCCTTCTATCTCTGTGGTACAGTATCAGAGTGCTTGGCACTTGTGTTTACCCTTTCTACACCATTCTTGGAAATTCGCACACTAGTAAGAAAAAACAACTGTAGGGCTCACCTCAGGAGCTTCTCACCTTCTAGAAACATCTAGTCTTCATTGACTGGCAGCATGTCTTGAAAAGCATTGTTCAGACATATTTATCTACTTTTCAATCAGATTTGTTGATCATGTTTTCTAAAGCTCACTTGCTTACAAAACTGTTACCTATTTTTTAAGTTTCTAAGTAGTATGTGTTAAAGAATCTCATGATAATCTTTGTGTATTAGTTTTTATTAAAATTTTCAGTTTAATAACTGAAGGTAAAAACTCCTTATTATTAGTTGTTGTGAATATAAATTGTGATAAATATTCAATGTAAATTCAAGACAACTGCAAAACCTTGGTATACTTTAAATCATATGTTTGCTATATAAAAATAAATGTGTGTTGTATGGTTTGGAATATAGAGAAGCAATTTTAAAATACAAATTTTAAAATTCAAAACAGAGCATTATAGAAATATAGAATAACTGCAAAATTCTTTTATTTTCTGTGGTCAGGAAAATATGTTGTTAATATTAGGTATGCCTAAGAAACAGTACACATGTTCTAATTCACATTAAAGTAATATTGAAGTAATCGTAAAACTGCATGTTATTTCCAAGATAAGAGAACTAAACATGCTATATTAAGAAGAAATTCTGACAGTTTAAAATAAGGCTAAAATCTAAGAAATAGTAAGAGAGTGTAAACAGACCAATGAAAGCACTAGTATGTACATTTTATACTATGTCTGGCAGCAAAATATGTGTATCAGCTCTTCTGATAAAAAACACTACCATTATCACACTATATTCAAAGTACTGCAAAAACATATGATCTTAGTAGTTAACTAAAACTTGATAATCAAATGAATTAAATATTTTGAAAAGTAGATATAACCCAAAAATATGAACAAAAATGTATTATACAGTCATAGCAATTTTAATATTGTATTTTTATTTTGTTATATATGTGTTTGATGTGCCTGGGCATAACTATGCCATGGCACATGTATGGATGTGAACAGACATCTTTGTGGGGTCTGTTCTCCCCTCTCATCTGCACATATTTTACCGAGACTGAATTTAGGCTACCAGGCTTCTCTGACCAACAATTTGTACCACTGAGTGACCACATTGGCCCCGGCATAGTCACAAAAATGCAAAAGAAAATATACATAATATCAAGGAGCATTTCAGCATGATCAAGTTTACAAAGCAGAAGAGAATCACAATGTTTATGCACCTTTCCTCATATGGGTTTCCGCATAAGCAGAAGATATTGAAAAACAGAAATGTGTTTGCTTTGTTTGTTTAACTGCAACAGTTTTTTGTTCTTTTAAATTTTTAATTGGTTATTTTATTTGTTGCTGTTCAAATGTTAATCCCCTCCTTGTCTCCCCTCTGCAAACCCATATTTATCCCCCTACCCCCTGCTTCTATGAGTGTTCTCTACTTACCTACCCACCCACTTTCACCTCAGTGCCCTAGCATCCCCCTATGCTGGAGCATCAAGATTCCACAAGACCAAGGGTCTCCCCTCCCATTGATGCCAGATAAGGCAATCCTCTGCTATATCTGCAGTTGGTGGTTTATTTTCTGTGAGCTTTTGTGGGGCAGGGGTCTGGTTAGTTGATAGTGTTGTTCTTTCTATTTACGCAGTCCAAGGTAGACTCCACCTCTATTTCCTGTGTACTAGTATTTCAGCTGTGTCTCACCATACCTGACAGACTGAAAACTTTAATAAGAAATAATGCACAAAATTACTCTGAGATGCTTTATCATATAATTCTGAAAAACTTAAAAATAGGAAACACTTTTGTAAGCAAGAGAGCTTTAGAAAACATGATCAACTAATCTGATGGAATGTCAACAGAATGAACATTCAGCAGTTGCAGAATGCTGATTCTTACAAGCATGTTAAAAGATTTATAAAATTCTACCATAAGCATGTTTCAACATATTTCAACTATTGACATTCTGTTGTTTGGAAAGATAGAAAGTTTAGGGAAAGGACAGATTAGATAGAAATTCTATATTTAACATTTAAAATATGCTTCTAAATAATACATAGCTTAACAAAGTATATTTATTAAACTCTATGAATGGAATATTAAATATAATTTGATCACAAACTTGCATAACACAAAACAAATGTTCAAATGCACCATTATAAAAAATTAAACTTAAAAATGCAAAAGTACATTAACAAAAATTCTTATGTATTGCCTTATTAAAAATTATCAATATTGCATATAATTTACAAAAAAATGTATTTTTATATGTGTATAGAAGACAGCATGACATAAAATCCAACTTAATTTCATGACTAAATACAAAGTGTAGGCCAGTTTCACCATGCACACCACAGAGGTTGCCAATCAATCAGCAGGTACTTGTCAGAGACTTCTCATTGATGTCAGCCCTCATTGATGTCAGGGCTTAATGTTATTGCCAAGAGCCATCCAGATGTCTTGAGTCTGTGCTGCAGCCATGTTGATGTCCTTCTGCCATGTTGCTGCTGGGACCATATTGATGTGAATGACTGCACTGCCACCTGAAGCCATGATGATGTCTTGGCCGTGCCTGGGTCTGTGGTTCTACTGTAGCCTGTGTCTATGTTGATGTCCATAGTTGATCTTACAACCAAAGGCCATGAAGATGTGTTTATGGGCTGCTTCCTGAGACATGGTGATGTGGCAGTGCTCCAGCTGGAGCTCATATAGATCTGAGTGGCCTGCACTGCCACCACAATCCATCTCAATATCAGTAGTCTGTTGTCTGAGCTGCCTCCAAGGGCATTGTCTGAATCCTACTGCAGCCAGTTTGTGGACTCTGCTATCACCAGAAACCCTGTGGAGGACCGTGATCTGTGTTCACACTGATTGTGAAGAGCAAGGTGGCTACTTTTGCTGTATATGGCTGATCACAGATGCAAAGTTGAAGGGACATTGAAGGCTTCTGTAACAATCCCTACACCCACCTAGACTCCAAACTCCCCAAAACATTCTAGAAAGGAAGCCACCAAAAAGAACAATTAAAAAGGGTGCTGAAGTGCAGATCTCCCTAATTTACAGCTTCTAGTGGGTATCTGGGAGAGGAAGGACTCAGCTCTATTTAAGGGGAAGGCCACTAAGAATCATGCTGTAGAGATTATATGGACAACACAAATTGAATGATTTTTATTCTTATTTTTATTTTTACTTTTTTTTCTGTGCAGAGGAGATAGCATAAGAGCAAACATAGATGGACTGGGAAGTAAGTGTGATTAGGATATATGATGTGAAAGTCTCAGAGAATCAAAATTGTTATGTTAAAATAAAGTTGGTAATGGAAAATAGGGAAACCCAAAAGGTCATTGAGATCTCATATTTGAACATGGTGTTGAATGGTAAAATTTTCAAATGTTTTATGTATTAGACTGGTAAAAACATTTGTTTACATTGTCTACATTTCTCTAACATACATATATTTGCAATCTAATAAGTGATATAAAGATGACTTCTTTTCTTTCCTGTTTGAGTTTTGTTTGTACGTTTAAAATAAGGTCTTACTACATAGTCTAGGATCCTCTAGAACTCATTACACTTCTACATCAGGGACCACTCCTATCCCGAGTGTTACAATTGCAGGCATGTGGCACCTACCAATACAGCTCCTGGATTCTCTTACCCTCTCTTACTACATTAAAAAAAAGTGTAAAATTCTGTCCATAGTCACATATTTGATTGAAAATGGGCAAAAAGCAGAAACATGTTAATCTGTTTATTATTGATAACAAAACCACAAGATTTATGATTGTTATAAAACAATGTAGATGATTTTATGAATGTCTAGTTTTCCATTTTAACTTAAATGTTAATTAATTTATAAATGAATAATGAGTATTAATAATTTGTATTATTTTCATTTTTATGATTCTGTTTTAAAAATTGTGGTTATGCTAACAGCATTTGAAAACTAAATGCAGTTACTAGTACCTATCACACAATTTATTTGTATATAGAGTATAATAGTATAAACTATAGTTTTATAAATGATTTACTTGCAATTTATTACATTCTAATGGTCAATCTGTATAACATTCATTATAAATGTACATTGGTTTCTCTTAGCCATTTATGACCTATATATTTTATACTAAAAAGACACATTTATTTTAATAAATAAATTCTTATTTTTACTTTGCCTTTTTAAAGCTATTTTTATATAGTATATTCTGATCATTGATTTTTGTCCCACAACTTTTCTCAGATTCTCCCCAAACCTCTATACAGCCAATACTATTCCCCTTGTCTCTCTTTTAATCTTTAACAAAAGAGAGAAAGCCAAAAATTAAACAAATAAGACAAAATCAAGAAATAGAAACACACAAAACAGAAAAACATAAAAGGGAATCCAAAATATACAAGCAAAAGACCAATAAGACAAAATACCTCTAGAAAGCAAAATACAGGGTGGGGGAAGTTTATAATAATACCATTAACTTGCTTTTGTCTTAGGCAACTACTCTTGGGTATGTGATCTACCTTCAAGTATGATTATTATACTGAGTGAGGTTCCATTAGAGAAAACTAAGTTTACCTTTGCCTATGGGTATCAATTTTATATTGTGTTTTAGTTTGGGGTAAATACTTATGACAACTTACTCTTCTGAATTCTGGGAACCCATCTGGCTTGGGCTTGAACCTGTCCTGGTCCTATGTACACTTTGACAGTCTGTGTTCATATCTATATCAATCCTGCTATGTCTGGAGGGGACATATTCCTTGGCATTTTTAAGTCATCCACCCCCTCTTTCTTTGAAACTCTTTTAGCCTACTCTTCCATGTACATACTCAGCCTGGGGGTGCAAGAGTGGCATGGTGAAGAAATTCCCACTTAACACTCAACCTTAACTTCCAAAGGTTTTCAGTCTGTACATTGTCTAGATGTCAGTCTCTGTGTTCTTGTCATAGTTATGGTTCTATTGGAGTGAAGAGACACTATGACCAAGGCAATTCATAAAACAAACCACTTAGGTAGGGGATAACTTACAGTTTCATAGAGATAATCCATAATCACACTGGGAGAAGCAAAAAGACATGGTGCTTGAACAGTATTGAAATTTTTGCATTCTGATTCACAGACAGCAGGCAGAGAGAGAGAGAGAGGGAGGGGCTAGGGGAGGGGGAGGGAGGGAGAGGGAGAGGGAGACAGAGAGGGGGAGGGGGAGTGGGAGGGAGAGGGGGAGAGGGGAAAGGGGAGGGAGAGGGGGAGGGAGAGGGAGAGGTGAAGAAACTGAGAGAGATTAGTTCTAACATGAGTTTTGTAAATCACAAAGGCTAATCCCAATGACACCCTTTCTCCAACAAAGTCATGCCATCTAAGCATTCCTAAATAATTCACTAACTGAAGATTAATAATGCAAATAGATGAGTTTATGACTCCATTCTGATTCAAAGCACCCACCACATTCCACCCCAATGCCCCCATAGGCCTCTACCCATATCATATGCAAAATGCATTTAGTCCAATTTTAGAATTCCCCTGTCTTTCACAGTCTCAAGACCTCTAAAAACTCCAAAGTCTATTCTGAGACACAAGGAAGTCTTTGAACTTTAATATACTATAAAATAAAAATTGAAACATCTTATATTTCTAGTACACAATGACAAAGTTTATACATTGTCATTTGAAAAAAGAGGAAAGAGAGCATAATCAAGAATGAGTGGACCAAATCAACACTTAAAGCTGGCAGGACAAACCACATTCTTTCCCTCGATTGCTGATGTCAGAACTCCAACTAATTCCACCATTGTTGACTAAAACACACCTCTCTCTGTGCAGGTTCCCCATCAGGTCTGCAGCCCTCCTTTGCAGGGATCCCTTATCTGTCATGGAAAGTCTTATCAACTTTTAGTCTAAGAAGTTTTCCTTAGCTGTGGAGGAAACTTTCATAATAACTTTTCTGTATCTTTCTTGACTTTAAAGCCAGAACACCATGGCCAGTGCTAGCTACCAAATTCTTCTGCTTACTAGTGCTGGATCCTGGATCCCTTTTTTACTTGCATTTGAATAATATTTATGTTCTTGTCCTATGCTTCTTAAGCTTTTCTTTACTTTCATCTCACAAACTGAAAGATTAGTTATGTGAGGTCTTCACAGGAACCATCTCCTTTACTCCATTTAACACCAGGACTTTCTTTAAACTTTTGATCTCCTTGAGCTCCAATATTACATTTCTTATTTGTTTTCTCTTTTAACTGTTTGTTATGTGGTTTTGTTTGTTTGTTTTTGCTGCTTATTTCTTTTTATTATATACCTGTATTAGAGTGATCACTAGTATCCATGTGACATCATCAATACTAGGCTGTCTTAAAGTCTCTGACAATCAAACTAATCTAAAACTCATCTATTTATCCTCAAGCAAATATTTTAGAACTGAATGAAAAAAAGAAATAAAAAGGAAGGTCATGACTACTTCTGGATGTACTGGAAGATAATGTTTATTGTAGAAAAAATGGAGAACATAGCACAAGACAGGGAGAGTTCAAAGTGAACATGACCCTGAGCCTGGCCATATGTGGCAATGAGGGAGGAAGAAGGAAGAGCCAAGAGAACTGGAGAATAAGGAGTAGAAGAAAGAGGTCAGTAACAAAAATGGCTGGATTATATAGGAAAGGACAACATCAGACCCTGGGCTGAAATAATTTAGGATAGGGTTGGGGATGCCAGCCTTACATTGTAACAGACAGTGACTGAGGGTTGCTACAAGGCTAAGTCTCCTTTAAAAGGTTAAATAAGTATATAACAAGAACAAAACAAAAAACCAAGAAACATACACATTCTTTGCCAAACTATCACAAGAATGACTTATATGCTACTGGCTAATATTCCTCCCCTCTAAAAACTCTTGAGCCAGTCCTGAATCTTTTGAAATGCCTTCATACAACTGTCTTCTTTAATTTTCTTGAGATGACACATTAATTGCTATTTAAAAACTTTGTGGTGGTTTAAGTGAAAATGAACCCCCACCATAGGCTTGTAGGTAGTGACCCTACCAAGAATAGGTGTGCTCTTGTTGTAATAGTTATGGCCTCATTGAAGAAAGTATGTCATTAAGAGTGAGCTTTGAGTTTTAGATGCTCAAGCCAAGCCAAATGTGTGTCTCTCTCTTCCTGTTGCCTGTTGATACAAATGGCTCCTACTCTTGGCTCCTACTCCAGCACCATTTCTGCCTGTGTGCTATAATGCTTCCTGTAATGATGACAATCTAAAATGGAAGCCAGCTCCATTCAACTAAATGCTTTTCCCTAAAAGACTTCCCATGGTCATGGCATCTCTCTCTTAACAGCAATAAATCTTAACTAAGACAGTCCAACCACTTTTTTAGTTTAAAGTTCCAAAGCCTTTAATATTTCTCTAAACAACAGCATGGGTAGGCTTTTAACTGTAACATGCTTCTTCCTGGTACAAATTTTGACTTAATTCTGTTCTATTGCTGTGAAGAAACAACACCATCAATATAACTCGTAAGGTAAAGCGTTAAGCTGAGGTCTTGCTCATAGTTTCAGAGGGTTAGTCTATGATTATCATGCGTAGAAGCAGAAAGGCATTATACTCAAGGAACAGCTGTGACCTTTATATCCCGATCCATAGGGGACACATATATACATACACAGATAGACAGAGAGAGACAGAGACAGAGACATACAGAGAGACAGAGAGAGACAAACAGGGACAAACAGAGACAGAGAGAGACAAAAACAGAAAGAAATAGAGACAGAAAGGGACTCGGTCTGACATAGGTTTTTGATGCCTACTCCCAGTGACATACCTCCTCCCACATGGGCACATATCCTAGTCCTTTCCAATCATTATTAACTAGAGACAAAGCATAAATGGTCTATGGGACCATTCCATTTAAATCAAATTCAAATTTCCTCTTCCATGAAATTATGCTTATTTTAAATGCAAAAGACACCTTCCCTTTCTGAGGCATCTGTCTTGAGCTCATTGACTCTATACTTAAGCACAGAGTCAATCAACAACTCAAGGAGTGCCAACCTCTCATGCTACATCATGTCTAGATATCTTTGAGTTCTTTGGAACAGTGATTTTCAGCCTTGTAAAAAAATAACAAAGGTATATTTTTTGTTCATTACAAAACAATGGTAACTAATGAAGAAAACAATGAGGATTGAATTGAGCTAATAATTTTCAAATTCTTTTGCTCTCTAATGTATAATTTTCTTTTCTGTTCTTAAATTTGTTTCATTGTGATTTTTCAAATTTCTTTAATATTTACTTATACGATCAAATATTGTTCAATCATTAATTGAGAACATTACATAAATTTCAAATTTCTTTTCTGCAATTATATCTCCTTATAGCATCTGTAATTCTTGCATTTCTATTGATAGAAATTGCGATTTTATACATACCTTAGAGATGCTTTGGGATTCACAGTACATGTGTCTTGACTAGTCACACAGATGTTTCATGTTATTTGTTTTTGTATTTTCTTCCCCATCCTAACTTGTGGGCAGGGAAAAGGTGGTCAAAAATGGCTTATCCTGGAGCAGGAAAACTCACCTATCTCTGAGCTTCCCACAACATCCCAACAATTCCTGAACCTACCAATCTCTTAGTACTCCAATCTCAGGATTTGAAATCTCACCAAGTCTCACTTGGGTAATTTCTGTCCTGAGAAGCACTGCCCCTTCTGTCTCATGTAAGTACTGCCACTTTGTCCAGTTTCTGACTGTTCATTCTCAGGAGCAGAGGACAGCAATTCCTGGTTTCATCTTGCCACACCCTGGACTTTCCAATAAATCTCTTTCTGGAGATTTTTCTGCCTAGTTCAATTCATTGGAAGAAGCCAAAAAGAAAAGAAGCAATGAAGTGAAGAAAAGATGAGCTCCTCAGCTTAGCTGGAGATATTCTCCTCTGGGAACTTTAAGACCCTGAAGAGGCTTTCTCCTAGAATATGTGGTTCCTGAGCTCCCAAGTCACAGGATGCCCTTCTACTCTGTCCCACCTCAGAGCTGTGTGGTTTCTGGATTGTCATGTCTCAGGATGCTCCTCCACTGGGATACCTTTTTCCCTCACAGCTGTATGGTTTCTGGGCTTCTGAATCCCAGGATACCCATCCAATGGAAAAGAAACAATTACAATATCTATACGTTTTTTGGTGGTAACATGGGCCACGGACATATACACAGATCATAAATGCTTCAGGATCACAGACACAGGCATGTTTCTTGGTGTCAGCATGGGTAAGGACGTGACTAGGTGGCAGTACAGTCTACTCACACAGGCTGTTCCTTGCTAACCTTGCATCTCTAGTCGCACCTGTCTTCGTTGCGCACGAACTGTTCTGCTTTTCTTTCTCTTCATCTCTCCATCACATGCTTGCTCATTTTAGTGGCTTCTAGGCCTCTCGGTATCTTCTTCCGTGCACATGCTGCCTGGTGGCAGGTGGGAATTGTCTGGGTGTCCTCTACTCTTACTTACACGGGTCTTAAATATGCTGTCACAAAAGTTAGAAGTTCATGTGTACAATTGTCCTACTGTATCCATAAGATATCCTACTGTTTTCTTGAAGTCATCCTCTAATTCTGGTTATAACAATCTTTCTGATCATTCTTTAAGAAATATTCCTGATCCTTAGAAGAACAAGAGTCTAGTACAGATGTCCTATGTAGGACTGAGAATTCCATTGTCTCCAATTCTCTGAATTTTGAGAACATTGCAGCATAATGTTATTTACCATCTGAGGCAAACAGAAGTTTCCCTGATAATATTTGAAAGGTGCACGAATCTATGGTTATAATGGCAAGTTATTAGAAATTAGTTCAATACTATGCACATGTAACAGATTAATGGAAGTACTTTCTATTAAAAGTTCTGTGGCCTATATAGGCACAAGTCCAAGACCTCAGTACTGGTGCCAGATATGAGTTTGACTACTAAATGGGCCTCAATATAATCATTAAGTGGTTGGTTATATCCTTAACATTTCTGTCAGTGTTGAACCTGTTAGCATATATTTCCAAGGCTATTTATTACTTTAGCTCTCAAATTTACAACTGGGTGAGAATATGGTCTACTTTATCATCTGAGAGAAGGCAATATGAAAAACAGTCACAATAGATGAGGCCTCCAGAGCAGTGCTGGTAGTCAGGCTGCCATCAGGGGTACATTGCTGTCCTAGGGCTATGTAGAACTGGTCCCATCCTTCACCTGGGTATTGTGGAAGATCTGGCTTTAAGAGGTTACAGGTGACCAGCTAGCCTCACTAAAGCAGCAAAAGAGAGCTGACCACAAGAGAGGGTGTGAGAATGGGAGACCTGGAAAACTGAGCACCTCAGCTACCATACAGACCTAGATTCAGGGCTTTGAGTTGGCCAGCATCTACCATGTCTATGAACTGCTGGAATACATGAAGGGACCAGTCCTACATAACCAAAGTAGCTGGATTTTCATGATATCCAGCAACTACAGGATATCTGAGAGGAGTCGCAGTGAGGATTCAGTATAGATAGTACCACAGAAGCCAGAGGCCTCAACCCACAACAATGATTCATTATAATAATGAACATTTGTAAGTATAGCTGTTTGGGCAAATGGATATATTGTGTGACACACCCCATGTTCTATAGAAGGTGAGTTATTTATTTATTTATTTATTTATTTATTTTTGTTTTCTCTTGGGGTTAGGTTGCAAGGATATAGAATAGATATGAAAAAATGAAAAATGAGTGAGATTGGGATGCATAATATAAAAATCACAGAGTCAATACAATGCTAAAAAAAATACTTGTGAAACTACTAGTATAGCAAAAGAAGATAGACTCAACTCTTGCTCTTAACCAAGGAAATATTAGCAGTTGATAGGTCTTGGAATAAGAGGCATCAGAATTTTTAAAGGGTTCAACTTCTGATGAGCCTATCATGCTCCAGTAGAAGGCCAACCATCCAAGAACAAAAGAGCAGGATGTATTATATTTGATATGCTTAAATAAGAAAAAAAGGACACAAAATTAGAAGGATAGGGAAGGTGGTAGAGGCAAAGAGTGGGAAAAGAATGAATATGAACAAAGTAGTTGTATAAATTTCTCAAAGAAATAACAAAAATGAGAAAAAAAGGAACTTGGGAAACAGAAGTGTTTCCATGTAAAAGTCAGCAATAGAAAATAGAGTAAAAGAAAATAGAGTAAAAGCATAGGAAATTCTCAGTCTCAGCTGCTTCTCATAGCTTTTCAGGAGTTGCTGGAGACGAAAGGGTTAAATAAGAAGAGGGGAGTGTTTACAACCTTTTTACAAGGAGTGGATATGATTGCTCCCTGATTTGCGGTCTCAGGCTATTTAACACTGGTGAGCTGGGACAAATTGGGAAAAGATCTAGATTTTGCTTGGAATCAGGATAGCTCTGGGTCAGAAGAGAAGAGGAGATAGAAAAAAATAGAAAATTTGGAAGCTTTGTTAGCCAAAAATGGAGTCTCTAACAGTTCAAAACAGAAAGAAGAAGGAAGAGGCAGTCACAATTTTGGTGGGCAGGACTCTGCCCAGTCTACCCCTCCCTCTCGCCTGCAGCTTGCTGCACCACCTCCATATGTTGAGCCTGGCGGAGGAGGAGGTGGAGAGAATGGAGAGGTTTTTTTGCCCAGAGAGTTAACCCTCGAGGGGTGAGGCGCTTTAAAGATAGTAGAAAAAGGAGCTGGCAAAGTCATCCCTACAGCGGTGTCAACCCACAGATATTATTTTATTAATAATTTTTAAGACAAAATTTCAACCACTGCTGTGTTGTGGCAGCATGGGCCATTAAAATGGATTCATCCTAAAATATTAATAACAAGAACTATTGAATATTGTCCTACCACTGTTGCAATATTAGCTTTGGAAGGTGTGCAACAGTGTTTGCAACATTTTGGTATGGAGCTATCTAAAATTATAATATTTTTAATAATAATCAATTGCAGGTTCTGTGTGCTACCATAGATGATTGGGCAATATTAAATGTGGATAAGCTGGAAAATTTGATAATCATTATCCTCAGCATCCATTGATACATTTTTTTGAATCCCATCCTATTGTTTTTCCAAAAATGACTAAAAGTAACCTTTAATTGGTGCTGCTGTTATATATATTGATGGTTCTAAAACTGGATGTGGATCATATACATTTAATACTGATGATCCTGTGGTGATTCAATTTGCTCCTGCCTCTCCTCAAATTATAGAGTTAAAAATTTTAATAGAAGTTTTTGATAAATTTAAAGAACCTTTTAATTTAGTATAAGATTCTCTGTATGTGGTAAATGTTTTAAAGCTGTTAGAAGCTACTGATAAGATAAAATTGACCAGTCCTATTTATAATTTGTTAACAATATTGCAAAAATTGATATGGGAACATAAATTTCCTTTCTTTGTGCAGCATGTGAGAGCCCATACAGGCTTACCTGAGCCTGTTCGTGCTGCTAATAATGAAGTTGATATGGCTATGTGCAGAGAGTTTATTTTTACTAGTATTCTTGATTCCCCAGTAGCGCTAGCCACCCAGTTTCATAAGACTTTTCATGTTAATGCTAAAACATTGCAAATGAAGTATAAAATTTCCAGAGTCATCAGCTGTTTTTGATGCTGTCGCCTCATCCACTTATAACCAGACATCTGTTCTCTAAGTTCAGAGTCTTGCTCATGTTCTGCAACTGTCTTGTAACCAGTGATGCTGTTCGTATAGTTGCAAAGTATTCTCTATTAATAATAGATAATGTGACTTGTGACGAGACACTTGAGGTGGAGCCTGCGGATCGGATGCTCTTGTTCTAGGATCTCCTTCTTCTTGGTAATTTTCCTCCTCAGGTTTTAAGTGGATGACAGAACTGTTAGACATCACTGGATGGTCTCCCTCCATCATGTCTAGCTTACTCTTGTCATCCGATGCATCTGGAAGACTATTAACACTGCTGCTTTGGCTGCTGGCACTGATAGACATACTGGGGATAGACTGATTGCTTCCAACTCTATTCATTGTTCCTGTCTGGTGGGAGTGAATCCAAAGAGATTGGTGTCTTTACGGTTATGGCAAATGGATGTAACACGTTTTTCAGAATTTAGAAAATTAAGATATGTTCTTGTATCTGTAGATACTTGTTCAGGTCTTATTTTTGCTTCCCCCTTGTCAGTGGACAAAGCAAAGAATGTCATTCTTCATTGCTTAGAAACATGGGCAGTGAGGGGAAAACCCCAAGCAATAAAAACTGATAATGGCCCTGGCTATACAGCTGCTTCCTTTAAATTTTTTTGTCAACAAATGCAAGTGTCTATAAAACATTGATTACCATATAATCCACAAGGTCAGGATATGGTGGAAAGAGCCCATTGTACTCTTAAAAAAATATTTTATAAAACAAAAGGGGGATTTGGCCATGGCTGCACCCCGAGAGAATGTAATTCTCTTGCTTTTTTTTTTACTTAAAATTTTTTACAACTTGATGTAACTGGTCGCTCTGTTGCAGAGCGTCATACTTATTAGCATAAACAAAAAAGAATTTTTTAAACTTTTCACCAGATATTAGTACTAGTTTTAATGCTACCTATGCTGGCCTTAATTTTACTTGGCAGGATAGCTATGCCTGTTAATCCTTTTGATGTGTGGTTGCTTTGTGGAGTGAATGGTAGCTACACAGATCTGTCACCCTTTGTTATGATTGGGGGAGGATCTCATGGAGTACAAAAATTTTCTTATTACACCTCCTTGGGTGTGCAGGTGACCAATGAAGACATTGATTATAGACCATCCTTTTATGAGGCTGTTGTAGGAAAGGGGTTTGGAAAAAACATTACCTTTAGTCCTACTCCTATTTGTGTTAGGGCACCTTTTGTGTTTATTGTTAGTAATACTACTCAGCTTTATAGGAGCCAACTAGTTTGTAGTAATCTTGATTGCTTTTATAGCATGTTCCTGGGAGAGTGATAAGTTTCCCTATACCAATTCTAGCACCTTAATTGTACCCTGGCTGTTAACAGCAATCAGCACATTGGACTCCCTGTCTGACAGTGCCTGCCAACACACAGCACTGACAAATGCATTTGTGTCATCTTCTTTCCGGTCTTTGTCTAACACACTCTTAACTGTATCAAACTTAAAAGTTAGCAAAGTCTTAGAAAGTCCTTTATGGTATAGGTAGAGGGAGTTGTTCTCACTTCCACAAACTATATAATTTCCATTGGAAGTTTCCCATTGTTGTTGTGGCAATGAGTCACACAGTACAAACCTCCAAAGTCCTTAATAACTTATCCACCAATACAGCTGCTGCCTTTGAGTCACAAGCATCCTTAAATGTCCAACTAAAAGGAAGACTCATGCTGGTCAATCAAAGAATTGACCTCGTCCAAGAGCAGGTGGATGCACTATGGCAGTTGGGCCAATTGGGTGTGAATGGAAATATGCTGGACTGTGTGTTACGGCTGTTCAATATCAAAATTATATTCAAGCTGCTAATCTGTCTTGTCAGCTCTCTAGTTTTTTGACAGGTAATTGGTCGGTGGACTTTGAAAGTTTGATGAGGAGATTGCGGATAGCCATTGTGACAGTGAACTCCACTCGCTTAGACTCTAGTCTCACCAGTGGACTTGCTGCGTGGATCGCTGGAGCTGTGTTTCATCTTAAAGAGTGGGCGGGTGTCTTTATTTGGGGGCCGTGGTGTTGGCCGGTTGTGTCTTTTGCATGTGGCTTCTTTGTAAACTAAAAAGAGACCATGCCAGGCACAAAACTGTAGTCTACCAAGCCTTGGCTGCTATTGAGGATGCTGAACCCCCCACCCCATGTTTGGCTTGCAACCCTAAAGGAATTATGAGCAGCTTATAGCAGATACGAGCCCATAAAGAGTACATACTGGCAGTTTGAGTTGATTTCGAGTGGGTACTCGACAGGGAATGTTCCACGAGTGTGGATAGATTTCCCGAAAATATGCCTGATTGCACAAAGGTTTGATGCCAAAACCTCCTCTCCTCGCACGGAGCCGGCCCGAGTGCCCCAGGGAGGAGGTTCCCTTTCCCTGTCAAAAGGCATCAAGATGGGTATGGGAAGTATTACTCATTGCACAACGACAAGAGAAGAAACCCATTACAATATCTCATTTTGTACAGGTGATCAGGCCTCTGCTTGCCCTCACTGTACAACTACACTCATACGGCAACTATCATGTATCCATTCTGTGACTCAGGGTTTGCAATAAAACAAAAAAAGGGGAGATGTAGGCCGCTGACCTGGCTCAGCTGGTCAAGATGGCGCCAGCTTCTGGTATGATCTACTGGTAAACAAGTGCACTGTGCATGCGATCATCTTTGGGCCAATTCAGTTTTGGCGCCAACCCCTCCGGAGTGGGATATGCTAATGAGGTACTGCAATCCTGACCAATTGCCCCCTCCAGAGCAGAGTATGCTAATGAAGCACTGCAATTCTGACCAATCGCGCACCTCCATGCGCTTTCCCCGCCTCCGCCCAGGGCTGAGGGTATATAAGCAGCTTGCCCTGGGCACTCGGGGTTCCTTGCAAAATGAAGAAGCGCTTCTACAATAAAGGCTGTTGAGAAGGATCTGGTTGTTCGTGTCTTCCTTGCTGGTCGAGTGGGGCACGACACTTAAGGGAATTTTAGTGGCAAAGTCATATACATACTATTGCTTCTAAAAATAAGGTAATAGATGGTGCACACACAACAGATGTATAAGGCTACTGTTATTGAAGAAATCAGGGAAGGGAGAGAGGTACCTCAGCAGTTAAGAGTTTGCTACTCTTATAGAGGATCAGAGTTTGTTCCTTGCATTCATGTCTAGAAGCTCATGATGGTCAATAACTCCACTCTAGGCAATGTAATCAGCTTTTGGCCTCAAAGAAACCTATATTTATATCACATGCCCATATGCATGTACATGCATATACATACATGCACAGACACACGCACTGAATCAATAAGATGGCAAATTGATAGATCAGAAGATTTTGAAATATACATTTTAATTATTAATGTAAAATTTTGTAGTTTTAAGAAAACTTACATTTAATAGAAAAGAAAAATTACATCCAATAGAGCCCTAACTACTCAAGAACCCAGTATTATTTTTTAAAACATATGTCACTAGAAAATTTTTTTATAATAGAACAGAATTGTGATTATATGTTGTGTTAAAGAGCATAGCTGTCACTAAAACCTATTCTACATTTCCTATTTCTCACAGTCCCATTCCAGAGACAAAGAGGCATACAAAAAAACATAAAATAATGACTGAATTAAAATGGTATAAAAGCAAAAAGGAAGAGGGGAGATGGGATGTGGGGTTCTAAGGAGGGGAAAGAGGATGGCATCTGAAATGTAAATAAATAAAATATCCAATAAAAATAATGGCTGCATATTTTGCTTAATAATTAGTTTGCTTCATTATTGCCATGGCATTAATGAGAAATGCCAATGATTTGATGTTTATTTGAAAGTCAATTTCTACTACAGCTTTAAAAACATACTATATCCACTAAACAAGAGTGCTTCTAAGCATAATAATATCAGGGAATACTGCAATCATACTGTGGTATTTACATTCATCTATGGAAGGGTCTTACTTTCTAACATTCTAATTTAATGCTGCTTCTTATGTGTAACTTCAAACTGAGGGTTTGTCAGCCACTGGAGAGAGGAAAACACAATTTTGCATTGTGTTTATCTAACACGTAGTCTTAGTTCATTCTTCAACAAATGAATACTAAGCTGGCAATGCCTTTTGAAACTTTTTGGGATGATATTTCATTTCTAATCATATGTTACTATGACAAGAATATTGTTCATGAGCTTCAGAAGCCTACCACAATCTGTCTAGGTTAGGCTTTAAGGAAAATATGTATTTTCTTCTCATTCTCTTTTATGTTTCTTGAGTTTTAAGCCTATGAAGAGTAACTTGAATTTTGAACTTCCATTCATTCCTGTATGAAACAGCAATAGCTGAAACTCTGGGCATTGGCTGTAAATTACAAAAATAAGCAAAATAAAGCAATATTACATAAGACCAACTGTTTGAACCTTGGCTCCTCCCTATGAACATGGAAAATGTCAGCCCTCCAATTTCTTCTATTCCTCCATTTCATATTTCAAAGAACACAAGAGTTTCAGGAAGTTCTTTCAGTTCTCAATGACACTGTTTGTGTCATTCGTTCTTGTATCATATGTTTGTGTCTACTTGGTTCTTATAGTAAATACAGGAAACATCTCTATTGTTACTATGGTAACAAAAAATAAAATAGTTCCTAAAAAAGTTTTATATAGCTTATAAATAAAATGTCTTACAAGTTTTGGACTTGTATGTCTTACTAAAATAAAAAGAACTGCAATCAGCAAAGCCACTAATTTCCTCTGATTTACTAAATTACTCAACAATTACTGAGAAACACAAAAGATTTAGACTGAAAGGACTGGGTACATACTTTTCAGAAAACAACAACCCAGTCACTATTGTTTTTTTTTTTAATGATTTTGAAATTTCTAGGTCAATGCCAATTTCTAATGATACATTTATATATTACTATTTGATTCCAGAGGAAAAAAGCTGCTTTGATACAACTTACCGTTTAGCAAGCGGGTATCACTTTTTATATATCAGGCTTCTATAGGAGGTATTACTGTTACTAATTTATGGTTATTCAAATCTAAGCCTTGGTGATTTGAAGGAACAAAAATAAAAATATAAATGGGAACATTTACATGAAATAATAGGCAAATATTTATGTTTGTGATGTGAGAATACAGTGTTGAGCAACACAAAGTCTCAGCAATAACCTAAGCCATGAGTACAGTACATTACCTCAAGCTAGATTAGTAAGAACATTATGTAACCACCCAGTGCTAGACTGCTTTCTTCCCAATTTGAATGTATAACCCTGCAACTCTATCTAAAGATTGCGTTTCTATTTTGTATGTATTTTTCTCACACACAGAATTTCCAAGGCTTATTGTTCTGATAATTGCTTCCATTAAACCAATTTAGAAACCATATATTTTATGTCCATATAAGAAAAGAAGCAAATTAGATTCAAACACACACTGTGCTTAGCTCTCTAGCTACATATGGAAATTAAAGCCAATTGAGAAATGCTATATTCTATTGAATCCCATTGTCAATTGCATGGCTTTGCTGAAAAAATAAGAGTGGGAATGATCTGTTTTAGACCCCTGAGTAGCAGCAGTCCTTTATAAAAAAGAATTTCAGTAACAACACTGCAGTATGCATATTTTCTGAGGCCACAATACATTTTCTTCCCCTAAAACATATTTGTAGCTTTTCTTAAAGGACAAGTTGTAATGCAATAAGAAAATCAAGTTCAATGTTTATAATATTATGGATGAATGACAATAATGTATGTGTATGTGTGATTTCTAAACTGGTTAAACTGCTTAACCCTTTAAAAACTATGTACAGATTGTGTTCAGGAATTTTGCAAGTATTTATTTTTTCATTATTCCTTTGCTTTGTCTCTCAGTTGTTTTACATTCATTCTTCTTCAAACAAAAATGCGTTTTATGTATTTTTTTCTAAAAGGCATTTTGTATAAAATATTTTAACCCGATTTTTAAAAAAGTGTAATTTAAGTGATGGATTTTGTTTGAAAGTATATTTTCCTTAATTTAGAAATTATGAAAATAAAGATCAAGTTGGTTTTCAGGGAAACTCAGAAACAATTAGACATAGTATCAGTGATGTATGACTGACTACCTATCTGACTACTCCAAATACCCAAAATATCATCAAATTCACTATGATTCTCATATTGAGATATTCTTGAGATCCTATAAGCCAATATTTATATTTTTCTTAGGCTATTTTTCTAATGGTTTTGTTTCTTTTGACCAAAATCTTAAAGAGAAGATAAACTAAATGGTTTCATGCCAAAACCATTAATGTTTTGCTTTTGAAGTAATTGACTTAAAAGGGGTCTATGATAGTTTTTAGATCTGTGATAAAATCACTTCATGAGAGGCACAAGTTAAGAGTCTTTTTAAGCACACAGGTCAGTATTGTTGCCTCTTGGCACTACATTATATATTAAATTTCCAGAACTACATTTTCAGAATTATCTTTCAAAATTGTGATTTTACATATTTATTTTACTATTTCCACCCCTAAGCCCTTGACAACCATAGTTTTATCATCTGTTTCTATGTGATTTATAATTTTAGATGTTTTGTGCATCTGAAATCATATAGTTTATGATCCTCTATGTCTTCTATCATTATGGTTGATTATTATTATTATTATGATTATTATTATGATTATTATTATTATTATGACTCCATAATGATACATTTATGTCTTACCAGAATATTAGCATGCATGTCATATGCTTTAAAGATGTACAGTCTTACAAAAAAAACCCAAATTACTTAGTATAAGATGATAATGAAAATAAATCACTTTGAAATATAATTGTCTAAAATCTTCAGTTTTTTAAGATGTGGTTGCTTAAGGATCTGAAAAACATGGAACCAAATTAAAATATACCTTAATAAGGGTAGTATAGGAAAATAATAAAAGAACCTTAAAAAACAACACCAGGTAATGTACAGGTATAGTGCTTTCCTCATTTATAAATTTTGCTGTGTAATAAGACAGACATAGAAAAACAACAATAATGACAAAATGGCTTAGTCATTTACATGTGAGATTTAAGAGAACCAAACTCATACACACAAAAATCGATTTGTTGGCTGGGCAGTGGTGGTGCATGCCTTTAATCCCAGCACTTGAGAGGCAGAGGCAGGCAGATTTCTGAGTTCAAGGCCAGCCTGGTCTACAGAGTAAGTTCCAGGACAGCCAGGGCTACACAGAGAAACCCTGTCTCAAGAAAAAAAAAAAAACAAACCAAACAAAACAGAAAAACAAAAAACAAAAATATTGATTGGTTGATATGGTTGGTAAGAGTTGGAAACAAGAGAAAGAATGGCAGAAACTTTATGTCATAGTGTCAGAAAATGTTCGACCTGACATTCAGGGTTTTGTCTAGCACTCTGCTGTATACATAATCTTTGTCAAGGTGTTAGATCTTTTGTTAGGCTGTTCTCATAACCAATAATGAAACTGATAGTAATCACTAAGGTCAGGACTGTATTTGGAATAATTAATAAAATATGTCTGTGGACTCCATGATGCTGGTCATTTCATATATATAAATTTATCAATACCTTAGTGTGTTGAATTGTGTATGTTAAAATGATACAGCTCTTTGAACATTAGAGATAGCTCAATAAAATAGTTAAGAACTTTGGTATAGCTTAGGACTAGGACATTAGTAAGAATGCACAATCTTTAGGACAATAAACTAGTAACAATTAAACTTTATTTAAAAAGTAGAACTATGGAGTTTCTGAAAAGTAAAATAATATTTTAGAGTATTTTGAGAATCTGAAAATAGATTTGCACCATAAGAAAAAAGGAATAATATACACCTGCAATGATGCTGGGAACTAAACCCATGTCCCTTGAATACCAGAAAAGTACTTTGACACTGACTTACATCCTCAGCCATAGATGTCTTTGAATGCCAGGAATAGTATGATTCGGATTTTATTAGTATTTTCTCAACTCAGCTGACACCAAGAGACAGTTTACACCCAGGAGTTCTGACACATCCAGGATCACAGGTGAGGCCAAAACCACCACCCCAATACCTGGCCAAACTGGGGTCATCCCCACCCACTGGGACCCAGGGGACACAGGAAATCCAGCTAGACAGAGAAATGTATATTCCTTCTGGTTTGCATCTGTGCCCTGGAGCAGAGACTATTCTCTGGATCCCCACCACACTCAGCCCACACCCATAGGCAGCTTGATCCCCAGGAGATCTGACACATCCAGGATCACAGAATCACAGGCTCCCAAGAGAGACAGAATCCAGTCAGAGATAGCAAGGCCAGTTTACAGAGATAACCAGGTGGTGAGAGGCAAGATCAAGAACATAAGCAACAGAAACCAATGCTACTTGGCAACATCAGAACCCAGTTTTCCCACAACAGTAAGCCCTGGATACCACCAACAACCCCCTCCCCCCAAAAAGATTCAGATCTAAAATCCCATCTCATGAAGATGATAGAGGATGTTAAGTACATTAAAACTCCCTTTTAAAAATACAGGAGAACACAGATAAACAAGTAGAAGCCCTTAAAGAGGAAACATATAAATCTTTCAAATAAATGGAGGAAAATACAATAAAACATGTGTAGAAGTTGAACAAAACTATCAAGGATATAAAACGGAAATATAAGCATTAAAGAAAATACAAAAAGAGGCAATGCTGGAAACGGAAAACCTGGGAAAGAGAGCAGGGGTCAGAGATGCAAGCATCACAAATAGTATAAAGAGATAGAAGAGAAAATCTCAGGTATAGAAGATACCATAGAAGACATTGATACAAGAGTCAAAGAAAATACAAAAGCAAAAAGCTCCTCACACAAAATATTCAAAAACTGAGGGCAAAATGAAAAGACTAAACTTAAGAATAATAAGTATAGAAGAGAGTGACGATTCCCAACTCAAAGAGCTAGTAAACATCTTCAACAAAATTATAGAAGAAAATTTCCCTAACCTAAAAAAAGAGATGCCCATAAATGTGCAAGAAGTCAATAGAACACCAAACAAGTTGGACCAGAAAAGAAATTTCTCCCATCACATAATAATCAAAATATCAAATGCACAGAACAACAACAACAACAAAAAGAATATTAAAAATGGTAAGAGAAAAAGGTCAAATAACTTATAAAGGCAGACCTCTCAGAATTACACCAGAGTTCTCAACCAGAGACTCTAAAAGCCAAAAGATACCGTTATAGATGTTATACAGACCCCAAAATAACAAAAATGCCAGTCAAGTCTACTATACCCAGCAAAACTCTCAAATACCATAGATAGAGAAACCAAGTTTTTTCCATGACAAGACCAAATTTAAAATGTTTCCACTAACCCAGCCATACAAAGGATAATAGAAGAAAAACTCCAAGAAGGGAAACTATACCCAAGAAAAAACAAGAAACTAATCTTCTCACAATAAATTCTAAAGAAGAAACATACAAACATAATTCCACATCTAACAATAAAAATAACAGGGAGTAACAATCATTGGTCCTTAATATCTCTCAACATCAATGGACTCAATTCCCCAATAAAAAGACATAGACTAACAGAGTGGATACATAAACAGGACACAGCATTTTGCTGCTTACAGGAAACACACCTCAGTATCAAAGAGTGACAGAGTAAATGACTGGAAAAAATATCCAAACAAATGGTCTCAAGAAATGAGTTTGAATAGCCACTCTAAAATCCAATAATAAAGACATTTAACCAAAAGTTATCAAAAAAAAAATGGGAAGGTCCCTTCATACTCATAAAAGGGAAAATACACCAGATGAACTCTTAATTCTGAACATCTATGACACCAATACAAAGGCAGCCACATTTTTTTAAAGAAATGTTACTAAAGATCAAAAGACACATTGCATCTCATACAATAGACTTTAACACCCTACTCACCAATGGGTGGATCACAAAAACAAAAAGTAAACAGAAACACAGTAAAACTAAGAGAAGTTATAAATCAAATGGATTTAACAGACATCTACAGAACATTGCAAGCTAAAACAAAAGAATATACCTTTTTCTCAGTACCTCCTCATGGTACATTCTCCAAAATTGATCATATAGTCTGACAAAAAAAAAGCCTCAACAGATACAAAATGATTTAATTAATTCCATGTACTATATTGGACCACCATGGACTAAGGCTGGTCTTCAATTACAACAAAAACAAGAGAAAGCCTGCATACACATGGAAGGTGAACTGCTCTCTACTCAATGATAACTTGGTCAGGGAAGAAAAAAGAAACAAATTAAAGACTTTTTAGAATTTAATGAAAAGGAAAGCCAACATACCAAAACTTATGAGACACAACAAAAACAGCGCTAAGAGGAAAACTCATAGCTTTCAGGGCCTCCATAAAGATAAAAAGGCAACTGACAGAATGGAAAAAGATCTTCACTAACCAGGCATCCAACAAAGGACTCATGTACAAAATATATAAGGAATTCATTAAAGTAGACAACAACAAATCAAATAATCCAATAAAAAATGGGGTACAAAGCAAAACAGAATTCTCAACAGAAGAATCTTGAATATCCGAGAAGCATTAAAGAAATTTTGACATCCTTAGTCATCAGGGAAATGCAAATCAAAACTACTCTGTGATTCTTTCTTATATCCAAGTAATGATACATGTTTCTGAGGATGTGGGACAATGGGAATCCCACCATTGCTGGTGGGATTGCAAACTTGTACAACCACTCTGGAAATCAGTCTATCACTTTCTCAGAAAATTGAGAATAGTTCTAATTCAAGTCTGAGCTATCCCACTCGTGGTGTATAATACCCAAAGATTTTCTACCATACCACAAGGACATTTCCTCGTACAACTACATTAATAGCTGCTTTATTGGAAATATCCAGAAACTAGAAACAACTTAGATGCCCATCAACTGGAGAATGGATAATGAAAATGTGGTTTGTTTACAACGAGTACTACTTAGTTATTAAAACAAAAGTATCGGGAAATTTGAGGGCAAATGGATGGAACTAGAGAATATGATCCTATGTGAAGTAACACAGACCCAGAAGGACACACATGGTATGTACTCACTTATAAGAGGAATTGGCTATAAATTACAGCATAAGCATTCTCGGATTCAAAGAGCCAAAGAAGCTAAGTAACAAAGAGATCCCAAGGGAGGATGCTTGAATCTCACTCTAAAGGGGAAACAAAGTACATATCTGAGGTGGGTGGAGGGAGAGATCTGCATGAGAGAGGTAGTTGGGAGAGGAATCATAGAGAAGATCAAATGATCAACTACGGGAGAAATGGGAAAAGAGGGCTGGGAGAGAAAAAGGAAATTAGTGTCTGGAGGGAACCATTTGTAGGATGCACCAGAGATCTGGAATGGAGAAGGCTCCAGGAAGTCTGACAGAGTGGCCAGATTTGTCTGAAGCTCCCAGCAGTGGGGGAGATTGAGCCTGAATCTCCTATAGCTAGGCTGGACTTCCAGTGGACAGCTAAGGACACCAACCAACTCTCAAAATCTTCAAACTAAAATTTGTATTCCCTACAAGATGTACAGGGATAAGGATGTACTTGGGGCTCACAGAGACAGAAACACCAGCGGTATTCATGGGCTGGACCTAGGTCCCTTGAACATATTTAGCAGATGTGTAGCTTGGTCTTAATGTGGGCCCCTTAACAACTGGAGAGAGCACTGTACCTGACTCTGTGAATCCCTTTCTCCTAGCTGGACTGCCTTGGGGAGGAAGATGTGAAGGGAGTGGGTTGAGAAGGTGTCTTCAAGGAGATGGGAGTGTGGAGCTGTGATCAGAATGTAAATAAATACATAAATAAATAAATGAAAAATAAAATCCTGGGTAGAAACTTTATTTAGAAATAATCAACTTCATAAAAATACAGTATAGAATGATCATTGGTATGTGATGGAAAGTGAAGGAAGTGAGAAGTTGTCAACAATTAATATTTCAGTTATGTAAGATTTGTTCATTCTCCTGATCTGTCCTGCAATACTGTGGCTTTAAATGATAATACTGCATTATTCAATCTAATTTCTTTTAAACAATTAGGAAAGTAAATCTTATGTTAAGTCTCTCTCTCTCTCTCTCTCTCTCTCTCTCTCTCTCTCTCTCTCTCTCTCATACACACACACATACACACACAAACACACACAAACACACAAAACCTTAATGCTATTTAAAATTTTTAGATGTGAACCACTGTTATACTAAGGAATGGTTTATATCCTAAATGTCTGAAGATTTCTTCTTTATAAAATAAAACCAATTTGAGAATTGAAAGGCCATCTGAAATAATACAAACCCTTGTAAATTATCATAAACTTTTAAGACTGTTAATATGCCAGATAACTGTGTGAATCCTTAACCACATGACAATGTGCTATATTTTTGTTGTTGACTAACATTTATTAGAAAAATCTGTTCTTGGCAGTTCTCACATATATCACACATACACTAGTAATTTCCTTGTGTCTTTCTCTGCAAGCATTAGCTTTTAATTTTAAAGGTCACTGGAAGCATTTCCCCACACTAGAAATAACAACAGTGTGTTTTGTTTAAATGATACTATGATATTTAGCTTATTATTTTAAAAATAATGAAATCTTTCCATATTTCACATAATTTGAATGAAAATGCTACACAGAGTGATGAGCAATAAAGGTTAATCATTAAAAATAATTGAAAAATCTTACTTTAAAACCAGTTTTAATACATATATTGTGAATGCAACCAACTAGTTTTAATGGCTTAGCTTTGTTCCTTTGGCTTTACCTTTGCTAGATGTTTCATTTTTCTAGATTTTATAACCATTTATTTTAATTTACAAAAATTAAATATTTTAAACTGTATTTATATTTGTGTACCACTTGATTTTTTAGTACTCTAGAGGTTGGAAAAGTGAATGCAATGGATACCCTAAAACCTGACTACTGTGTGACCGTGAGTCCTCATGGATATGCTGGGAACTGAAGTCAGGTCAGTTCTCTCTCTGTCAGAGCAACAAGTGTTCTTATCTGTTGAGCCTCTTCTTCAGCCTGTGTTTTGATGAAACATGCTGGGTTTTCAATGCAGGTACAGTGATCTGAGTAACTGCTGCTTTGAGTATTCATTTTTCCTTTCATTTAACATTTTACTTTATGTTCTAATCATTGCTAATCACAGCTGGTTTGTATGTGTATGTGTGTGTGTGTGTGTGTGTGTGTGTGTGTGTGTGTGTATTAATGCTTTAGTTCATGTATGTACATATAGAGATTTATGTTCACTTTCTTTCTCTATTGTTTCTATTTCATTTAATTTTTAACCAGAAGCTTGCTGTTGTAATAAAATGGTTGGTTAGTAACTCCTGAGATTCACCTATCTTCCTCCACCCATGAGATTACAGTCATCAGATTTTCTACAGTCTGTAGTGATCCAAACTTAGGTCCTCATATGCAGGAAGTACTTTACACAGTGAACTATCTCTTATCTCTCCTTTGTAACTTTTCATGGAAGAAAAACCCTATCTCTCCAGCTTGTTGTGAACAAACATATTTATTTACTTTGTCTAAAATAATAATAAGATTAGAGTGTAATTTGTCAGTGATTGACATTTTACAAATTTTCACTTACTTTGAAATGGACTAAATTAATAAGTATCAATGTAAACTTATTATTTCCTTGTACTATGTCATTATGTTACCTGCCACAAATATGAAGACAAATATCAGGATTCTCTGTCTGACTTAATAAAAAAATTAACTAAGGAAAGAATGTCAAAATCCAGGAAAATCAAACAGGAGAAAATTGTCAGTTAATTAGAATACAGAGGATGAAAATACTTTCAAGCTTTATCTATTGGTTTATGTTTTAAGGTAGAACCTCCTACAACCTTAGGCTAATCTCAAATGTGAGATCATCCTTTCTCCATCATCTGAGTGCTGAATATTTTGTTTTAGTCTTAAATTTTATTAGACATTTGCTAGAGAGGAGAAATTGGTAGACTAGGAGCTAAACAAACTTATGTTGATAATATAATTAGTTGTTCTAGAAAGTTAGAATTGACTTTCTTAGGTAATGTAAACACTCCCACATTTTATTTTTTATTTTTTTTATTAGATATTTTATTTACATTTCAGATGGCATCCCCTATCCCCATTCCCCCCAACACCCCTTAGGAAACTCCTATCCCATGCCCCCTTTCCCTTTTTGCATTTATACATTTTTTTAAAATAATGTTAATCATAGGCTTTATAAGTTTGGAATTGTTCAATCAGAGGTGTAACCCACTGACCGACCTAGATATAACAACTATCTTTGACTGGTGGAGATACATGAATATCTGCCTCCCTGTCTCCCCCCTCTTTCTCTCTTTCATCACCTAGCTTCTCCTCTCCTTCTTCTTCTCCTCTTCTTACTCCTTTTCTTCCTCTCAGTACTCCTCCTACCTTAGCTCCTCCTACACATCACCCTTCCTGTTAAAATGAAACTTTTCTCTCAAAATACAATTAGAGCATAATTATGCCAATTTGTACCAGTGAGGTACAGGATAGTCCTAATACCCAGTCCATCCTTTTGTGGACTGACCAGCTCCTCTGTCATCTATTCTAACTAGAACATTTAGTTCTGAACCTGGCTTTAGGATGAATGTCAGCTGACGACCATCCACTCATTTTAAGAACACCCAATCTACATTTGGTTTCTGTGCATCTACTTGATGTGACAGCCTCATCTTCTGTGCTGTGGTTAGTTTTAAAAGACTTTAACTACATAAAAGGGGTGATCATTTGTGATCTTGCTCCATTCAACTTCTTAGTTTTCAAGATGATTGCTTCTAGGTAGTTATGGTAAGTGCTCAGATCAGCATGCTTAAGACATTCTGCTTAGCTTTGTTTATTTTTTTTTTCATTTACTTTTCTCTCATACAACACACAGTGACCTCAACTCCCCCTCTCTTCATTCCTTTCAGTCCCCTTCAGCCATCCTTCTTCCCCAGATCCACTGTTCCTCCTATCACCCCCTCCCCAATAAAATATCCTTCTAGGATACTAACCAAAGTAGCCACACTGCTTTCACTCCTGGCTGATTGCATGTATGCACCGACCCCAGAGCTATACTTGGATCTATGAATGAAAGACACACATACACACACACACACACACACACACACACACACACACACACTATCTTATCTTTAAAATGCCTTGGCTACCTCAAAAGCTGGGCACTCCTAAACCCTCCCCTGCTACCCTAGGCCTATTCAGGTGCCAGTGGCCTCCTACCCCAAATCTGGTTTATCTCCTGTTGCTCCTGAGTCCCATCATTCTTCCCTGAGGCATTGATTCTCTCTCCTTTTAACCTGAGAAGCTCTAAGTTTCCTGTCCCATGCCCAACCATTGGCCGTTGGCATGTTTATCAATTAATCAAAAACTAATAGGAGACAAAGACCTTTAGCTTTTGGACATGCAGATTCCCAATTGAATCAAAGTATTAGAACAAATCTCCAACAACCAAACATGACATAACAAGGAACAATAAAACTTGGCACAAACCCTCATGTGGAGGCTGGGTGAGACGATCTAGTAGGAGGAAATGTATCCCAAGAGCAGGTAAAAGAGTCAGAGACACCATCACTCCCACTGTTAGAAGTTCCCCCACAATACCAGGCCAACAATCATAATGTATTCAGAGGACTTAGTGCAGACCCTAGCAGGCTCTACAATTGCTGCTTTAGTTTTTGTGAGCCCCCCTGAGCTTAGTTAAATTAGAAGTTTGTGCTCTAATCGTCTTCACTCCCACAAACATTTCTTCTCTTCTGCTGGGTTACCAAACTCCAAAGGAAGGGATCCAATGCAGACCTCCAACTTGAACTATTTCTCTGCTTCATGTTTGGCTGAAAGCCTCTGCATCTGCTCCTATCAGCTGCCAGAGGTAACCTCTCTACTGATGACTAGACTTCTATTAATCTATGAACATAACAGAACACCATTAGGAATCATTTCATTGATTTATTTGTTTGTTAGTTTTGCCATTAATTCTTGGTTTTAGCCTAAGTGTCTAAAATATCCAGCCTCTAGTTCCTGGTCAAATAAGCAATCTCTTGAATGGGCTTCTTGTGGCATGTATATCAAATTAGACCAGTCACTGCTTGCATATTCAGTTTTCAAACATTGTAATGTCTCAAACCCAATACAATGGGCCAACTGAGGTGCCTATTACCATATCAAATCAGATTCTGGCCTAAACTCTCAGCATCCCCAGTACTTGTCACAAGGTCCTCCTGGGTGGTACACCAAGTTCCCTACCCTCCACCTCTCCATCCCCTGAGCTTCATTGTTCATTTTTGGTTACATGGTCTTTTTTTCTGTTTGGCCTCTTGGCCTCTTAGCTCCTGGCTCTCCTCACATGAGCAGGTTCTGTTGGCTAGTAATGTTTACTCTAGACTCTACCAGGTGCTTCTGTCTCAACCTATGCTGGCTCTCATATCTAACAGACTCTCTATTAAATCTATAATTAAAAAACTTCAAACTCTTAGGAATGATCATATTTTCCTTTTATATTGCTTTTATCATTTAATGGACAAAGTAAGACTAGGAAATCTTGGAGACAGGCATTTCAAGCATAGAAAACAAAAAGGGTTATAACAGTAAATGTGATCGTTTCTTCAAGAATACTGAAGCTAAAATGCTGTCAATAACAGTAAGATCATAGAAGCTAAAGACTGAGGCAAATGAAAGTTAATAGTTTGTCACACAAAATATGACACTGTAGGATAAACATCAAAGCAAAAGAAGAAAGAAAGAAACAAAGAAAGAAAGAAAAAAAGAAAAAAAAACAAAGAAAGAAACAAAGAAACAAAGAACCAGATGCCTATTAATATATTTGTTCACGAAATCATTTGGCCTTTATTAGATTCTTGGCATCCTTGAAGTTAATTAAGATGAAAAGATACATGTTTGTTAAACAGTCATTAATGAAACTCTCTGAAAAGACAAGATAAAAAAGTCAGGTTATAGTATGCAATGGTCAGCTTTCCCTTCTTCAGGTCCTTACTAGATTCCAAAATATCTACTTAAAGAATTATTTTTTTCTACAGTTGAATACTCAAATACTTTAGCAACTTCTAGCACAATGGAAGTAGAGAAAATTTTATTCAATGTAACTAAAGTAGACAAGATTTGTCAAATTAATGGATAGCAGGTCTGGTTAGATTTAGGAAGGAAACTGTGATGCTCTAATATAATGAAAATATCTTTTAGATTCTAAAGTACTGGAATTTTTGCTGGACCTCACATATAGAGTTAATGACATACCCTGAGGTCACATGAAACCTAAGATAGCTAGCCTGCTTTTACTCAGCCTGATTATTTAACCCTCTATTTTTTTTTCTTTTTTTTGGTTTTTCGAGACAGGGTTTCTCTGTGTAGTCCTGGCTGTCCTGGAACTCACTCTGTAGATCAGGCTGGCCTTGAACTCAGAAATCTGCCTGCCTCTGCCTCCCAAGTGCTTGGAATAAAGACATATGCCACCACTGCTTGACTATTTAATCCTCTTTTAAGAGAACAATGTAGCAATCAATTTAATTGCTTTTATTTTCCATGTAATCAGTTTTTACAACTTAACCTAATACATAACTATAATTGTAAATTATGTATTCTTCTATGCCTCTGACCCAGAAAAAATGCATGTCTTTCATTCACTGAAAAGAAACAAATATAGAGGCTGAAAGCAATATTACAAAATAAATATCTACCATAGTTGTTGAATACAACATTTGGATATTGATTGATAGGAGATGATGATATTTGTTGTATGAGACAGTTGAAGTCAACTGTAGCCAGGGATTGTATCCCTTGTAAGATTTTATTAACAATTTATATAAAATATCACATTCCTTTCTATACCCTGTGCTCTCTTCAACAAACCTACTGACACAGACACCGAAACTGGAACAGACAGGAACACTCAGATAGGCTCAAAAGATAGCCTTTAGATTGACACAGATTCATATTCAAACAACAGGCAGTGGATGGACGACTTGAAGAATAGGAAACAGAGAATTCAAATCTGAACTTTTTCTTGAGTACATAACTCCAAGTAGGAAGTACTTTTATTTCTTTCCTTACTATGAGATCAATGCATTATTGGCTACTCAAATTAATCATTGATGCATTTAATACAAGTGTTTTGACACCTCACATAAGTAACTGGTGAGGAACACATGAAGATAATGGTGAAACAGCAAAGGAAATACAGCAAACATGACAACATTTCAAAGTATAGGTTCCATGTTCTGTATTAACCACCTTCACAGCTTCCAGGCTTTTTCAGCCATCGTTTTGTCTGTGTGGCTACCAAGCTTAACACAGTTGCCCTGCCAGAGGCTGAGATCTGTGCCCTGTTAGTTGCAAGCAGCAAGAAACAGTTTGTTAATATAGAAACTTTTCCTTAAACCCATGTGGAAAATGGTAGCAGAATAGAAATATATTACTTATTTATTTGTTATTATTGAGTCTAACAATTTTCTAAAATCTTTGAGTAAAGACATTTAACATGTATCTGTTTGCCAAAACAAATTTCAAAATGTGACTTTCATCATTCTGTAATTTATTGCTTTTGCAGGTATATAAAATAGGTGTACAAATCAAACATTTATTGATAGAAATTATAAGAAGTATCTACTTAAAATAGTCATTTAGTATTCATTTTTCACTACTTATTGAAAGTTAAAGTGAAATTGTTTATCAATAAGAAGAGTTTTTAAACAAAAATTGATTAAACTTTTAGATTATTTAGTAATGAAAGTTGTAGAACATCTTTAATGATGTTAGGAGCAGAGCAAGACTTTGATTTTAGAATCAGTGATATCCAGCTACTTTACATAATTACATAGTGCTGTATGGCTGAAGCACATGTAGCATTTTCATAGACATGTTTTGTAATTCTGTCCTTGTCACAAGCCAAAATTCAACTGTTTGCTTTTCTAAATTTAAGTCATAAAATCAAACAGCAACACTTAGCACAATAGAACTTAACAACATAGTAATATAATTCTTACATGCTGAAGAATGTGAGTAGGAGAATAAGCAGGGCAGTTGTGGCACAAGTCTTTAGTCCCCAGCACTCAGGAGGCAGAGGCAGGCAGATCTCTGAATTTGAGCCAAGCCTGGTCTAAAGAGAGAGTTTCAGGACAGCTAGAACTACACAGAGAAACTGTGTCTCAAAACAAACAAAGGAACAAAATAAGTATGAGTATATCCAAGTATTTGTTTTCCATAATTAAGGTATTATATTTCTGTAAAAGCAAAAGAGATATACAGTAAAAACACTGAAATTCATAATATACTGCATGTGGAAATCTAAGCTCAGACATTTCAGGTTGTGTGAGTTGGTATTGCATTGCTTTATACCATGCACATTTTGAATACACATTGAATGTACATATGTTCAGTGTGCAAAATTAAGGTTGCAGGAAGTCACTGAAGTGATGCTGTGCAGGTATATGGCATTAGAAATACCTTGGATGCATATGTCTTCTTTTCAATTAATTGGAATATGTTTGATCCTGGATACATATTTATGTGATGATATTGTGACCATCATGTGTAAGCCCTAATATAATAGGCTTACTAAGTGACTTCTTCCCAAGTCAGCCCAATAAGCTGCTAAGTCTCTAGATTTGTTGCTGTGAAATTAAGGGATTGATCAGATCTCTCATGAGGAACAGATGTTGGTGGAATGAGCAGGTAAGAAAAAAGAAAATACACATTTGTGTCCTGTGAAAGCTGGCACCAAATTTAATTCCTAATGCTTGTGCAACAGGAACTTCACCTATGGAACCATCTCTCTAGTCTATAGAATCTTATTCAAAAATTATTTAAACTACAAAGTTATCTTTTATATTCTCATAATCATTAGAAGAACTAAGTTATGGTAAGGGGTTTATGACTATTAGTATCTTTGATAATTATAAGACAAGATTTACTATAATCATTGCCTAGAATCAGCCATGACTTGAAGAGGGATTCTGAGAGAAGGGGTGCCTGGGAGCAGTGAAACACACAACTTGAAGTCAAATTGTGGGTCCAGACTTGTATTTAGTGTATTTTTAGGTGAGTAAATTGCTATTATACAGTGAATAAGTTTTTTATATGTTTTCTTATGTGTCAATTATTGATTAAATGACATGGTTAATTATTAATTATTTTCAAACATGATTAAAATCTATTGATATCATGTGTATTTCTATTACCTCTGTCATCACTTTCTCCTTCTTGGTGACATCATACCTTTCCACACATTCTCCTGCTCCTTTTTACATCTTTGGGGTGTGTGTGTGTATGTGTGTGTGTGTGTGTGCTTATGAACACATATATGTATGCATGTGTGTGTGTGTTGGTGTAGGGATTGTGCAAATAGCCACAGGTGCTGGTTGTTCATACATGCAACAACTATGTCAAATACAGACATATAGCATTCCTCTTTGCCTTTTGGATTTTACAATCCTTCAAAACTCATCGGCACTATTCCTAGGAAGTTAGAGTTCCTGACAGAGAACTGAATAGTCACCTACTCTAAGTACTTTGAATAGTCAAGAGGCTCTCCATTAACCACTGCCAACCACACAAAGACTCTTTTAGCCACTATAAAAGAATGGGAAAGAAAAAATGAAGGAAAAATGGAGGAAAGAAGAAAAGGAAGAAAGGAAGGGAGGAAGGAAGGGAGGAAAGAAGGAAAGAAAGAAGGAAGGAAGGAAGGAAGGAAGGAAGGAAGGAAGGAAGGAAGGAAGGAAAGAAGAAAGGAAGGTTCTAAAAAAAGAAAGATTATCAGCCAAGGAAATGGCTGAAGTTTAAAGGGAAACTGAGGCAGAATGAATACAGGGCTGAACATAATAGCAGTTTGAAACTTACCTGTTAAGAACCAATTGTATCTTCAATAAAATATTCACCCTAGAGCTAACCAAGTGTACTAAGACTATAATGAACAAAACCTTTTGCAACTAGGGAATAAAAATTGATCTGGAATGTATATAATCCTGGGAAAAAAATACTAAGTTTAGAAGAAGTATATAAGATATTATGTAATATACATTGTAGATTGTGAGGCTTTTAGTGTTTTAGGTAGTATATTTTTATGCAGAAAATCAATAATCAGTGCCTTTCTGAAATGTGTCTCAGCAATTTCCTTGTGAAGCAACACTACTGCAAACTGTCATTCATCCTCGCCTAAGGGGCAAGCCATTGCTTTAAGAAGTCAGGTTATTTCCTTGAAGCAGGATGGGAAGCTACCGACACAGCTAGCTAGCTCCTTTGGTTTGCACTGTGCTTTATTCACTGAGTTGAGATTGCCCTTAGCAATTATTTTAGAATACAGGCTATGGACCAAGTAAATGAGAATCACCAGGGATGAGTTTTAAAATTGCATGCTCCTGTGCCCACTCCAGGCCTGAGGATGTAAATTGTTAATAATATTTCTACATGAAAGTTTAAGAAGTGGGACCATGCTGTGGAGCAACTTCTCAGCACACTTTGGAACAGCCAATAAATGTTATTTTCATTCTAAACTGTAGACATTTGTGCGCTCTGCAGAGCCTGAGTAGAGAACAGAACTTAAACAGTGGTTAGGAAGTTCCTTTATTCTAATAGAAAGAGGCAAGCATTTAAAGACACCCTTTAAACGTTTTAGCAGATATGCAGCTCGGTCTTAATATGGGTCCTCTAATAATTAGAGCAGGGTTTGTCTCAGACTGTTCTCTGCAATTGCATCCCCTTCCATTACCCAGACTGCCTGGTTGGGCCTCAGTGGGAGAGGATGTGCCTACTCCTGCTCAGACTAAATTTCCCAGAGTGGGGTGGTACTCAAGGGTGGATTCCCTTCTCTAAGGGAAAGGGAAGGGGTTAAAGGAGAGTGATTTGTAATGGCAGGACTGGAAGGAGAGGAATGAGGGAGATGCAATCTGAAAGTAAAGTGAATAAAAATAAATACAGTTTTGAAAAAAACTAAATAAAAAAATAAAAGCTCCTTTTAGGTAACGTATTATAAATGCAAGTGGAGTTTATTCATCTCAAATCTAATTGTTGGACCTAGCAAGTAAGTGAAAATGAAAGATAGATTCCAGAGGCATATAACAGTTACAGAAACTAAGGAATAACTGGGAACACAATTCAACAAACAACAGAAACAGCTGTGTCAAAATCTTAATATGTGAGAAGGAAATCTCCTCAATACAGGCATCCCAGTCAATGAGATGGAAGGCCTGTCATTCTAAGTGTGAGAAAAGTAGCCTGGCAACCCTACACCAATACTTGGCCACTCATTCACAGTGCCTAGGGACATTAGTAGGCGAGTTGGTTGCCTATTCTTGATGATCTATAGTAAGATTTTAACTCCAAAGCCAGTTCGTTGGTACAGAAGAAGAGTGAATGTATGGAGAAAATCAAAACAGATGCAGTTAAGTTTGCTATATCCTGAAATTTCTCAATTTATTTAAATTGCCTGTTAGCTTTCTAGTAAGACTAGTGAGAGTGGTCTGTGAGGATGAGGAGGTTCCTTGCATCAAACAAAAGGAAACATGTTACATTTGACACTAAAATTTATGCATAATGTAATTTGCTAGATGACTCAAAAGACTAATATCTCTGCAGGTGTCTAATGATGGTCATGAAATAGGTGCTAACACAAAGTGACAGGGTACCTCTGAGAAATGTAAATGACTTTACCAAAAAATTCACAATGAAATGATTTGAAACAGGAACTGAAAGAAATTAACCTTGCAGTATAAGAAATAAAAATGTACATGATAAATACCCTTAGAGGCATTATAAAGTAAAATGATTATAAAACTAAGCAAAGATAGATATATATATAGAGATATATCTATATCTATTTACATCTATCTATACTTATAGATATTTTTATCTAGCTATATATCTATGTATCTATATCTATATTTATATAAATACATAGAATATATATTATTTAATATATCTATGTCTATATTTATATTTATATAGACATAAATATATATATGTCTATATTTATATATATCAAATATATAAATATATGTCTATATTTATATATTTATATATATACATATATACATATATATATGTATATATATAAATGTAAATATATATTTATATATATTTATATTTATATATATACATATATATAAATATATGTCTGTTTATAAAAGAATCAGTATATATATATATATACATATATATATACATATATATATGTATATATATATATATACTGATATATATATATATATATATATATATATATATATATTGTCTTGTAGCTTTAAATGATCAACAAATATCCCATTTCAAAATTAGCTTATATTAATAAAGAAATCAAAAACATGCAAACAGTGAGATTTACCAAGAACTAAATTTTTAGGCTCATGTGATTTAGAAACATTTTGAAAATGCTTGAACATTATTCTAAAATTCAATAATGACACCATTAAGTGTATGAAATCTTTTGAAATTTGCATACAGTGGCTCTCTAATTACTTTCTTTAACCATGCAGTGATATTAAAACAAAATCCAAATACAATGAATAAGTACGGAAATCAAAGTAGGAAAAGTGTTCTCTGGCAGAAATATTGTTTGCTTTTTATGAAAATACTATAGTTTTTTCCTTGTTTTTCTTTTTTTATTACTTTCTGCATTAATTTCTCTTTTCTTCCCCTCCCCCCCAGACAGGCATAAGCTTTATTCTATGACAGACATTACATAACATTGATCATACAGTTCCTGAACGAAACTTCATTTGTCATTTTTACTTTTATATTGGATACAGATGTCATCCTCTTTCCCCATTTCTCCTCCCTAGAACCCTCTATCCGATATCCCTCCTCCTTTATGTTTTTATATCATTTTAATTACATGCATGTATTAAGGTCAGTTCTAGGTTGAGGCTCTAGCAACACAATAGATGCAAATAATCAAGGAACAAGCAAGACAATAAACACAAATAGTCAAAGAACAAGCAAGGCATTGAACACAATTTTGTGAGTACTTCCATGATCACTGTTTCTAAGGGCTTATCAGGATGACCAAAATATCTGAGCCTACTTCCCTGTCCTAGTCCAAAGTCATTTTCATGTCTGAAGCCTACTTCCCTGTTCTAGCCTAGAATTTATGTTCCTGTCTGAAATTACTTCTTTGTTGTAGCCTAAGGTTTAGATTCCCAACTGAAATTACTTCTTTGCTCTAGCCTAATGTCAGACTCCTACCTGAAGCCTACTTCCTTGTCCCTGGCCAATGTCATATTACTGCAAAGTAGCCCATTTCTTTGTCCTTGGCCCATATCAGATTCTTGCCAAGCAGCCTCAAAGGCTCTCTGCCTCTCCCACTTTTTTTATTTTATTAACAAGACTGAGCCTGTCTTAGGTTGTTCTGGCAAGAATGCCTTCTTACCCTTCAGGAATATGCATTATCTAAATCAATGCACTTTTTTCTTAGCTTGGTAAGGCTCTGTGCAGAATCTTACCTGTCCTTGGCTTGCCAGCCTCTTAATTTAATAACTCTGTCTGGGGGTTCTATTTTCAGGTTCAAGGGATGTTCGTTGGCTGCCAACATGTTGATGTTGTTAAAGACAAGCTATAACACAATGGGCAGGAATAAAAGTATTCCCAGGACAAAAAAGGGCTAGTATGATTAAGCTATATATGCCATTCGTGAATCTTGACCAAAATAGAAACACTGACCTCGGGACATGGGTAATTTTATCAGCAGTTCTACCACATCAACACTCAGCAGAGCAGCATTCTTAGAATTCATAAGCTCACTATGCAAAGTTAAAACATCCGGAGAGGTGTTAGAATTATGCCAACTACACTGCAAGTATCTTTAAACTTTTGCAATACCTAACACATAACTCACAGACCACGTGAAGCCCAAGAAAAAGAAAGAGCAAAGTGTGGGTGCTTCAGTCCTTCTTAGAAGGAGTAACAAAATACTTACAGGAGCAAATATAAGAAAATGTGTGGGGCAGAAACTGGAGGAGGAACCATCCAGAGATTGTCCACCTGGAGATCTCTCCCAGATGCAATCATTATATGCAAACACTTATGTGGATGTCTGGAAGTGCATACTGACATGAGCCTGATATACCTGTTTCCTGTGAGGCACTGCCAGAGCTTGATATATACAGCAGCAGATTCTCATAGCTAACCATCAAACTGATCATAGGGTCCCCAATGGAGGAGTTAGGGAGAAGACTGGAATTGAAGTAGCTTGTGGCCTCATGGCACAATATCAACCAACCAGAGCTCCGAGGATCTAAACAGCTAGCCTAGGAACACATGTGGAGAGACCAATGTCTCCAGCTGTATATGTAGAGGAGGATAGACTTGTTAGGCATCATTAGGAGAGAAGGTCCTTGGTCTCTTGAAGGCTGGATGCTCCAGAGAGTGGGAACTTGATTGCAGGGAGGTAGAAGTGGGTGGATAGGTGGGGGCACACCCTCATAGAAAAAGGAGGAGGGAGGATGGGCTAAGAGGTTCTGGGGGATGATGAGGAAGGAGATAACATCTGAAATTTAGATAAACAAATAAATAATTTAAAAAAGAAAAACAAACAAGCAAACAAACAAACAAACAAAAAGAACCAGATAATGGAATTGGCTATCACAGTTGAACATTTGAGATTTTTTAGCAGCAATTTAAGATTACCCATATTAATGGGATTACTTATAATTGTCAAGGACAAGAGACTATGGAAGGGGCCCATTGCACTTTAAAACAATATCTTCATAAAACAAAAAAGCAGGAGATATATCCCTGAACAACACAACTTTATTTAAATCATGTTGTTTTTATTTATTTATTTTTTTATTGTTTTAAAATTGGGTGCCAATGTACTTTCTGCTGAGTGTCTATGGCACTTTACAACTAGGTATACTTATGCATAGGTGAAAGGGAAGGATCTACTTACTGGCATACTGCATGATCCCAATCAGGTATTAAATATGGGGAAGAGGGCATATTTGTGGTTTTTCTCCAGGATGTTGAAGGAGCACGGTGGCTGTCAGAGAGCCAGGTGACACATGCTGATGCAAGAACAAAGAATGATGCTGACTTGTGAGCTTGCTGAGTGCCCTGACAATGGTGACTGGGAAGCTGTATTGGACATATGTTCCCAACCCACCATTGCTTACCTATACCCCTGGTGGGACAAGTTGCCTTGCCTCAAGTTTTTAGACCTTGTGAAACAGAAAATCAAAAAGAAAAGTTACAATGACTCTTGTATTGTTCTTAAATGGGACCAGTTATTCAAACTCAATCATGGACTTGTCTAAAATCAATCCAATATTGGAAATAACAGTCTTCATCTAGATGTCTGGTTCTGGATATTTTCAGAGACATACTTGGAAATTATCTGCAGTTCTCTATGATGTTATGTTACCAAGAGATAAAGATGGAGCAGGATCTGGATTTCTCTTTTCAAAGTAGCTTTGAAACTTTACAAGCTCTTCTCCACTACTTTGGCACAGCATGACTTATTTTATCCAATGAAATGCAGCAAAAGATGCAGTGAGCCTGTGCTCTCAGCACAGGAATTTGCTGTGTTAGAATTGTGACACCAGTTGTTAAACAATAAAAGACCAAGGTGTGTCACCCAGCTTCACCCAGCTTTGGATAAAAAACTGGATGTCTCAACCCAACATTTCCTTTGAATTTCAAGACTTTCATAAATTTGATGGTTTTATTTCAGGAAGAAGTCATGTCAGGATGGTTTACCATAGATTATCCTCATTATTCTCAACGACTCTCCAACTGCAAGTTTTAAATTCCTTGGGATCATTCAAATAGATATTTAAATGACAAGTTTCTGTCTAAACCTTAGATGCTTCTCTTAATTCAAGTTGTCAGTTTGTTTGAAATGAATCACTACATTTCTCAGACCTAGTTTCCTTTGTAAAACTTCTTATATTGATTCAGTCTTTTGTTTGAATGTTTCTCCAATGTAAATACACACACACACACACAAACACACACACACACAAACATTGGATTTTCATAGCATTTCCCAAAAGATATCAAGAAAATCTAATGTACACTAATGAGCCTTTAATTGTGTCTGTAACTACCATTACATTAAAAAAATTTATATATTTACCAAATTATCTATGGTGCTATAAGTTTGATGTTAGACTTACTAGTAAACCAAGTCTGACATGTGGGCATTTGATAGCTCTATAAGTTTTCAAAGTACAGAATCACTTTATGTAAATACAGACTGAAAAATCTTTATCTTGCTTTTATTTTTAACCTTATTCACTTTAAATTAAACTTTAGTTCTAAGTGTTATAGTCTTATTTTCAGAAAATTACCTATATTTATTTAAAACACAAAATTTGAAGGAATAAATAGGACATTTTCTGTATTAGAAATGTATAAAAATGATTATTAGGTAAAATGAAGGCCTGTTTAATAATATCAAGGCATAAGAACAATATTAAATTTAACTAGAGAACCTTTTTATAAAAGATGAAGAAAATGTCTAAATTGTTTTTCAACCCCTATATTTAAAAATATTTGTATTTAATTTTTAGTATATAAATATATACTAAATATATTTTTGATCATACTACACAATTTCCATTTCAGACCCACACCTATACACATGGATATGGGGTCATAAACAAGGCAATGGCAACTTTGTGGTGTTCACACCCCAAGTAAAATTGACTCCTCATTTCCTAACAGCCACAATGGATAGCTCTGCATCTGCAGGAAAAGACTAGGGAAGCCTTTCTTGTCCATACTATAGTGATCTTGTGCAGGACTTCTATGACTATCAGATATGTTGTGATTTATTATTTGCAAAGGCAATGCCATATCTGCAATGCAACAATATAACACCTCTTCTCTGCATTAAACACTACCCACTGCAAGAAGAAACTTTTCTGGCCAAGGTTAAAAGTAACACAAATGTATGGGGATAAACATAAATATTTAGAAATAAATTTAACAACAGGATTATTAACCCAAACAGCAACGGCAAGTTTCCCTCTTTAAGCTAGTTACTTAACTGCACCAGCTATAAGAATACTTTCAATGATATTTTGTGACATCTATCAAATACATATACATATTCAAATACATATACATATGTATTTGATCAAATACAAATATATATACATATATATGTATATATGCAATAAAACCTATAAATCTTTACATAAATCTGTTTGTATAGAAGGAGCTAAGATGAGAGGAGTAAGGAGAGGAAGAGGAAAAGGAAGAGGAGGAGATAGAGAGAGAAGAGATGTAGGAGCGATGGAGAGCCATGCAGGTATGGAGAGCAGTTGTGGGTAACAACTTTTATTTAGGTTAGCTAATTGGGAAACAACTCTCTTTGTATGGGCATATTGTTATTGACCATTACCACACATATAAAGCCCTTGATTAATCTTTAAGCACTAGGATCTCATTTTTTTACTGGGCCCACATGGATGGCAGGATGGTCTGGGCAATGCCCAGCCTTGCAGAAACAGCATGGAAGATTGGCAGAGCCATCTCTCACGCTAGCATCTTGTGGGTGGCAGGGCTGGTGTTTCTGGCTGGCAGTTTCTAGCTGCGGCATGCACGTGGCCTCTGGCCACAGAACATGGCAGCTGAGCTAGACAGAGACGCTGCAGCTTACATAGTCTGCCTGACAGATGACAACTTTTTAAATAATTCCTACATGTTTGTGCTTGTGTTATGTGTGTGTCTTTGTGTCTGTGTGTGTCTGTGTCTGTGTGTATGTATGGTGTAAGTATCTAGTGCATAATTACACATGTATGTGCAGGCCTCAGCTCCTGTCAGAGGAGAATATTGGGGGCTATGTTCAATTGATCTCTGCCTTATTCCCTTGAGACAGGGCTCTCTGTGTTTTACTTAGGATTTCTATTGCTGTGAAGAAAACTCATGACTATGACAGCACTTAAAAAACAAAACAAAACAAAAAACAATTTAATTGAAACTGGCTTATAATTTCAGCCCTTAAGTCTATTATCATCATAGTGGGAAGCACAAGCAGACATAGTGGTATAGAAGGATCTGAGTTTCTATATATTGATTGGCAGGCAACAAGAAGACTGAGATATACTGGGCCTGGCTTGAACATGGCATCTCAAAACCTGCTCCCAGTGACATACTTCCTCCAACTAAGCCATACCTACTAGAAAAAGCCATACTACCAAATAGTGCCCTTTTTATGGACCTCTGGGGGCCATTATTATTTTAACCAGCACTCTATAGATCTGGAGTTAGGCTGGTGACAAGCTCAATGACTGACTTATCTCCTGCTTCTTTACTCCAAATCACTGGAGATATAGAAATGTGTATCAATGCCATGATTTTTACAAAGTTGTTGGAAATTTGAACTCATGTCCTCCTTCTGGTCTAGCCAGTGTTCCAATACCAAGACAATCTTCTCAGGTGAACTTTGAAGACAATAACAAAAATGTTTAGATTTTTTAAACCACAGACGTATTACTAGACATTAGGATACAAGATTTCTTTCAGAACCAGTTTCTTGCTCTCTCGCTCTTTCTTTCTCTCCCCCTCCCATTTATTTATTTATTTATTTATTTATTTATTTATTTTAGAATAGAGTTTATTGAAGGCATGGGGAGGGAAGCCAGGAGGGTAGTAAAGGCAGAGAGAGAGAGAGAGAGAGAGAGAGAGAGAGAGAGAGAGAGAGAAAGAAATAGAGAAGCAGAGGAGTAGAGAAGTAGAGGCCAGCCATGACCACATGGAGAGAGAAAAGGCGGGGAGGGGACAGAGAGGCAAGAGGGTAGGAGGGTAAGAGATTAAGAGTAAGAGATTAAGAGAGTAAGAGCCCTCTCCCTTTTTCTATCTTCCTTCCTTCCTTCCTTCCTTCCTTCCTTCCTTCCTTCCTCCCGCCCTCCCTCCCTCCCTCCCTCCTTTCCTTCCTTCCTTCCTTTCCTTTTTTATGTTCTTGTTGTTGTTACTGTTGTTTTGAGACAGGGTTCTCTGTGTAATAGCCCTGGCTGCACTTTGTAGACTAGACTGGCCTCAAACTCACAGAGATCCACCCGCCTTTAGCTACAAAGTGCAGTAATCAAAGGCATGTGTAACCATGCCCATCCCGGCAACAGATTCTTGTCTCTTTAACTATTGTAATGATATTTCAAGGAAATTTTCCTTTTAAAGAATAGAAAATTTAGTAAGAATCAAAGGGGAAATTTATAGCATGAAAACTCCTTAAAAGTGAGGATAAAAAAGTATAGAGAGGTTTGTTTTTATGTGCTTAATTTACATTGTTCCAAGATAATAAGACAAGTACCTAAGCGTGTCCACAGTGATACTAGCAAAGTAACTAATTATGGTAAAAAGTTATGTTATATATTTATAGGTATATGCATTAAAATATTTTTCTGACTTCTAATTTTCTAATTAATTCATAGAATGTATCTAATTATCTGAATATATTAAACTAATACTGGTCAATAATGCCATCATTTTTCAATTATTTAAGGGAATCTATACTCAAAAAAATAACATGAATTTCTCACGAGACTCCTTAATAATAAATTTTAAATGAATATAAATTTCTTTTAATAAACAAAATATTGCAACTTTGCTTTTTACTATGTATAAATATGAAATTGTAAATACAATGCTAAAGCTTTTAAAGTTGTTTAGAATTACATTGGGAATTATACACTTGCAAACATCTTTTGTTAATGAAAAGGTATTTTGAAAGATTAAAAAAGGTAATGTTTTTAGAAGAATGATGATTTTATAGTTTAATGCTTTATGTCACATTTTTTGTCATTAGTATTATGCTGAATTGAATTATAATATAGTTCAGGAATGCCAAATATATGATTATATACATTAATATGTATTTAGCACTTGACTTAATTACTCTACTGCCATATATTAAGCTTGATAATAAAGCATCCTATGTCTCAATTTTTTTTTGTCATTTCACCAAACAAATGATTAAACAGATTAATGGTGAGGATGATATTTTGGTTTTGGGGGGGGTGGGGTTTGTTGGTTTTTTTTTTTTTAATGTTTTTTAAGACAAAGTTTCTCTTTGTAGATCAGGCTGGCTTTGTATTCAGAGATCTATGTGCCTCTAACTCTGGAGTGCTGGAATTAAAGATGTGAACTACCACAGGCCAGTCTCTGCAGATTCATTAAAACATCTAGTGTAAAACTGATGGGGTTCTATTATGAGAACCCGGCAGAGTATTTTTGTTTGTTTATTTGTTTTTCTAAAACACTTGTTAATAATCTGAGAAAATTTATCCAAACTGTTAATATTAAAATAATACATATTTTGGTAGTTGAACTCAAATCTTATTTTAGAATATTTATTCATCTTAAATAAGGAGCAAGTTTGATGGTGTTCTTGATCCACTAGTCTCATTAATTGCTGAATCTGTTAAACAAACATTGTCATTAACTAAAAACAATACTCATGAGAAATGCACTTTGTTAAACTATTGAACTTCTAACAGCAATTATGCTCTCATGATTTTAAAGAAATGAAATCACAAAACTTCAAAAGAAACTAAATACAAAATGCCACTGAGGAAAATAAACAGTAATTCTTCTTTGAATTATAAGTTATTATTCATGTTCATACTAAAAACATAGTACATGTCACAAGTACATATATAGAATATTAAAAGCTTATTTATCTTACTGTGGTGGTGGAGTTTAGACAGAATGCTAACTAATAATGTCCATAAAAGTTTATTATATAAAGACTTTTACTACGTATTTGTGATGGCATTGCCATAGAATAATTAGTGAGAACTTTAAAGTTTTCTTTTTAAAATATTTCATTTTCATAGCTCTTGTTTTTCTTATTTTTCTTAAAATATATTTAGTAAAGGAGAATTTGCATTGGGGATACAAATGTATGTGTGCAAGAGGATGCATATGTCAGACATTTATTACTTGCTACATAAAGAAATTGCATGTTTTCAACTGATATGAAAATGTATATTTATATCAAAGGTCTCTGAAAATAAGTTATTTTTTGAAGAATTTATGTAATAGTATGCTCCATATTATCTTAAATAAACATTGTAAACAGAATTATGCTGGTAAATTTTGGTGGAATCTTTGTCACACAGGGATCCAAAACTCACAGTGAAGGGGTATGAATCCTGTTTCTCTTCATCCTGTACAATAGTTAGTACTTCTGGCTCACAGAGCTAGTATTTTTTTTTTTGTCTCAGTTTGCATCACTACCTGATGGTCAAATATACACTAAGTATGAAATACAATTCTTAACATTTCAAATACCAGTAATGTTTATTGCCCTAGAGCTCTCATTATTAGCTTGGATCTTTCATATGTACTACTTTAGTGTTATTATGTAAATGGTGACATAGGAAACAAACTGTTGTTCTTTAAAGTTTCAAAAATAATCTAGATTCCTTATCATTTTTGAATAATGTTATTTTGAATTGTCTGATTAAATATGATGGAATGAAAGTAGGATATATTATTTAAAATACATATCCTTTAGAATAAAAAGTATTTCATAAAATATGACATCAAGTTGTAAAATTTGAAGAGCAATTTATGATGAATATATTTCTATCAAAAAGAACATTTTAGAAGTACAAAGTAAAGAAATGCATGCATAGTTAACATAAACTGTTCTTCATAAAATTATTTTTAAGATATAATTACACAGGGAGTATGTAAAAATATTTGTAGAGTTTTGATAATTACAGATTCAATTTAGATCTCTGAGCTTTACTTTGTATTTTGATACATTTTAGCTTCACTCAGAATAATTCTTGGCATATATGTCTTACAAAGTCTTCTTAATTTAAAAAGAAGCCTGTTCTTAATGTTATCATCTACTTTGTTAAATCATGTTGTCATGTTACACAAAAATACCACTTAATCCTCAATACTAAGCCTTTTTCTACATTTAGAAGAACTTCACCATATGTCACATTTCAGCTTCACACAGTGGGGTTCTGTAAGTTTCATTTTCATTTAATGTCTTACATGGGGAAAAAAGACACTTTTGGAATTTGGTGATTTTTTTCCTTGAAGTATCTGATGACTTCATTTTAAAACATCATCTTCAAACTCTTAGTTTCCAATGTAATGATAAACAGTTTGCCTGTTGTGGTAAATAGTATAAGATCGAATCAACTATCACATTAGAAAGTATGTTTAATAATTTAAAAAGATCATTTGATGTAAAGGAAAGCCATGTTTTTTTGATGGATATTTGAGCACCTCTAACATGTAACTAATTATTGTTATGTGTAGTCTTCACTAAAATGGAAAATGATAGTCAATTTGTGGGGGTTTGGGTTGTTTGTTGTTTTATGGTTTTTGCTTAATTTTTTAGAAGAAAGATTTGTTTTCTGATTTCTTATAGCATTAGTGTAATATTAATTACCTACAAATAATGTATTTAATTAAGCATTAAATATAAATTATTTTGAAACAAAATATTTACACATTATTTCTGGATCCCTTAACTGTTTGAATATTGGTTTTAAAAAGTGGACTAGTACTGTTCAACAATAACATCAATGGCTGGGCGGTGGTGCACGCCTTTAATCCCAGCACTTGGGAGTCAGAGGCAGGCAGATTTCTGAGTTCGAGGCCAGCGTGGTCTACAGAGTGAGCTCCAGGACAGCCAGGGTTACACAGAGAAACCCTGTCTCGAAAACCCCCCCCCCAAAAAAAAAACAATTACATCAATGCTTTATTACTCACATAGTAAAATTATTGCAAAATAATGTGATGGATGGCAAGAAATCCTGCATCATGCACATGACTGCACACTCAGCTTCTATTTACAGCAATGGGTCAAGTCTATGTAGCTGTTCATGCTTATAGTTGATCATCAATGGTCTGGTAGTTTTCTATAAAGCTGTTCACTATGCTAGTGGTCCAGTTGGTAGAAGCTTTAAAACCTTCTCTCTTCTTCACCCAAATGATAAAGAACTTAAAACTTCTTGAATTATTCCCATAGAGTGCACTTATCAGCAAGCTTTATGCAAAACATCTTAGACAGTATTAAAATGGAAGATAAACATTATAAATGGGCTTCTTCTGATGTTTAATCATGTTTCAATTTAACTCAGTTAAGGATGAAACCAAACAAATCATAGCAGCATATAATAATTGCTTAAAAAATAAAAGGAGCATGTTGTCCTTTGAGAGGCTCCACCTTGCAGCTGCCTTAGACTGATACAGATAACCACATCCAAACAGTGGATGGAGTTTGGGGACTCTTATGGAATAATAGGAGGAAAGATTGCAGGGCCTGAAGGGAAAAGGAATCCCACAGGAAGAGTAGCAGAATTAACTAACCTAGTCCCTTGGGCTTTGAAAGTCTGAACCACCAACCAAAGAACATGCATGGGGTTGGGGAGTGTGGATTAGGCCTCCCCACTAATATACAATAGATACACAGCTTGGCCTTCATATAGGTCCCAAACAACTGGAACTAGAGCTATCCCCAAAGCTGTTGGCTGTATGTGGGATATGTTCAACTAGCTGGGCTGCATTGTCTGTCCTCAGTGATCGAGGAAACACCTAGCCTCACAGAGATTTGATTTGCCAGGGTTGAGGGATATGCAGGGTGACCCCCACCCACTCAGAGGAAAAGGAAAAGGGGAAAGGATTGTGGGAGGGGATGGCAAGGAGGGGACAGTGAATAGGATGTAACATGAATAAGGAAAAAAAACAAAATTAAATTTTAAAAAGTGGATAACATAGCCAATGTTATGTTGATGTTCCTTAAACATTGGAAGAGCAAAATTTATCAGTAAATGGTAAGTGTAAGTGCAGTAGTTAGAGCTCTGCCTGCCTGCAAGACTTTCCAGAACTCCTTGAACATAACTGAGACCCTGTGACTTGACTGAGAGTTATTTTATTTTTAATTAGGTGTGTATGAGTATGTGTACTTGTGCATGTGTCAGCATGTAAGGGCTGATTTCTGCAGGATCTGAAAACAGTGTAAGACCCTCTAGAGCTGTGTGACAGGCTGTCGTGCGATACCAGACTAGGGAGGTGGGAACTGAAATGATGTCTTCTGTTAAACCAACAAGTGTTTGTAATTGCTGATATATCTAGCCACCCCTAGACTTCTACATGCAATAAATATCTTCTAAATGCTTGGAGAAAAATCTTATTTCCTAGAGAATATGCAGGTTAGTTTGCTGGTTAGATATTTAGTCATCTAAGAAGAGGCAACAACCATTGAGAGATTACTTCCATCAAATTATCTATATGCAATTTATGTTGACATTTTCTTGATTAATGATTTATGTGGAAAAACTAGCCCATTATGGCCAGTTTCACCCTTGAGTAAGTGGTCCTGAATAATATTGGAGAACAAGCCTTCAAGAAACAGTCATCAATGTTGTTTACTTCAGTTCATGTCTCTAGGTCCTACCTAGAGTCTGTGACTTCCCCTCAGAATTGGACTATGATTTGAAGGTTGTTAGTTGAAATAAACCCATTGTTTGATAAGGGGCATGTGATCAGGGTTGTTTATTCATAGCATTAGAAAGGAAAATAATACAGCAGATATGTAGACAGTATCCATAAGTGAGATTTTACAGGACATTATCAGGTATTGCTATCAAAACTCAGGAGTATGCTGAGTTACAGTTCATAGGTAACTTAGTTGTCAAGAACTAGACATTCAGCTCATATTGTTAAAAATATCACCAGAACTAAAGGATGGATTCAACAAAATCTAGAGATTCAAGGGTGAGTAAGGAAGAAAAAAATCAAAGAAAAAAATCTGAAAACAAATAGCAAGGAATGGGCTTGAAACTTTTAAAATTCTGTTTCCTTTGACTGTTATTGCTGTTCATGCTGTTTTCATCCCATAATGTAATAGAGCAATTTGAAACTGATTTTAAATTTTTTATAATAGCTTAATTTTTAAAGGTAATTTTATTGTTGGTCCATTTTAGATTTTATTGTTGTTGTTTTTAATATGGTATCTTAGTTAATTTTTTATAAATGAGGTTCCATTGAGAACAGTGAATAGACTAATTTCTGGGTAGAAAAGTTAGGTAGATAGATATAGATAGGTATAGACTAGATAGATTTGATATAGATATAGATAGAAATAGACATGACATAGATGATAAATGATAGATATAGCTGTAGCTGTAGCTGTAGATGCAGATGCAGATGCAGATGCAGATGCAGATGCAGATGCAGATGCAGATGCAGATGTAGATAGTGGGGATCAAGGCATCAACATTACCTCTTGAGTGGTAGAAGATAAAAGCAAAATGTTGGAAAAGCAAGCAGATTCCATGTGACAATCATTTCAGCTTATACAGGCCGTTTGTTTTGACCGGTGTCGTGTTTGGAGTTAGAGTAGCCATTATGGAGTGGCATTTCTTAACAGAAATTAGGAGGTGTGGCCTTGTGGGAATATGTGTATCCTTGTTGAAGGAAGTGTGCCACTAGTGGTAGGCTTTGGGGTTTCAGAAGATCTCATCTGGACCAGTCTCACTTTTCTTCCTGCTTCCTGTGGATAGATTGGCATGTAGAATATTAGCTCCTTCTTCAGCACCATATCTTCTGCTATGCTGCCCTGCTTCCCACCATGATGACAATGGACTATACCCCTAGACAAAGCTTCAATTAAATGCTTTTCTTTTAAAAAGTTGCCACTCTTCCGCTCTGAGGCCTGGGCCAGACCTCTGCCCGGCCAGCCTGTGAGTGTACCCCAGATACCGCCAGACACATTCTGGGGGATCCATAGAACACATTGCCAGCTAGCACGCCCCTTCCTTCTCCACTCACCCCTCTTCCGCTCTGAGGCCTGTTGGTGAGTGCACCCCGGATACCGCCAGACACATTCTGGGGGATCCATAGAACACATTGCCAGCTAGCACGCCCCTTCCTTCTCCACTCACCCCTCTTCCGCTCTGAGGCCTGTTGGTGAGTGCACCCCGGATACCGCCAGACACATTCTGGGGGATCCATAGAACCCATAGCCAGCTAGCACCCCCCTTCCTTCTCCGCTCGCCCCTCTTCCACTCTGAGGCCTGTTGGTGAGTGCACCCCGGATACCACCAGACACATTCTGGGGGACCCACAGATCCCACAACCAGCTTTAGGTAGGAAAACCCACATACTACCCTGAGATCATAGCTGGGTGCCCTGAGTGCTCAGAATCCAGCAGATACCCCCCCCACCCCTGCCGGCTAACACCCGCCTTCTGCCCATCTCCCGGGTCTGAGGCCTGGACCAGACCTCTGCCAGGTCTGCAGTTGTGTGGACCCCGGATTCTGCCTGAGACATACTGGAAGGTCCACTCAACCCAGAGCCACAGAGGAACAACTGAACTCAGAGTGTCAGACAACATATCCTGAGAGATCCAAGAGGAGACACTGCACCCAGAACAGCAGACAACTAGCTGGACTGCTACCTTGGAGGCACCATATTCTGAGGTATCCTAGAGATACCACAGTAATCAGTGCAGCTGGAAAAAATCACAGAGACATCTGGACCCCTAGAAGACCAAACACAAGCGAGACAACTGGAAAGGCAGGCTTCAATCAGAGACAGAAGTACAGGTAGCACTAGATTTAACCAGATGGCAAAAGGCAGGCACAGAAACGCAAGCAACAGAAACCAAAGTTACATGGCATCATCAGAACCCAGTTCCCCCATCATAGCAAGCCCTGAACACCGCATCACACCAGAAAAGCAGAATTCAGAATTAAAATCACTTCTCATGATGATGATAGAAGACTTTAAGAAAGACATAAATAACACTCTCAAAGAACAGATAGAAACCCTTAAAGAGGAAACACAAAAATCCCTTAAGGAATTGCAAGAAAATGCAACCAAACAGGAGAAGGAATTAAACAAAACTATGCAGGATCTAAAAATGGAAGTAGAAACAATAAAGAAATCACAAAGGGAGAATACCCTGGAGATAGAAAACTTAAAAAAAACGATCAGGAGTCATAGACACAAGTATTACCAACAGAATACAAGAGATGGAAGAGAGAATCTCATGTGCAGAAGATACCATGGAAAACATTGACACAACTGTCAAAGAAAATGCAAAATACAAAAAGCTACTAACCCAAAATATACAAGAAATCCAAGACATAATGAGAAGGCCAAACCTAAGGATAATAGGAATAGATGAGGGGGAAGACTCCCAACTTAAAGGACCAGTAAATATACTCAACAAAATTATAGAGGAAAACTTCCCTGACCTAAAGAAAGAGCTGTCCATAAATATACAAGAAGCCTACAGAACTCCAAATAGTTTAGACCAGAAAAGAAATACTTCCCGCCACATAATAGTCAAAACATCAAATGTACAAAACAAAGAAAAAATACTAAAAGCAGTAAGGGAAAAAGGCAAAGTAACATATAAAGGCAGACCTATAAGAATTACACCAGACTTCTCACCAGAGACCATAAAAGCCAGAAGATCCTGGACCGATATCATACAGACCCTAAAAGAACATAAATGTCAGCCCAGACTACTATACCCAGCAAAACTGTCAATCATTATTGATGGAGAAACCAAAATATTCCATGACAAATCCAAATTTACAAAGTATCTCAACATAAACCCAGCACTTCAAAGGATAATTGGTGGAAAACTCCATCACAAGGAGGGAAACTACAACCTAGAAAAAGCAGGAAAGTAATCTTCCAAAAACCGTAAAAGAAGGTGGCTACACAAACATATCTCCACTGCCAACAACAAAAATAACAGGAAAAAACATTCATTTTTCCTTAATGTCTCTTAATATAAATGGACTCAATTCTCCAATAAAAAGACATAGACTATCAGACTGGATACGTAAACAGGACCCAACATTTTGCTGCATTCAGGAAACGCACCTCTGTGGAAAGGACAGACACTACTTCAGAGTAAAAGGTTGGAAAACAATCTTCTAAGCAAATGGTCCCAAGAAACAAGCTGGAGTAGCGATTCTAATATCAAATAAAATCAGTTTTCAACCAGAAGTAATCAAAAAAGATAAAGAAGGACACTTCATATTCATAAAAGGAAAAATGTACCAAGAGGAACTCGTAATTCTCAACATCTATGCCCCAAATGTAAGGGCACCCACATACATAAAAGACACTTTACTAAAACTTAAAGCATACATTGCACCCTACACAATAATACTGGGAGATTTCAACACCCCACTCTCAACTATGGACAGATCATGGAAACAGAAACTAAACCAAAACACAATGAAACTAAAAGAAGTTATGAACCAATTGGACTTAACTGACATCTATAGAACATTTCATCCTAAAACAAAAGAATATACCTGCTTCTCAACACCTCATGGTACCTTCTCCAAAATAGACCACATAATTGGTCACAAAACAGGCCTCAACAGATACAAAAAGATTGAAATAATCCCTAGTACCATATCAGACCACCATGGATTAAGACTTGTCTTTAACATGGACAAAAGCAACAGAAAGCCCACATACACTTGGCAACTGAACAATGCTCTATTCAATGATAACTTGGTCAAGGAAGAAATTAAGAAAGAAATTAAAGACTTTTTAGATTTAAATGAAAATGAGGACACATCATATCAAAACATGTGGGACTCATTGAAAGCAGTACTAAGAGGAAAAATCATAGCTCTAAGTGTCCACAAAAAGAAAGTGGAAAGAACATACATTAATAAATTGACAACACACCTGAAAGAGAACAAAAAGAAGCTAATATACCCAAGAGGAGTAGACAGCAGGAAATAATCAAACTCAGGGCTGAAATCAACCAAGTTGAAACAAAAAGAACTATACAAAATATCAACAAAACCAGGAGCTGGTTCTTTGAGAAAATCAACAAGATAGACAAACCCTTAGCCAGACTAACCAAAGGGTGCAGAGACAGCATTCAAATTAATAAAATCAGAACTGAAAAGGTAGACATAACAACAGAAACAGAGGAAATTAAAAAAATTATCAGATCCTACTACAAAGGCCTATACTTAACAAAATTGGAAAATCTGGAGGAAATGGACAATTTTCCAGATAGATACCAGGTACCAAATTTAAATGAGGAGCAGATAAACCATCTAAACAGTCCCATAACGCCTAAAGAAATAGACACAGTCATTAAAAATCTTCCCACCAAAAAATGTCCGGGGCCAGATGGTTTCAGTGCAGAATTCTTCCAGACCTTCAAGAAAGACCTAATACCAATCCTCTTCAAGCTATTCCATCGAATAGAAACAGAAGGAACACTACCCAATTCATTCTATGAAGCTACAATTACACTCATACCTAAACCACAGAAAGACCCAACAAAGAAAGAGAATTACAGACCAATCTTTCTTATGAACATTGATGCAAAAATATTCAATAAAATTCTCGCAAACCGAATCCAACAACACATCAAAACAATTATCCTTCAAGATCAAGTAGGCTTTATCCCAGGAATGCAGGGATGGTTCAATATTCGGAAATCCATCAATGTAATCCACTACATAAATAAACTCAAAGAGAAAAACCACATGGTCATCTCACTAGATGCTGAGAAAGCATTTGACAAAATTCAACATCCCTTCATGTTAAAAGTCTTGGAAAGATCAGGAATTCAAGGCCCATATCTAAACATAGTAAAAGCAATATACAGCAAGCCAGTAGCCAACATCAAACTAAATGGAGAGAAACTTGAAGCAATCCCACTAAGATCAGGGACTAGGCAAGGCTGCCCACTCTCACCTTACCTATTCAATATAGTACTGGAAGTCTTAGCTAGAGCAATTAGACAAAAAAAGGAAGTCAAAGGGATACAGATAGGAAAGGAAGAAGTCAAAATTTCACTATTTGCAGATGATATGATAGTATACTTAAGTGAACATAAAACTTCCACCAGAGAACTCCTAAACCTGATAAACAACTTTAGCAATGTGGCTGGATATAAAATCAACTCAAACAAATCAGTAGCCTTCCTCTATTCAAAGGATAAACAGGAAGAGAAAGAAATTAGGGAAATAACACCCTTCACAATAGCCACAAATAAAATAAATTATCTTGGAGTAAATCTAACAAAGCAAGTGAAAGATCTGTATGACAAGAACTTCAGGTCTCTGAAGAAAGAAATTGAAGAAGATCTCAGAAGATGGAAAGATCTCCCATGCTCCTTGATTGGCAGGATTAACTTAGTAAAAATGGCTATCCTGCCAAAAGCAATCTACAGATTCAAAGCAATACCCATCAAAATTCCAAATCAATTCTTCATAGAGATAGAAAGAGCAATTTACAAATTCATTTGGAATAACAAAAAACCTAGGATAGCGAGAACTATTCTCAACAATAAAAGAACCTCTGGGGGAATCACCTTTCCGGACCTCAACCTGTCCTACAGAGCAGTAGTGATAAAAACTGCATGGTATTGGTACAGAGACAGACAGGATGATCAATGGAATAGAATTGAAGACCCAGAAATGAACCCGCACACCTATGGTCACTTGATCTTTGACAAGGGAGCTAAATCCATCCAGTGGAAAAAGGACAGCATTTTCAACAAGTGGTGCTGGCTCAACTGGAGGTCAACATGTAGAAGAATGCAAATTAATCCACTCTTATCCCCCTGCACAAAGCTCAACTCCAAGTGGATAAAGGACCTTCACATAAAGCCAGGTACACTGAAACTATTAGTAGAGAAGTTGGGGAAGACCCTCGAATACCTAGGCACAGGGGAAAAGTTCCTGAACAGAACACCAATGGCTTATGCCCTAAGATCAAGAATCGACAAATGGGACCTCATCAAATTGCAAACCTTCTGTAAGGCAAAGGACACAGTCAACAAGACAAAATGGCAACCAACAGATTGGGAAAAGATCATTACCAATCCTACATCCGATAGGGGAGTAATATCGAATATTTACAAAGAACTCAAGAAATTAGACGCCAAACAACAAAATAACCCCATTAAAAACTGGGGTACAGAGTTAAACAAAGAATTTTCAACTGAGGAAACTCGAATGGCCGAGAAGCACCTTAAGAAATGCTCAACATCCTTAGTCATCAGGGAAATGCAAATCAAAACAACACTGAGATACCACCTCACACCAGTCAGAATGGCTAAGATCAAAAACTCAGGTGATAGTAGATGCTGGCGAGGATGTGAAGAAAGAGTAACACTCCTTCATTGTTGGTGGGGTTGCAAGCTGGTACAACCACTTTGGAAGTCAGTCTGGTGGTTCCTCAGAAAATTGGACATAGCACTACCTGAGGACCCAGCTGTACCCCTCCTGGGCATATACCCAGAAAATGCCCCAACAAATAACAAAGACATATGCTCCACTATGTTCATAGCAGCCTTATTTATAATAGCCAGAAGCTGGAAAGAACCCAGATGCCCTTCAACAGAGGAATGGATAAAAAAAAAAAATGTGGTACATATACACAATGGAGTATTACTCAGCTATTAAAAATAATGAATTCGAAAAATTCTTAGGTAAATGGATGGAACTAGAAAATATCATCCTGTGAGGTAACCCAATCACAAAAGAACATACATGGTATTTACTCACTGATAAGCGGAGATTAGCCCAAAAATTTGAAACAACAATGATTCAACTACCAGACGACATGAAGCTCATGAAGAAGAAAGAACAAGTGAGGATGCCTAGGTCTTTCTTAGAAGGAGTAACTAAATACCCAAGGGAGCAAATACAGAGACAAAGTGTGGGACAGAATCTGAAGGGGGGGGGCTGTAGGGAGACCATTTCATCTGGGTATTCATTCCATGGGCAGTCACCAAAAATAGACTCTGATATGGATGTCAGGATGGGAAAGCTGACAGCAGCCTGATAAGGCTGTCTCCTTAGAGGTCCCCCAGAGTGGGACATACCCAGAGACAGATACCCACAGCTATCCATTAACCTGATCAAAGGTTCCCAATGGAGGAGTTAGAGAGTAAATTGAAGGAACCTTAAGGGCTGGTGGCCCCATGAGGAGAGCAACAATACCAACCAGCCAGAGCTCCCCAGGGTCTAAACCACCAGCCTAGGAGCACATATGGAGAGACACATGACTCCAGCTGTATATGTAGGGGAGGATGGCCTTGTTGAGCATAGGTGGGAGACAAGGTCATTGGTACCCTGAAGGCTGAGTACTGGGGGGGGGGGAATCTGAGGGTGGGGAGGGGGGCTGGGGATAGGTGGGTAAACACCTTCATAGAAGCAGGAGAAGGGGGGATGGGATAAGGGGTTCCTGGGTGGTGGGGGAAATATGGTAAGGGGATAAAATTTGAAATGTAAATATTATATTCAATAAAAGAGGGGAAAAATAGAAAAGCAGTTAGAACCAACATTCTTAATAAAATGTCAGCCCTCTTTAATAAAAAAAAAAACTAACTTGATACTAAAATTTGTTTTGAGAACTGTATATTGCAGAATGACCAGCCTTGGTGTATCTACTCAACAAGCAAGCTGGGCAGACCTGCTCAAACCTCTGAGGTCCGGGAATTCCATCTGGAGGCAGCAAAGACACAGCAACAGAGGATTGTCAACTTGCTCTCCCCCCCACCACTCCTCTTCTAATATCTCAACGCCCATAATCAGCTTGAAGAAGCTAATGATGAGTCAGCACCCCTATTCCCTGGGCTTGGGGACTAAGATGGTAAATGTTGGGCTGTCTCTCTAGAGAAAAGTAGTGGTTTTGTCAGAATAGAGAGGATTAGCTAGGGTTTATTGCATAGCCATAACCTATTAGTAGAAATCTGTATAATTAATATCAAGATGAAGATATAAATTCTTAAATGGCACCAATTTACTTTGTTTACAAATTTTAAGGTTTTCATTGGCATGAGCTTCTTAGTGATATAAGAGTGAGATGAATATTGTTACTCTCATAGGCATTGTACCAGTATAACACATTTAGGAATACAAAGCTTAGACCCAGTCCTTCCTTAACTTTTTTTTAACTGATTTGAGATGATCAGCCTAAGGGACTATAGCAAATTCATGACTTGGAGTTTATTATAAGGGTGTTCTCTATGTTTTATTTAGAAATAGCTAGTGGAGTTAACAGGCAAAAGTCCAGATTACCTTACATGGATAGCTGGTTTTCAAAACGTCAGAAATCCTTAGAATTGACATGACAAACATTTCAGTATTATTGTTCATTTTCATTAGAGACCTGTCTGCTCCGGACAGCTTCCTATATTGAATTCTAAGAAGAAATTGAGCATCCTTGGAGTTACTCCAGCTGTGGTGAGACAGCCACTAGGCAAGAATTTCCACTTTCCTTCTACAGACAAATTACTGTCCAGAAAAGGACACACTTGCAGAATAGTCGACTGATTATATCTCCCTACACAGAGTAATCAGCCCTTAATAATTCTGCAGCACTAAGGTCTGTGAGATGATCCTGGGCCAGAAGGCAGAAGAACAGATGCTCCAACGTTTTGAAGTAGAGCGAGTGTCCAGGTGTTCAGAGGTCTCTATAAATTGGCTAAGTTTTAGAAGCTATGCTTTGTGCTTCCCACAATTATACTTAACTCAGTCATTCTGGATTTCTGACGGGGTTGAAAACATATAGCTATTTACCTTAAGAGAAAAGATTTGAGTGGATGGTCGTCAGCTGACATTCATCCTAAAGCCAGGTTCAGAACTAAATGTTTTAGTTAGGATAGATGACAGAGGAGCTGGTCAGTCAACAAAAGGATGGACTGGGTATTAGGACTATCCTGTACCTCACTGGTACAAATTGGCATAATTATGCTCTAATTGTATTTTGAGAGAAAAGTTTCATTTTAACAGGAAGGGTGATGTGTAGGAGGAGCTAAGGTAGGAGGAGTACTGAGAGGAAGAAAAGGAGTAAGAAGAGGAGAAGAAGAAGGAGAGGAGAAGCTAGGTGATGAAAGAGAGAAAGAGGGGGGAGACAGGGAGGCAGATATTCATGTATCTCCACCAGTCAAAGATAGTCGTTATATCTAGGTTGGTCAGTGGGTTACACCTCTGATTGAACAATTCCAAACTTATAATGCTTATGATTAACATTATTTTTAAAAAATGTATAAATGCAAAAAGGGAAAGGGGGCATGGGATAGGGGTTTCCTAAGGGGGGTGGGGGGGGAATGGGGATAGGGGATGTCATCTGAAGTGTAAATAAAATATCTAATAAAAAAATAAAATAAAATAAAATAAAATTAATAAAAAGTTGCCATGGTCATAGTGTCTTTTGATAGCAATAAAACACTGACCAAGACAACCAGGAACTAGTTGCCTTTGTCCAAGGTAGCTGACCTTTGAAAGAAAACTAATGGAGGTGCCCAGAAAACACAAACTTTTCTCATAAGATCTGCTTTCTGGTAAATCAAAAACTGTGTTGGGATTTTGTTTAACTGTCTTGGAGCCCTTCTATTTAGGAAATTTTAACCAGAACTACAATTTTGGGTGTTGTTTGAGCCTAACATTTCAGGATTTTGTTTATGATAAGGTGCAACACACAATCCTTTGACTACTTCTAGCTGATTGGGAGCTTGAGAAGAGAGGGTCTTTAAGTATGATTGAAAACAGGAGCTCAAGCTGGCAGGCAAGGGTAGAAGACTTGAGAAAATTCCTCCCGAAGCATTTGGGTTACTGACTGGCATGTCATTTCACTAAGTCTCTCCTAAATGAACCTGAAGATAAAATGAACAATCATTATTATGAAAAGAATAGAAACCAGTGAGCCAAGAAGGGGGTAGAATACAGGACTCCAAGAGGACCAATGGAAGAATCTTTCATTAGAGTCAGCCCCTTGCAGTCATAGTTTGCAAAGCAGAATAGATAAGGCAATTGTAGATGAAGTTCTAGGTTTGAGTAAGGCACTGAACTCATTGGTAAAATTAGAGGTGGTAATTTAGGTGCTTTGGTACCTAAGAGAGATCAGTCATAGAAAAAAGGACATGTATGTTGAATAGATCATTAAGGCCTACCACACCTGTATGAAAGTGGGTGTGAACTCCTGGGGTTGAGGATACCAAGAGTAAAGTCAAGGTGGGATAAAGTAGAGGAGGCTGGATTGGTGATAGTGGACAAGATTGAGTTACTGTTTATGGGTAACACCTCAGCTTGAGGAGGTACAGGTAGGTTAGGCTGAGGAGGTACCACAAAGAAATCCCATTCTCTATATCAAAATTAAAAGTAGAAGAAGATGAGGGCTTGTGGTTCTATTCAGACTGATTAGAAACTAGATCCTCTAGCCCTATGTAGTTGAATTTTGGGAGTGGATTAAGGGAGTTTACTGGAAAGCAGAAATTGGTCACATTATAAGATCTACTTTTCTGGTGAGCAAACAGCTATCTCTAGGCCTCTCTTTATCTTGCCAGAGCCTTTTAAAAAAGTAATTACTAAAAGCAATTATCACCAGCAATGACATTTTAGGTCCACTTTACACCACATTTTCTACTGACTTGAAGAAATACTGGTACCAATGAGACTCTGTGTTTATATACTGTTTTGTGTCTGAGGTATCATTGTTTGGTGAATCATGAACCCTTACATTTGGGATCTCTTGTCCAGGATTTGCTGGAGACCCCCTGACCCAAATAGTGGTATCCAGATCCAAATAGTGAAGTCCAGTAAGTCCAGGCACCCAGATGCTTTTTCTCTTGTCCATAACTGTGTTTCAATTTTATGTTTAGTCCCTGTTTCAGGTTTAGTCTGGAGGCTGAGAGGGATAAAGCAAACATATTTTGTCACCCAGCCAGAGGATATAGAGGACACTCACAAACCCCTACCAGAAGCAGGAGAACTTGCTAGTTCTCATCTGATTTCTGAATTGGCTGTGAGTCTATGGGCCTCCGATGTGCAGGATGAAAGACCATTGAGACAGCCTTTGGGTTTGTTTTTGTTTTCCCAGGAAATGTCCTTCTGTGTCATTCTGTGTGTATTCTGTGTGTGCTTGTTGTCCTTCTGTACAAATATTTCTTCTACTCTTAGGATGGGGCAAGCACAAAGCAGCCCTCTGTGCTTGGTTCTGAACCATTTTAAGGACATTTGCAGAATTGCAGAAGACTCTGCTCTGGTTGTTTATCCCCACAAACTAACCATATTTTGCCAGAATGAATGGCTTGCCTACAAAGTACAATGGCCTGAGAAAAGGACTTTCCACCTCCCCATCATTTACAAGGTGATAGTTTAATTTGTGAGGTCTGGGGCCACCTGGACCAAGTGCCATGTATTACCATGTGGTAATTCCTGGTGGAGAAGCCCTTGTTTAGATGAGTCTTTTTTTGTTATAGGCCTTGCCACTTCCCACCCTTCTTCCTCTCAAAAAGGGTCAATCTCAGCTCCCTGCCTTTCTCCACCTGTCTGCTTCCATGGAGGACTTCTGTCCCCTTCCTTGTGTTCTTGCTCCTGTCCCTGCCACTGCTGCCTCTTCCCAGCCAGCACATGCAGAAGGAGCAGTCCCTGACTTCCCTGATTCCCCTTACTCCCTTGACTCCACTGACTTAATTTTGAGTCCAACTCACACTGGGGCCTGTACTGTCCACAGGGCCAAATCAATGACAGCCTTATCCCTCTAGGCCAAGGAATTTACAGAAGAGAAGAATGGTTGCTGATCTTTGAAGGCTGCACCATCCTAAGGGGTTGATAAGCAACTCATCCATCAGATGTATCAAGCTTCACACCTGGTCACCGAAAACTGAAGGAATTGCTGTGAGGGGCAAGGTACAAAATATTTGACTTAGGACACTTGGTTGATCAAGTAATCTCAGACTACGACACCTGCCTGGCTGTGAACACTTTAAGCCCCAATCAAGGAGCTGCACCAGGAATCAGAATCAGGGTTCAACAGTCAGGGGCTACTTGGGAAATAGATTATAGACAAATAAAATAAAGAACATATAGATATAAGTATTTTCTAATCTTTATAGATAGTTTTTCTTAGCATGGGTAGAAGCCTACCCTTCAAAGAAGGAGGCTGCCAATATTGTGGCAAAGAAACTTCTGGAAAACATCATAGCCATATATGGTTTGCCTACCCTGTTTAGATGTGACAGTGGACCAGCATTCATCTCTCAGGTAATTCAATCTCTAGAATAGGTTCTGGGGACCAGTTGGTTATTATATTGTGCATACAGACCTCAGAGTTCAAGGCAAGTAGAGAGGATGATTGGCCCCTGAAGGAGGTCTTGACCAAATTAATCCCTGAAACAGCAGTGACTGGGTGTTCTTCCTACTTTATGCTTTATATAAGGCTAGAAACACTCCCCTATACTTTAGGTCTTTCTGCCTGTGAGATTCTATATAGAATCCCTGTAAGATTCTATATAGGAGGCCGCCACCCATGCTGCCTAACTGCCAGTCTGATATCCTAGCTAAATATGACCAACACAAGTTTTTAAAATCTTTGAAAGTCCTCCAAAAGATCCAGAAGCAATTCTTGCCTGTCATCTGCCGGGTTTGAATCTAGTCCTCCCCCCTAACCTCCATTGCTATGAACCAGGTGACAAAGACTGGATTAAAAGAATAACCAAAAGACTCTGGCTCCTCCCTGGAAAAGACCTCATACTATGATCCTGACTATGCTTATGGTTGTTAAGGTGGAAGGAATCAGGACATGGATACAACAGGCCCACATTAAGCCTTCCAGAAGAGGAACGATCTAGTAGTTGAAATCCCAGAAGAGGAGATTTCCAGGCTAACCACCACAAAACAATGTTGCTCCACACACTGTCAATCCACTGAAACTGTGACTTTGGCACTTCTGATCCTGCTTACTTTCTGATCACACTTTGCTGCACCAGCCAGTAACCCCCTTACTATCTGGGTACCCCCAGGGGATGATGTAACAACCTTGTGAACAAGTTCACAGTGCCTAGCAAGAAGGCCAATTGGACTACCAGTTCTTGATTCCTTTCACCCTATACTTAACACAGAATGGTTGGTTACCAGGCAGGGATTCTACATGGGAAATAAGGTACCCCCAGCCTATTCCCACCTCTGAAACCACACTATAACTCCTAATTTTGCAGGATACATAATGCCCCAAGAAAATGCTTGGTGGGCTTGTACCTCAAGGTTATTTCCATGCATTTATGGCCTGTTTGTAAATATAACTGAAGATTTTTATGTTTTGAGACAGCTTGTATACAGAGTGATTTATTACTCTGGGGAGGATGTCTTCAACCTGCTATCACCTCCAAACAACTGAGTTAAAAAGATGGCCATTTTTGCTGTGTTACTAGGTTCTCTTCTTGGCATAGGGCTGGCTGGAGCTGCTAGTATAGGGCCCTCAGCCCTAATACTCCAATATAAAAATGACAAGGCCCTACCAATGGTGATAAATTTAAATACACAGGAGATAGAATATATATTCCTATGTAAGCCCTATATAAGTACATAGTAGCTAGCAGGATTCCCTTTCCTCCTTAGCAGAAGCAGTCTTACAGAACAGAAGAGGCCTAGACTTGCTGTTCATCCAGCAGACAGAGGAAGAGCCTTGTAAAGAATATTGTTTCTGTGTTGACCATTCAAGGGTGCCCAAAAATCCATGGCCTTAGTCAGAAAGTGACAACAAGATAGACAAATAAAAAAAAAAAAAAAAAACAATCTTTGGGTTAGTATAAGTCTTTCTTCAACTGGTTTCCTTTTCTGACCATTCTTGTCTCTACCCTGATTGGTCTTCTTATCCTACTAACATTGGCCTTGACATTTGGTCCCAGCATAATCAGTGCTTTAGTCAGGTTTGTTAAGGACTGGATTTCCACCATTCAATTGATGATTCTCAGAGAATACCAGCTTATAAAAACATCTCAAGGATTCAAAGTTGCCCAAAATTGAAGGGAAAAACAGACTGAGTCCATTCCAGGCTTCAGATTGGTAGTTTAGGAGACTAGATTTAAATCTCTGTTCCCAAGAACTGGACAAGTCCAGGCAAGTCCATGCCTCTGAAGCTGCCTTACCACCTGGATTCAGGCAAGGAAAATGGGTCAGCATCAGTTTCCAGACTTACCCAGCAACAGTTTCCAGTCCCTGAGGCCACAGTAATGTTTCTGGAATGTCTTTAGAGATAGAGCCAAGATTAAGATAAAGGTCACCTAATCCTCCTGGAAGTCCCCTAATAACCATTAAATCAGGCCTGCCAGCTCACTTCAGGGTTTCCCATCTTTGTAGCTGATAGCCACCAGCATGCTGGACCTCTGCAGAATAGAACTCTCTTTGCATTTATATATTATATGAGTCCAGGGTATCATTCTTTGGCAAATCATGGACCCTTACAGAACCAAAGCATGAAAAGGTCATAATTACTTGTGCTCAACTTGTTTTCTAGATTTTGTTGTTGTTGTTGCTTTGTTTGCTTGTTCTTGTTTTTTTGTTGTTTTTGTTTTCCAAAACCCCACTCATGGAACTGTCCTGCTTACATTTAGGTAGATCTTTCCACAGCAGTTAACCTAATCTAGATAATTCATTACAGTTGTATGAAGAATTTACTGTCTGTGCTGATTCCAAATCTTGTCAAGTTTTCTTGCAAGATTAACTATCACAAGGTTTTCCTATATTGCCTGGACTGACCCAAAAATATAGAGGGTGTATAGAAGAATATAAGGTAGACATGCTTTCAGTTGTGAAAATCTAAACTACCTTTTATTTTACTTTTCAAAATTGAGATTATGGTATAATTATATTATAGTATTTAACTCTTCCCTTATTAATCCCAACTCTCCCATTTAATGCCTTGTTTTCTTTCAAATTAATTGTTCCTTTATTCATTAATTCTTATTGCACATATATTATAATATACTATATAGTATTGCATATATATACATATATTATATATATTATTCTCTAAAATATTGCTTATATGTATCTTTTCAGGGCTGAAATTTGATACAACTCGGTTAAATTGTGAACATTTTAAAACATTGGATTTCAGTATTGGGTCATGTAACATTCTATGTATTTTTCTTAATTTATTATTTCCTATAAATTAAGTTTAATGTTACTTTTTCAGTACTATGATGCATGTGAAAGCTTAGACAAAAATAAAAAGAAGGGTTTCTAATTTCTGGATATCAATCAGAAGATAAAACTACAAAATAAGGCAAAGGAAAGCGCCTTGGCAATTTTTAAGGCACAGTGGATCAAACAATGGCCACTGTCATGTAAACTCACAGTGAGCACTTAAGTATCTGACATAGAAGTCATACCTAACTACTAATTTGTATAATAGGAACACCTCTAATCTTAATTGTATGTTATATTCTCATAGACCTCTATACTTCCCGAAACCTTTCATTTCTTCAAATCAAACTTTCAGTGGGATGCACATTTTCTGACAATTGATTTGCATGGAATCAATTTGAAAAAGCAAATCAACCTCTAAGCTTCTAAAAGTGTATGCAATTTGCTCTTTGATTTTCTACTAGCAATTACACAATCAGTTACATTGATCACTCTGGCATTAAATTCCTTATGTATTTTACCCATGCAAAAATGGTTCATATTTCTAAAATTAAACAGAGTTTGACTCATGATAAAAATTTTGTGAATGCATTTTACTGCTAAAAGACATTTGCTCATTTGCTGGCTATTCAAAAGTGATATTATTCTTTTCATTAATAATGAAATTTATGCTTTTTTCTCAGAATGTTGCAAGTATATTAAAAATATTGACACTTTTTTCCTCAGAATATTTCAAGTAGTTGCAAGAAGTAATCACATGATATGTTAGGTAATTATTCTCTGGCCTGCTGAGATTCATGTGTGTGATTATATGCCCAACCACTGTTTTCAGAAGCAAGGAGATAAATTAAAAGCTACATTAGTAAGTACTCACTTTCTTTTCCATTATATGAGTTATTTATATTAATAGTTTAAATATGTTGATTAGAGAATTTTAATATTTAGTAGAAAATAGTTATACTGTGATTTTAACATGTAAAAGTATTATAAGATTATCTTCCCTTTTGAAATGGAACATTTAATGTTATATTGATTGAGTCTTTTTACCTCTTCCTAATATGATGACACACTCATTTCCTTAAAATCAGTATTGAACAAAAAATTTCAACAGCTATAAATTAATCTCATGCACAACTCCTTAGACAATAAGGGTTCTCAAATCTTGTAATAATTATTCTGACATTTTAATGTTTATTTGTATTTATTTTTTGAAAATTTCCTATCCAGTCCTCACTTCCTAATATCATGACCTCCTGTGATCCCCCTAGATCTCTCTCCAAACTTAAATGTTCTTTTTAAAAAATTTCACATTTACTTATTTTAAATCTAATGAGTCCAATTAGTATTTGAAGTGAGAATGGCTTCTCAGCTTTCACAGAAGATGGGAATTACAATGAACTAAGCTTTCCCTAGCTTCTCAGAGGCTTTACTCTACTGCACAAGTGTTCTGCAAGTTACAAAAGTTATGAACTTCCATTTCATCTGGGCAAAAGAAATTATGCTTTTAAATGTTAATTGTTATTGACAAATGCATTTCTTCTTCCTCATTAATTATTGTTGTTATATATATATATATATGTATATACACATACATATACACATATACACGTATACATGTGTACACATATACACACACATATGAACACACACATACGCACACACACATACACACACACACACACACACACACACACACACACACATATATATATATATATATATATATATATATATATATATATATATATATTAGTTTTATTTTACACTGACCTGTTTAGGAATAATCAAAGACAAATGATGAAACAAAAACATTCAAGATCATTTATGTTATAAACAATAATATAAAACCAAAAGTTGACATATGAGATTTATTTTGCTCAAACTCATATTTTATGGTCCCCATGGAGCACAAAACTGTAAAGCCAATAGTAAGATTTCTGCCTCTTTTATCATTTGATTAGAATCTGCTCATGTATTTGAGAGGAACTTAAAGGGACCTTGGAAAAAACCTAGGCTCTCTGCTTTAGGCCCTGGGTCACTGACACCTGGTCACTAAGGGCAAACCTGCAATGCTCAAGATGGCAATTTTCCCAAAAGTCTCCATTCTGGCTTTAGAAACACTGTAAGTCACCACTGTTCTTTATAGGAATAGTAGTAACTTCTTATTTTTTATAATCTCACTGAGATTTCCTACCTGGATTATCAGTTTTACATGAACCCATGTAACTCTTCATATCCTATTGTAATTTGAATGAAAATGCTCACAGGGTGTTACATTATTTAAAAGGGTTATGATACATGGCCTTGTTAGAGTAAGTATGCCCTTGTTGGAGGAGGTGGTTCATTGACATGAGCTCTGAGGCTTCAGAAAATCAAGTGGGGCCTAGTAGCTCATTATTCGTGCTACCTGTCAGTCTGTATTTAGAACTCTTGGTTCCTTCTCTGGCATCATATCTGCACCTGGGCCACCATCCTTGCCACCATGATGATCATGAACTATATTTTTAAACTAGCAAGTCAGCTTCATATGTTGATTCCTTTTATTAGAGTTTTTACGGTCATAGTGTTGCTTCACAGCAAGAGAAGCCTTAACTAAGACTGCCCTCTTTGTCTGTTAAAAAAATGTGTTAATTCCTCCTTATTAAACTATGATGGAAAGGATCCCTGGAAGACAAGATAAGTGGGAGCAACAGTAGCGCACAGGCTTAGGTCCCTGCCTGTAAGACAAGCAATTCTTGTTTTAAAAGAATGGTTTGTATCTTACAGCTTTCCTATGTTACATATCTCTTTATGCTCCACTTCATTATAATAGGCAAGCTAATTTTAGAAGAGGAAAAAAATAATGCTAGTTCATGGTTCTGGCATCATAATTAAACGTAAAAAATCACTTTGCTGTCTAAAATGCAATACTAATAATAAACGCAATGGTATGCAGATATTAAAATTCCTGTTATTTTTTTGAAGATGAGAAACAGCAATGACAACAATAAAACTATATATAGCATAGGCTGCCATTCTCATACCTAAATCAGGTTCGCATTCATTCTCTAGTTGAAGTTAATTGTTTTCAATTTTCCTCTCAGTACAAACATATTTGTGCAACCATTATTCATTCATAAATATGCATAAATACCCAAAGCCATGTACAATTATTTATCATCAATCATGATATTAATTTGTTCCTTATAAGTTACTAACAACAAATTCTATTGTCTTACAAGGAATATTACTTTGATATTGTTCTTAATTTGCCAGACTTCAACTAGTACTGTTCAAAAAATAAACAAAACCTTGATTAAAAACAATACAACTTTTTATATGAAAACAGCTCTAGCTACAATATACAAATTAACATTTCTTAAAATATACAAATAATCACTACATACTATAGAATAATTTGAGTCTTGTGATAAAATTGCAAAGGGTTAGTCTCAAAACTATCTCTAATATATTCAAATGTCAGAAAATGTGCTTTCAAGTTCAGGTTCAATTTCTTCTAGCGTTTCTATACATTTAAGTTTGGGGCCCACTCATATAGAAAAACAAAATCAATCCACTTACACAAAATTGCATCTTATTTAAAAACAGGTTATACAACCTTTGGAGTTCTTTGGTCAATTTAAATAATAAAATAATGATATGCAGTAAAGATGCTGTAGCTATAATAGTTTAGATCAAAATACAAAAGTTTAGTGTGACCATATACCTATATAAACCAGATTAGAAATTTGCAACTTAGAAAATAAATCAGACTAATAAGAAAATTGTTTCCTTAAATGTAACACAAAGGAATGGCGAGATCTCTCATTGGTGAAGAACACTGGCAATATAGCAAGGAAGGCCAGAGTTTATATCTCAAAATTAACATAATATCTTGTATGTTTCTCAAACACCTGGAACTCCAGCTCTGAGGGCTATATTGCTTGTTTCTGACTTCTGTCTGTGCATAGCAGGTGTGCTGCACACATGTACTAATAGACTCACATAAATTACTACAAAGACAGGCAGTAGAAAGACAGACAGACACCCCACACACACACACCCAAACACACTGGCCCCACACCTATGAGCATTTGAACAACAAATCCTCAATGAATTTGTGAATTATTTTATAAGGTAGACATAAACTTATCACATAATATTTGCTGATAAATAGACAAATACAATTGGTACATAACATAAAATAGTACCTCTTATAGTAAGCCAGTGAGAAGAGACCTGTATTCAGGACTGTAAAACCTGCTTGTTATACTCCTATATCATGGCACATTATTTTACCACTGTCAAAAACATCTATTCTGCAAGGTCATAAAATAAATAGTCTCTCTTTCATTTAAACAGACACACAAACAAAAACAAGCTTGTAAAATAAATGTACATTTCAAAGATCTGTCATCCTCTCAAATTATCTTACACATTGCTAGAGTTAAGGATGGCAGCAGAATATAGGTGTGGCCAACTAAGGTAAAAGTTACTTTAAAAAGCTAATTTAATTTTAATTACATTGCTTATATATATCTTATAATATACATATTTTAAATATAAATCTTATACACATATACATATTTTAACTATAAATCTTATACACATATGTATTACATAATCATATAATTATGCATCTCATACATAACTTTAATTGATGCATCTTAATTTTGGAAACCATCACTTAATGGACTAAGCTTGGTCTTACCTACAGAATTTCTTTATTGTGCCTCATTTACAACTCAAAGTTTTGCTTTGTTTCATGTTGAACTACTTAGAAATGATCATGGGTAAATAGTCAAATTAACATTTCAGCACCATTTAGACATGCTGTTTACCAGAAATAGTGTAAAGCTGGAAACTAATAAAACAAGATCTATTTCTTTTCAAACACATTCTCTATCATCCAACACTAAATAAAACAAATAAGACTTCTAATTTCTTCCTCAATGACATAACCTTGGGTAGAGACTAATGTGTTGGTCTCTTTAGAAACTGAGACTTATTTTCATGTTCTTTTGTGCAACCACAGACCATTACAATAGTCTATCTACAGACAATTGTTATATTATTTTCATCTCCTTCTACTGGGATTCCTAAAGGATTCTGCTACTTCCATATATACTTTCTCTTTCCCTTTTATGAAAAATAGATTATTTTCTCAGACAATATATTCTGATGATAGTTTTCACTTCCACTCCTCCCAGTTCCTCCCTTCTGTCTTTCCTTTCTGGATCTATCCATGATCCTAATTAGAATATTGTTATACTCCAAAATTATCAGAATTATTGGCATCATTCCCATTCTGACCTGATGATGACTTAGCAAATATGCATAGACCTTCAAGACACAATAGGACTCATTTTCCAACCTTATATGGGGACTCCTATCTATGGACAGTTATTTTCCCTCAGGAGCTCCTTTGCGTATCTCCTCTTTTTGCTTCTCCCCTTCCTAGGCAATATCTCAGTTTCACTCTGTAATCAAATCACTCATTTTCATCCTTCTAATGATTTATTTTCAGAGGTTTTTTTTTTTTTTTTTTTTTGGAGAAAATGGTGGCAAGTATATGATCCTCCACAACTCATCAACTTATAACTCTACTGTTACATGAACTGAACAGGACCTATGTTCCTTTAGATTCTAGAGACTGAGTCTAGCTTCCCACCATTGTCCTTTTCCAAAAGAAGCAGCTGATGAGAAAATACATTCTCTCCCTACTTTTAATCTGTCCTCAAGGTTGATGGTTAAATAAAAATTACCTAAACCCCTCAGGTGGACTGTGAAACTTCAGACAGAAAAGTTGACCTGACTGATAGCACCTTTGGAATCTTTGGATCAGTAAAGCCATATACCAATCACACTAGTATCTATCTACCATTTTTAGATGAACTCTTCCATGTCTGAAGTTCACCCTTTTACATCCTATAAAACCTCAGGCCTCCATGTGTCATACACACAGTCTCTACTTCTGCAGGGTACTTCAGTTGTTCTGAAAAAAAATTGCTTTTGAAAAACAAATCTTACTGAAGATACTCTACATAGTATATTAAACAAATAATTTGAATTAATATTTTAGATTAAATGAAAATATAGCATACGGCCATTATTGAAATAGCAATGTGGATATCATAAAGTGCCTTTGTTACATTTAAATTAAAACATAACATTAAAATAGTTGCAATTTATTAAAATAGGAAATATTCATGAAAAAAGAGGAAGATAATCATACATACTTCTAAAAGGAATAAATATCTGCATTAAACTTACCTCTGTTTTGTCTAAATTCAAAAACAAAATGTTATGGGTAATAAAAGGCATAATTGACAAGTTTTTATTATGTCAGTGAATATGGTCACTATTATTAATGCATGTAAGACATTTTAAAGGATAGATGTTTTTACTATAAAGAGCTCTTGGTGCTTTTACAGAGTTTGGTTCCCAGACTCTACTCTAGGCTGTTCCTCCAGAGCAAGAAGATTTAACAGCCCTTTACTGGCCTCTGTGGGTATTTGCATGGTTGGGCATTGTCCCAAACACAGAAAAACAAATGCAGACATAATTAAATTCTAAATAAATCTTAAAAAAAATATAGTTGACCTACTGAATTGAGTAGTTTAATGCTACCACTGTAACAAGTATGTAGATTTCCTGATTTTTATCATGTGGATAAATTCTTTAGTAGTCTCTGATACTTTGTAAAACATTAATGCAAAATTGTAACAAAATACTTTGAAATCACTGGCATATTTTGTTTTTACACACACACACACACACACACACACACACACACAACCATGTCATGTCATTTATTTTAGGCCATTGAGTTGTATATACATACATTAAACATTTATAATCATTGACATCACAAAATATCCAATATATACTTCAGTATCACTAACTGAACAAGAAAATGCCATTGATTGCATGGACAGATCCTTCTTAGAGAGAAAATTATTCTTTACCCACCTTGTACTGATTTAAAAGTGCCTAATGTCAAAAGAAACAGTAGTGTAACTAAAGATTGTCAAAACATTTTGGAATCATATAGACAGTTCTGGTCTAGTATTTTTTCAAATCATTGACTTTTTCCCATTTTTTTATTATAAAAATATCTGTCAGGTATATATTTTGGAGAAATTATAACACTTTAAGAAAAAAAATCAAATTCAAGGTATTTCAATGTGGCTTTTAATTTTCCTTCAGTAAATGTGAAATGAAACAACTTTATGTTATGTAAGGTATTTTAGAAAGGCTATTTTCTAAAACTTTCCCTAAAAGTCAAGCACTGTTAATGTTTATCTAATGCAGGTAATTTTATTAAAAATAAAAGAAGAAACTAATAATCTTTAGACACCATTGTAAGAACTACCAAATTCCTATTCCTACTTAAATAAAAAGTTGTTAATTTAGTTGTTTCAAGTAATAAAACTTTTCATTCAGTTGTTTTGCTTTTTATAATTGAGCTATTAGGTCAAGTGTTCCCCTTGTGCTAGCTTAACATAATCAGTATGCTATAGAATTCTTTACAGAGTGAATGAATTTGTTTGTTTGTTTACTTTATATTTTAAGTTTTGTGGTTGTAAGAAACAAGCAAAAAAGGATAATCTGACAATATTCCTGAAACATTATACAATGGCAATTATTTTCACTTATTTATATCATCACTGTGTGTGTTCACTCATGCATGCCCACACACATGCACTCCCAGGAGTGCATGAACATATATGCATTAATGCATGGGTGTGATTCATATGGTACATATGGAAGCTCACAGATACAGTCAGGAATCTTCTCAACCACTATTCCTTGTTTTTTTGACAAGTTCTGCCATTGAACTCAACCTGTAATTCACATAATCAGCTAGACTATCTGAAAAGCCACACTAGGGAATTTGTCATACTCTTGTTGAGACTCCAGGCTTTATTGTACATGGCCACTGATGTACATGTTGTGGATTGAACTCAGGTTCAATGCTTAATTGATTCAGCCCTCTCTGCATTTTCTAGCATTTTCTTTGTCATCATATTGCCCTACTATAAACATGGATATTTAAAAAATCATCTATGTTTGTAGGAGAGGTGTTTCTCATTCCCCAATTGGTTCTTGACCTTTCAGTAAACAAAGCCATACCATGGGCCAATTGCTGGAAGAAAGGACTAGGTGGGACTTCCTGGTCCCTTGAGGATAAAGAGACAAATGCAAGGGAAGGGAGAATTAGTTAGGCTTCTGATGCAGACAAATTGATCATCCATGTGAGATCTTGAAATGGAGTAGCCACACAGGCAGCTCCTATTGGCAGGTGGTCAGGGAAGTTTAGCAACAAAAGTTGAGGTCAGGTAGGAGGTGTGGAGCTCAGAGTATTGATAAGAGTATGCTTTTCCAGGCTGGGATAATAGCGCTCAGCAATTGTGCCAAGAAGTTAAAATTGAACACCTATGTGTCTGTCTTTTATCCCTGGATTCAAGGGAAGCTGGGTGGGGGCTGGTAGTGTGGCCAGATATGGAAGCTTCTGTGGGATAGCAAAAAGCTACACACAACATATGGTTTTAACAATTTCAGAATAATCATCTCATTTTAAATCATAAAAGCTAATATACAGATTTAAAATAGGAATATTTAATTTATTCTAAAGATCTTATTACCACTGTCAGGTGTAAACCTCCAACAAATATCACAGCATCATTGCTGATATAGTAAATTTAGTTCTTTCCTCTCATTTCCACCTCCTTTTCCATTTGTGTTATACATTCAAGTGAGTCTTCTCTTTCTAGCAAACTGAGTGTTAGGTAAAGGCTCTGTAATTATAAGATGCCATTGTTTTTTCCTTCTAATGTTTTTGCTGAATTTTGAAACATTGTAAGTAGTTCATAGTAGCCAAACTAGAGACTCCCCTCCCAAATGTTCATAGGGATATCTGGGATAATACAAATGAAGCTAACCAGAGCTAGAAGATGACCCTTTCTGAAATTAACATATAAATCTCATCCATAAAAGAAAAATTAACATCATTCATTCTGATTGTCCATTTATATAGAAGCTAGAGAGCTCCTGTCTTACAGGAACAAGGTTTGGGTTATCTAAACTCTCTATATAGCTGGTTTCTCAGTCACTCATAAATTGCTACTACAGTTGTTCACATCATTGATGTCTGCATTAGTGACAGAAAAAAATATTTTCCCTTTATTCCTAAAGTGCCAATTATAAGCAAAAAAGAGGTGTCAATTATAAACAAAAGAGATGTTACAATGACTCACTGATTTTTTGAACATCCATTAATATAAAAAGATAAATCCATTAATAGTGCTTTCTACAACTAAGTCATATATACAGAGATGCAACTGAATATATAGAATGATATTGCAACCTTGATTGGTTGCTAGCAACATTTAATCTGTAGAATAATGTCACTTTTATAAATAAAAGTTGAGTTATAAAAATGAGTGAATTTATTCACAATTGTGTCTAACATAAATGATATCCCTTTATGAAACATAAAATCAAAATCTTATTCCAATTGAAATATACTTTTTCATTGATGTCACAAGAAATAAAATCACTAAAGCACAAACAGAATTAATTTATTCCAGTGAGGAGTTTTAGTTTATTTTCTATGATGTTGAGATAACAGCTTAGCTTGTTTAGAGGGCTATCATAAGAAAGATACAAAATGACATAATACTACAATAAGAAAATATGAAGGTTTTCTTCTCAAAATTGTGATAGTGCTATAAACCTCTTTAGAAGATTGCATTCTATGATGTCATTAATATTTTCTGACTTCTACTATCATTGACACTGGAAGGCAGCTTGACTTGATTTTGTGATTGTACTCAGGTCATAGGGAAGGAAGAGAAATCCAAGGCATACCTTCTCTATATTGCATATAGATACATTGTCTCTTTCTTTGTGAACAATAGTCATATTTCCCCTCATAAATTTTCAGTTTTAAAACGATATGACTACTGAATGATAAGAAATTTCCTGTAGTGAGTTAACCTAATGTTGTTTGTATTTTTATGCTAATTTGGGGCACCCAAGACGGGTTATTCTGGAGATGCAAGAGTCTGTGCTAAAGACATAGAGTAGCCCTGTTCTTAGTTAATTGTGATTGGTAAATAAAGATGTCAATAGCTAATGGCTGGGCAGAACAGTAGGGTTGTCATTTCCTGGGCTTGGAGAGAGAGGACCATGAGGAGGGAAGGAGGAGGAGAAGCCACCATGAGGAAAGAAAAAAAAAAAAAAAAAACATAAGGAGAAGGAAGAGGACAGTGGTTATAGGTTAGCTGAGACATAAAAGTGTGTCCCTGAAGGCTGCCCTATTTGAGCTAGGAGCATGGGTTTTTCATCTGAGCACATAAATGGTCTATGGCAGAAAAGAGGCCCAGGCTGGGCCTCTTTTTAATAATTTCTACTCCAGATGGCATCCAATGGCTGACAAAAACTCACTTTTAAAAAATTAATATGAAATTCCAGAATGAAAAGCATGTGCTGTCTTTAAGATGGGGAGAATTGTTTCCTTAGCAGAGCTTCATGGTTTTCCCCAAGTCGGGTGGGAATTGGGACTAGGACAAAATGCGTACTAAATTGGCACAAGTAATACCGAATACTGGGACTCATGACATAAAATAGGACACAGCTATATCCATCCGACCCAACCCCCACCCCAGGCCAACCTGGAGAGCACACTAGGTAAAGGCTCAGGATTTAGCCTGAGGCCTTTCCAAAAGCTTCTAAACGGTTGCAGAGAACTTAAGCTGCAGATAAATGATGGGAGCCCATACTGAGAAATGAGAAAGGCTGCTCAGGTAGCAGAATACAAGGCTACTTGCCTCCCAAATCAAGTGAAGTACAGAAAATAGAAATTTAAGAAGTCAATATTATTATAGGCAACTGGGTTTTTTGAATGTGGGCGCCACACAAATTCTGGGCATGCCTAATTTGATATATGACAAATTGTTGGCCTGATAATAGGCTCATATAGTGAATAAAAGGGAATTTAATTGAAGTTACATATAGAAAAAAGTGATAATTCAATTTATATAAAAAGAAAGGAGATATAATTGTATATACCCACAGAGATATTAATCTCCATACAAGGGAGGAATAAAAAAATGTTACTTTCAATGTTTTTAAGGATAAAAAGAAGAGATAATGGTAATTATTTTAAACGTTTTTAAGTATTATTGGACACAATTACAATGAAGTTTCTTCTGAGTCTGAAGGTAACCTAATCTATAAACAAATACGAGTTAACATGGACTACACAGAGAAACCCTATCTCAATAAGTAATAATAACTGTTTTAATTGTTTTAAATGTCAAAATGAATGTGATAGTTATAAGTTAGGTGGTTATAACAGTATTACCAATCTTCTGTGAGAGAGGTCAAAGTAGATCAGATCTAAAGGACAAAAAAAAGGCTGCTAAATTAAATCAATCTATATTTTTGACGATTTGGGGTTGCTGAACCATGGACACACTATTTTGGGAGAGAGGCTCTATGTTTGTGTTAACAGGAAAGATAAAAAGGATTTGGATCCCTTCCAAAGTAATACAGATCAGGGATGATAGAAGAAGATGTCCTATGGATGTTGAATATTGACAGGAGAAAAAATTTCAAGACAGCTAAACAGGACAGATAACATAATTTACAGATCCCTCTACATGGGAACAGCCCTAAAACTGGCTAAAACATAAAAATGTCTCTTGCCAAAACTTACTGATTAAATTACTAGTCAATAAATCTTTTTCAGATTGCAGAATTCTCAAGATTCTTCATATCATCCTTTCATATGACTTGAATATAGATTTGTTACAATTTTGTTATTGATCAAACTAACTCACAAAAAACAATTGTCTTTCACTTGCTCAAAGAACAAAAATCCATACTTAGCTGATCTATACACCTTTCATAATTTATACAGATATCTTTATATAACTAAATATTGGTTTTAAGGTCTTATATTATACAATAAAATACCAAGAAAATAGCTCTGACTAGTCTCATCCTCAGAAATGCTGAAATGACCTCCGTCCCAGCTCACTGCCTTAACCATCCTCATCTGATGCTGTTTCCAGAACAGCTTCAATCATGGCTGCTAATACCCAATGACCATGGTTTTCCCAGCCTTTTAGATCATTTCAGACAGGACTTCAGTTAAGCTCTGAATTTTCTTAACACACAGAGTCTAGGCAAAAGATACTACAGCTAACTTTTTTTTTTCCAAAAAAAAAAAAAAAAAAAAAAAGGGTTTTATTGACTTATTTATTTATTTATTTATTTATTTTGCTTTTTTAAAATTTTATTTACATTTCAGATGCCATCCCCTTTCCACATTTCCCTCCCTAAAAAATCCCTGTCCCATGCCCCCCTTTCCTTTTTGCTTTTATACATTTAATAATTTCTACTACAAGTGACAACAAAAAAGACATCTCTGAAACAAAACAAGGTTATGCACATGTTCATGTCTCTATTCACATGACCTAATGGACATGCACTCACCTGAACACCAATATAAAGAAAAATGTTGATGTAAAGATAGGACAAGCTAAAAAATATTTATTTATTCAGCCTATAATACAGTCAACTGAAAGGAAGCTAATAGCTGCATAAAGATATTTAATACGCTCTTGCATATAATGAGCTGTATAAAATGCAATTAATATAATATATATTCTTGTAGGTTTCCACAACAGTTTTCTGTTTACATTTTTTTGTAAAGCTCATAAATGAAGCTTCCCAGATAATAAAGAAATTGGGATAATATATCTTGATTAATGTTTTTATGTGTTATCCACAACTTATATTATTTTAGTATCAGATAAAAAGATATAAAGCTTTAGTAATAAAAATATTTTCCAAAAACTTAAAGCTGAGTCCACAGTGTGTAAGTTAGATATAGCTATTGAGGTATTCTAAATAACTTTACCCCAGAGAAAATAAAGATAAAAACTTTGTCCCTAGAATGGAAATACAGAGCCTGGTTTATAAGTTGGAGTAATTTCCTTTGCTCCATATTATAAATATTGCATGTTGCTCTCTTCAGCAATCAAAAAAAAAAAATGGAGCCATTGAATCTTGGGCTCTGATCCCTAATGATCTTTTAAATGTTGTCAGATAGGCATAAGACAAAAGAATAACACTGTGCTAAACAAGGGTTTGAATTCAACCCACTTTGTTACACAGTCTTTATTTATGCCATACAAAAATACTGTGTTGTTTTACTCTCATATGTTTGCACCTTTAAACAAAAAAATTATAGACTGTAACGTAAACATTGTAGTTTAAACAGAATGAACATGTTCAAAATATAGTACATTAATATTATACATGCTCTCACTTGGGCCTTCACTGTTTATTTAGTTTCTTTGGATCTCTACAGTTTAACATGTGTATCCTGTGTTTTATGGCTAATATACATTCATATGTGAGTATATACTATGCATGTCTTTTTGAGTTGGAGTTACCTCAGGATGATATTCTCAAGTTCCATCACTTTGCCTGCAAAACTCATGATGTATTTGATTTTTAAATAGCTGAATAGTATTCCATTCTGTAGATGTACTACATTTTCTTCATTTATTTTTCAGTTAAGCAACATCTAGGTTGTTTCCATATTTTTATTATTATAAATAATGTTGATATGAAGATAGTTGATCAAGTGTCTCTGTGATATAGTGGGGCACATTTTGGGTGTATACCCAAGAATAGTATAGATGAGTCTTGAGGTAGAAGACCCAAGCAAGAATGTTTGAATCTCATGTAGAAGGGTGAATAAAACAGTCATAGGAATCAAATGTAGGGAGAGAACTGAGTAAGAAAGGGAATAAGGAATGGAATGAGGGGATATTCAAGATAAGGTGTGGGAGAAATTGGAGAGAAAGCCAGAGGTCAAAGAGAATGAATCAAAATCTACAGCTGGCAGAGGGGCTCTTGTGGTTGTGTCATAGACTTGGGTTGCAGGAGGCTTACAGGATTCAATGGGGTGACCTTAGCTAAGGCAGATAACAATGGGGATATGGAAACTAGAGAGGCTATCTCCTATAGCCAGGCAGGAACCTTAGGGATAAAAACACCAACCTACCCCAAATCCTTCCAATCAAAATTTGTCCTGTGTGAAAGAAATACAGCAACAAAGATGGAGCAGAGACTGAGGGAATAGCCTAACCTGAGACCCATCCCAAGGCTAAGCACCAATCCTTGGCACTATTAATGATACTCTGTTATGTTTATAGATCAGAGCTCAGAGCCTAGCATAACTATACCCTGTGATCACATGAAAATCATGCTAAAGCTACATTGCTGAAAGGAGACCTCATAGTTAAAAATCAATACTTTTAATATAAATTAAGAAACCCACATTCCTTAATGTGATTTTTTGCTTATTTTTATATTACAAAAAAATTTTAATAAAGATAAACAACAGTTTTATAATTGAAAATTTAAACCTAATCAGCTTATCAAAAAAGATTTTCAAAAGTTCATATAGCAAAACACTTATGATTATTTCAGCAAAGAACAGACTGGTAATACTAATAATAAAAGTTATTGATTTTTCAGAAAGGCAAAACAATTGGTCATAAAACTAACATGAGAAATGGGTCTAAGAGTTGCAGTAATATTTAGTTAATTTTTCTTGATGTTTTTTGTTATTCTCACTTTCTTTTTCAGTTACTGCTGTTGCACAGGAAAACAAAATAATTGCAGTTGCAAGTATATTGCACTATACATATATAAGCATGTATTATATTAAGATTATTTTGTCATCTAAGATAAATTGCTGTGTTTATTACTCTTAAGTGTTCTTCATTTTTAATATTTTACCATTTACAAGAACTAATAGAAATTAATTAAATGATCCCACTGCCAGAAGACTTAACATCTTCTCTAGGTTTATGTACAGAATAATATGCCATTATTTTTATGCAGAGTAAAAATATTTCTAATATTTTAGTTATGATATAAATAAAATAAATAAAAATAAGGACACTATTTTCAGCTAATGATAGCAATTAAAATTACGAAATTACAGTTACAAAACTTAAATTATATAAAAGTTTAAAGTGTCAAAAATAGCATCTATTTTATTCTTCTCCATAAGATGTCAAAAATACAGTTTATAAAATCAGAAAGCACATTTTAAACTTTGTAATGATTTTTTTACTGTTGTTCAATATTCAAAAAAACAGGCAGTTTTTGAAATTGAAAGCTTATTCTTTTTTTCTTTGTTTGTTTTTTGATTATCCAAAGGCCTTATACATTTGGTAACGCTCAATAACAAGATGGCCATACAATCAGAAGTGTAACTCAATACCCAACCTAGATATACTAACTAACTTTGACTGCTAGAGACATGCACACATCTGCTTCCATGTTCCCCTCTCTCTCTCCTCTAACTCTTCCTCTTCCTTCTCCTGTTCCTCTCCTTATTCCTCTTCCTCTCCTTACTCCTCACACCTTAGCTCCTCCTACATATCACCCTTCTTGTTAAAATAAAAAAAAATCCTTTCTCTCAAAATACAATTAGAGCACAACTCTACCAATTTGAATCAATAAGGTAAATGATAGAACTAATACCCAGTCCATCAATTTTGTCAACTAAACAGAACCTCTGTCCCCTTTCCTAACTAAAAGACTTAGTTCTGAACCTGGCTTTTTTCCAGGCTTTAGAATGAAAGTCACCTGAAAAACATCCTCTCAAATCTGTTCTCTCAACAGGTAGGAAGTGTTATATCGGGACCCCCAATCCTGGGGACAAACTCTCAACCCGACAGTGGGTAGGAACAGTCTAGGATGACCCTAAATGAATGGGATACCCAGCCCATATCTTAGTCCACCATTTCCGGGTAGTCCATGAATACATTTTTGTGGGAAGCGGCTCCACTCTCACCATTACAAGGTGGTGCTTGGCATAGGCATTGCTTGAGAGAAAAGACAACTCCATATATGGAGTTCTATGCGCCGAGAGGTGTGGTTACCCGATCACCCCACCTCGCATCATTGAGAATGGCCAATCACCAGTGACTTCATGACAGTTGCTGATAGGATCAAGGCAATGCTTATAAGGGGCTGCGGGAGCTGGGGTGGAGAGACAAGAAAAGGAAGGGAGAGAGAGGAAGCACACTGTACAGGGATAGCTGAATAAACCGCTTGAAGAAGAACACAGTTGTCGTTGCCTTATTCCGTTGGTCGGACGTGGGTAGTGACACATTTTGACCCATTGGCCTGGAGGAAGCCCCTGTGTTTATCAAGAGTTGGGTGGTTCCAAGCTGCCCTATCTATCTCAATAGCTATCTTCACACAGAGGATGTGGTCACGTTGCCTCAAGGCATATCTCCATTTTAGTGAGGTACCTGAAGGCCAGGAGCACTTAACCAATGAACTCTTCTTCCCAGACACTCCTCCTTGCAAAAGGTTATTTAACCTCAGGCCCACACTGAAAAAGTGGAGTATGATTTTACTCATCTACTTTTGACCATAACAATAAGTGTCTTAAAACTATGGATTGCCTCTTTTCATCAGGAGCCTCTGTGTGGAACAATAGAGAAGGCCTTTGCTTAAGAACCTAACTTCCTGGAGAAGGCCTTTCTGAGCTTCCAGCCACAGCTGTCACTAAGCCAAGCCCAGGCCAGTCACCTGCTGACCAAGCCAAGGAGTCATCCCTGAGAGATTCAGCCAAAGTTCCCCCTTTTCTCCCTCAGCCCCAGGCTAGATCCACTCCTCAGGCCCTCACTCAGTTCTAAGCTCTTCAACAGTTCCCAGCTGTACCTGAGTGCCCAAGAGCCTGAGAACCAGACAGCCCCTGGCCTCATTGCAGGCCTGGGAACTTCCATCCAGTTCTGGAGTCAATAGCCTGACACCCACCCAGCAGAGGTAAGTGCAGTCAAAACTCCCATATCCAGACTGCAGTGGTTGTGCCCTGTGGTGGAGCAGACTCGGGACTCCATTAACCCTACACTCCAAATATCATGTGTCCTTTCACAGGTCTTGTTTTAGCATAACATCACATGAGTATGCTTCAACAAAATATCACATGAGTTTGCATCACATGACACAACCAGAAATTTCTACTTTGGAATCGAGCCTAACCCAATGCTCATCACAGATGCTGCACACAGCAACTAAACATTAGGAAGCGCTTCAGAGCCCTGCACAAAAGGGAGAGGAAGAATTGTGGGAGCCAGAGGGGTGGAGGACAGCACAAAAAATGAAATTATTTATACTCAAAATAACTTTAGACAAATACTATGTTGTCCGTTTGTATTTATTGTGACAAATGCATGGGAAAACTCCAGGCACATACTCCATGACAGCCAGTCCAGCTCTAGCCTAGACACACCAGAGCATATGCTTTTATTTTTATAATGTGATAGTGGGTGTATGTATGTATCTGTGTGTGCACCTGCATGCATGTGCTCACTAGTACATGAGCACAGATGAGTCAACACAATGGTTCATTTTCCAGTGAGTTTCTTGGTCACTCTTCACCTTATATTTTTAAGGTAGTGTCTTCCCCATTCTTGAGCTAGGTGATTTAGGTAGATTGACCATATGGAAGGCCTAACACTCTTCCTTCCTCTGCCCCTAGTACAGGGTTTGTTTTGCCATCATGGCTTTTATTGTGAGTAGTAAGGTTTTGGTACGATAAAATATCATGACTAGAAAGCAAATTAGTGAGGAAATGGTTCATTTAAGTCAAGGCAGGAGCTTCAGCAGAAACCTGGAGGCAGAAACTGGAGCAGAAATTATGGAGGAATGTTTTTTACTGGCTTTCTGCTCTGGAATACTCGGTTTGCTTTCTTATCTGACTTGGAACAACAAAGCCAGGTTTGGCAATGCCCACAGTGAGCTGGTCCTCTGACATAAAACATCAATCAAGGTTGCTTGCAGACAGGATACTCTGGTGTGGGAATATATGTGAGTTTCACTCTTCCCAAATGAATATAGGTTGTGTCAAGTTCACATAAAACTAGCCAACACATCAAAAATTTTGTCTACTGAGCCATCTCTGAGACTCAATAGCATATTCTTAACAAAGTGTAAAAGACTACAGTGGAATTTATTGATAACATACTGAAGAACCCTGAATTGCTATATGACTTGTATAAATTATCATATATGTATATAAAATGTATATTTTCTAAACATACATATCCTTAAATATATAAATCCATCCATATATATGTATACGAATTTGTATATATGTATATATACACACACACAAACACACATTTATCACACAAATAACAGGCACATTTCTATAACATAATCTCATTATCTGATGAAAGAATGAATTCTGTTCTTTTTTTCTCATCCATGTTAGCTTAAAAATATACTATTGCATCTACTGATCCTAAATATAGCTAAGCCTCATAGGACTAATAAGTTGGTTCATCCCTTTTCAGTGCCATCTGTCAAAGAGTAGAGGTTCTCAGCTCCAGAGACCAGCTGATTTCTGGCTTATTACCTGACTTTCAGTAGAAGCTATAAATAGTGATTTTCTGTCCTTTGTGGCCTGTGGTGTTGCCATATGTTGGTGCTCTGACAGAAGCCGAAATCTCCGCAGCCCCACTATTGTTTATCAACACCCAAATGTCCAATATAAGACTGAAGCAACAGTAACCTGAAGCCACACAATAGATTTTCATTTGTCTATGTAGCTTTTTTTCCATACAAATGTCATTTATTTAATAAAACTAGTTTCAGAGTTTGAACAGCATGTGTATACACAGTGCTAGTTAACCAGTTAACTAACTGTTTTCTACTCATATTAGTGAAATACAAAAGTTTAGAGTTAAGCAGCCATGAGTGACTTAGCTTCTACTGCACAGATAAATTCTTGTTACTGAAGTGTATTCTGGCAGTATTTCTTTCAACAATGATTGTTTTAGCCATTGCAGAGTGACAAGACCCCAATCAATGAAATGTAAGAAGTGACCTGATGAGTACTTCTGGAAAGGTGTCCACATAAAAAGATACATACACACACTGGAACATATCGCTTAGTTTTGAGAAATGAGTGCTATACATTTATAGATCCAGCAAATCATGCTTTAAGCTATGACAGGATTTTAGTACTTTAGAGAGATGCTAGCTTGCTTTTTAAGGGGAGTAGCATGCAAGTTTTAGATTTAAGATGAGATAGATAGATCAGATATCAGCTCAATCACTTTTGATTGGCAGGCACCTCAGGTACAACACTGTCCTAGCATTTGTGAAGACACAGATTGGTTGGTCCTCAAGAGTAAACAGTAAGATTAAACATAAAGAGAAAGAAGGAAGAATGGAGCAGGAGAAGAAAATGGGAGAGGAAGACAGAGAGGAGAGGAAGAGAGAGAAAAAAAAGGCTAATCTCTTTACTTAAGATATAGTTGAAGGAAGATAAATTTTCTTTGCTTGATAGAGTGAGTATAAGAAAGTTCCAGGTATTTTGCACATTGGTATCTATTTTTGTCATTTTTCCTTATCATAATTTCCTATTAGTGAATAAAACAACACTGTTATGCAAACACTTTGGCAAAAGTATTATTTTGTCAGGTTAATATGAGAGGGTAAATTCTTACATTCAATAATTAAAACTCCATTTACAGTCCCTTGACTACATTAAGTATTAGAATTTTTAATGTATTTCCCAGCAAATATGAATGTTGATTTGAAGCAAGGTGTATGAAAATACTGTGGGGGCCTGTTCAGTCTGTATAATGTTACATGCGTGTATGTTTTTCAGTTAATCACTTTTTATAGGATAACCAATTGGCTTATTCTATACTGGAGAAGATTTTTTTCCCCATAATCAGCATTCCTTAGTTGTCTATAGTTCTTTGTTGAGAGTTGAGGCATTGTAAACTTTCTCCTATCTGTATTATTTGTATTGTGTCTATTGGTGTTTCATATATATGTCTATATATATGCATGTATATATATGTACATACATACATATGTGTGTGTTATATAAATTTATACATTTATATGCATGTTATATAAAATGTGTTTTATATATGTCTATATATGTGTGTATATATGTGTATGTATATACATGTTATATAAATGTATAAACATATATACATCTATGTTTATGTATAACCATATATTCCTTTATATATAATACTTATATGTATGTATATATGAGCAGTCCTTACAAAAAAATTAAAACATATCGGGACACCACTTCTTAAATGATTAAAGGATCCTTGCTATTTCCTTTCATATTAAATAGGATCATATAATCTCTAAAACTTCCTCTTTATTCACAGAAATTTGGGCTCTAGTATTATTGGCCTTTTCTCTTCCTTTCTTTGAGAGTCTTAAGTGAGCATGTCCTATTTCATGTGCTGAGATTTCTGTACTAATCAGTCCACTGTTTACTGTTTCAATCAAGGACTTTCATTTACCAATCACGGTTTCACTTACATGCAATTAGTCTTTATCTTCAACTGATTTTTCTCTATAACTGCTTTTTCTATTTTTATGGATGCAAATCTTCTTATATCTTTTGGAGAAAGACAAAATAGAAATTTTCTAAAAAAAAAAATAGTATTCTGTTTTTCTCTATGTGTACTTCCGAAACAAAAGAGAAAAAGATGAAAGAGCATGAGGCAAGGCGATCAACTCCTCTGAAGTTGTTTATCTGGAGCACACAATAGTCTTAGAATCTGTAATAATTGCTCTGCTTTTTTGTTGTTTGCTCAATTTAGAAGTAGTTCAAATTCTTGTTATGTGTAGATTTTTAACCTATCAACCTAATTTATGAATATAGTTGCTAATATTTGCTATATGCCTGCAACTGTTTTATGCTTTTGAGGTATATATAACAATAAAAGTGTACCAAAGGTCTTAGCCCTTGAAACTTAAATATCAGAGAAAAACTAACTATACAAAACTCTTTGGAAATGCAGAGATAGCTTTTGATTTTTAATATGTTATCCCCTAGTTATATTTGTTTATTAAGTCACATGTCTTAAATTCTATTTAATATAGGGAATAAACCCAAGCCATGATATTTTCAGTTTTATTTAAATTTAAATGACCATGTATGTGTGCTAAGTAATTTATAAGTATATATACTGAGAAACAGATAAAATGACTTTCTTTTTTAAGTCAAAGATATTTAAAAGGGGGACCTCTAAGAGCAAAAGTAGGTAATAAAAACTATTAAATAAAGAATGAGATGGATGGCAACCCTAGGTTAGTAAGAAAAGTCTCTCTGAAGTAATAAAATATAAAAAGAATGTGATCAAAGAAAAGCATATGAACACTGTGTGGTCAACAATGGTTGTGAGGTGAACAAAGGATACAAAATCAAGTAATGAAAGAGACTTTGTATTGACTGATAATGACAAAGAAAGAGAATACAATCTGAAAAGGCCAGGGCACAAATGGCCTGGTCCATAGTTTTATACTACAGATATTCTTCACATAGATCAATGTTAATGTCTAAAAGGAAACAACACACTTGAAAACAAAGAGATAGGTTTTTGCAACAGTATAACATAATCACTTGTAAGAAAATATTTGAGAGATGTGGTTTAAGCAATGATGTAAAAATAAAAACTCTCAGATATGAAGCTAATATGAAAAAAATGGCACTAAATTACAGTAAAGGCATAGTATCTATATATACAGTAGAAGAGCTAAGACAAAAATTGAACTGTTTGCCAGGTTGATTAGGACATCTGTAAATCATATAAGCAGTGTTCTCACCAAAATATTATAGGAAATCACTTTAAAGTTTAGACATTATTTTCTCTTGTATCCTTAACCGTACACATAAAGGACTTACAGACAGAAAAGTCAGGAATTTCAGTATGTGCCCATGAACACACACTGATCACAGTTATTTTCTTTAAAACAAAGTAATAAATTATTTTACCTAATATTATTTCATCTATTAAAACAATTACTTAATGTATAAAATTATTTAATACAAATTGATAAGAGCAAAGCTTGAAACTCACACAATTATTAGTATATTCAATATAGATATTTCTAAGTCAACACTGTACAAGTATCCTTTTACATAATTTCTTAGTATAGAAGTATTCTGTAAATGTTTATGAATGATATGGCTAGATTACTTAAAAATACAATTTCAACACAATGAAAACAGTACTAAGAGGAAAACTCATAGCTCTAAGTGCCTACAAAAAGAAACTAAAGAGAGCACACACTAGCAACTTGACAGCCCATATGAAAGCTCTAGAACAAAAAGAAGCAAATACAGCCAAGAGGAGTAAACAGCAGGAAATAATCAACCTCAGGGCTGAAATCAACCAAGAAGAAACAACAACAACAACAACAAAAAACTATACAAAGTATCAGCAAAACAATGAGCTGGTTATTTGAGAAAATCAACAAGATAGATAATCCCTTAGCCAGACTAACCAGAGGGCACAGAGATAGTATCCAAATTAATAAAATCAGAACTCCCTGAAAAGGGAGACATAACAACAAAAAATGAGGAAATTCAAAAAATAATCATCAAATACTACTCCAAAAGCCTATACTCAACAAAACTGGAAAATCTGGATGAAATGGACAATTTTCTAGATCAATACCAGATACCAAAGTATCAGGAGCAGATAAACCATCTGAACAGTCTCATAACCCCTACAGAAATAGCAGCTGTCATTAAAAGTCTCCTCACCAAAAATAGCCCAAGACCAGATGGTTTTAGTGCAGAATTCTATCAGACCTTCAAGGAAGACCTTATACCAATTCTTGTCAAACTATTCCACAAAATAGAAACAGAAAGAACACTACCCAATTTGTTTTATGAAGCCACAATTATGCTCATACATAAACCACAAAGACACTATAAAGAAAGAGAACTTCAGACCAACCTCCCTTATGAATATCGATGGAAAAATACTCAATAAAAATCTCACAGAGCAAATCCAAGAACACATCAAAGCAATCATCCATCATGATCAAGTAAACTTTATCTGAGTAATGCAAGGATGGCTCAATATATGGAAATCCATCTACATAATCCACTACATAAACTAACTCAAAGGAAAAAACTACATGATCATCTCACTAGATGCTGAGAAAGCATTTGACAAAATTCAATATCCCTTAATGGTAAAAGTCATGGGAGGGTCAGAAATTCAAGGCTGATACCTAAACATAGTAAAAGCAATATACAGCAAGCCAGTAGCCAACATCAAACTAAATGGAGAGAAACTTGAAAAAATCCCACTAAAATCAGGGACTAGACAAGGCTGCCCACTCTCTCCCTACCTATTGAATATAGTACTGGAAGTCTTAGCCAGAGCAATTAGACAACAAAAGAAAGTCAAAGGGATACAAATAGGAAAGGAAGAAGTCAAAATATCACTATTTGAAGATGATATGATATTATACTTAAGTGACCCCAAGACTTCCACCAGAGAATGCCAAAACCTGACAAACAACTTCAGCAAAGTGGCTTAATATAAAATCAATTCAAACAAATCAGTAGTCTTCCTCTACTCAAAGGATAAACAGGCTGAGAAAGAAATTAGGGAAATGACACCCTTCACAATAGTCACAAATAATATAAATATCTTGAAGTGAATCTAACCAAGCAAGTGAAAGATCTGTATGTCAAGAACTTCAAGTCTCTGAAGAAAGAAATTGAAGATCTCAGAAGATGGAAAGATCTCCATGCTCATGGATTGAAAGGATGAATATAGTAAAAAGGGCCATCTTGATGAAAGCAATCTACACACTCATTGCAATCCACATCAAATTCCAACTCAATTCTTCATGAGAGAGAAAGAGCAATTTGCAAATTTATTTGGAATAACAAAAAACCCAGGATAGCAAGAACTATTCTCAACAATAAAAGAACTTCTGGGGGAATCACCATCCCTGACCTCAAGCTGTACTACAGAGCAGTAGTGATAAAAACTGCATGGTATTGGTACAGAGACAGGCAGGAAGATCAGTAGAATAGAATTAAAGACCCAGAAGTTAACCCACACAACTATGGTCACTTGAGCTTTTACAAAGAGCTAAAATGATCCAGTGGAAAAAGGACAGCATTTTCAACAAATGGTGCTCATTCAGCTGGAGGTCAGCATGTAGAAGAATGCAAATCCTAAATTCCTGCTTCTGTCTGCACTGCCAAGCCATTGGTTGCCAGCTTCTTTATTTATGAATCAGAACCAACTGAGGGCAAGGTCCCTCAGTGTCTTACATGGAGAAATGCAGGGTCTTCTTATGCAAAGGATTTTGGGGACCTAAACTAACATTATAATACAAGCAGAATTAGGCCAAATCAACTACACTTCTGAACACCACCTTTCTCTAGGAACTACTGCAAACTTAGTTTTGGCTCTTTAGAAACTTTGAGCTTTTAGCAGTTTTTATCTGGAAACCATACAAATATATTATTGGGCTCTCTGCTTTTCTTGTCTCCATTCAACTGTCCCCATGATCTGTGCATATAAACAGATTTGCAAGAATCTCTTTAGTCTTTCAGGTATAAATCAAAATCTGGATATAACTCCTTGGGGTGAAACCTTGAGTCACTGCCAACTTGCCCAGTAGCACCTGTGCTACATCTTTGATAGCATTGTACACATGGAGAAGGGAGATGTTGTCCTCCAGTTCACCCACACAGAAGCCCTCTGTTGCTAAGTGGGAGATCTCCTTATACAACCTGTCCTTCTCCTTCAGTTTATGAATGTCAGAGTTCAAAGACTTCTCTCTGATCTCATCAGCCTGTTCAGATTTGGGAAATGGCCACAATCATTGGAAGACCCCATGGCAACTTCAGTGGAATTCTGACTCTCTGTTCTCCTTAGCCCTGGGATCCACTTAGCCCTGATCCCAGACTAGGGTCCTCTGTTGCACAGGAGAGTCCAGTGTGGAGGTTAAATGGCTACTTCGGGTAACTAGAAATCAGCAATGGAAAAAAAATTAATGTTTGACTCTTATGCCTATTCTTGGTACTCTTTTCTCCTGTTGGGTTGCTAGGTAAATTCGTTTTATATTCCAGTTACGTGATGTTTTATCCCTTCATGTTTTTGTGGTGTTTTGTGTGAGTGTAAACTCAAAGTTCTCAATTATTTTTATTGTGTGTCCTATGATGTATTTTTCTTTGACAATTTTACCTTACTACTTTGCCTGTAGGAACACAATTAGGTATTTTGTGTGTCTTCAATTTTTCTTTCCTTCAAGTGAAATTATCTTTTCTTATATATTTGAATATTTATAAAATTTTTATAATTGTTTCAAGATCTGGATTAATCTTTTGTCAACTTTCAACTAAGTTTCTGAGTGATTTCTCCTAGTTGTTTCTTATATGTCTATAAGAAACTATTTTACACAAGTCAACTTTATTTTAGATGCCAGCCATTAAAACTTGACTTGTGTGTCTACAAAGTTGTGTTGTATCTATTTCCCAAATATTGAGATTTATATAAATGCATGTCTAGTTACTTGAAGTTATATATTATTCTGTCATGGTTTGCTATAAGAATTGTTTTTAATTTGTTCTACAGATGATATTTTATTCCATATCTAACTTAGTTTCTTTCTGAAGGTTCATTGCTGAAGCTACTACCATCCACCATAAACTCAAGCTCTGTAATGTCTGGGAATACAAACTACACTCACCAAGTTAATTACTGAGACTTTATCACACTACCTTGTGTTGCTTGGGGATGATGTGAAAGATGGAAACACTCTTTTACTTGAGTATAACAGCATCCTGCTTGCTTCTTCAGCAAAAAAAAAAAAAAAAATATATATATATATATATATATATGGTAATGCTAAGAACTTTCCATTTTTTTTGATATTTTAATCTGAAAGGTATTTTTCAGTGAATTCTGATGTTTCCTTCCATAAGTTTAGTGAGATTGTGATTTTTGAACATCCCTAACTTTGCTTTGGCTCAGAGATCTTCAGTATGTGGCCAGTAGTGCCGCTTACTTATTTTTTTTTTACCCTTTATAAGCTCACAGTATCTTTTTTAAAAATTGATAATGTTCTATTTTATATATTTCTCATGGCTCTTTGCACTGGGTAACTAATTATTGTAGCAATTTATCATACACTGGTTAAAATAGAAATTATAACAAGCCCACCATCTTCTTAGAAGTAATTATTTAGAAATCAAGAATAAAAAATTAGTTGTAAATTTATATTCCAGGCCAAATCAGTAAGACTACATACAAACTCTGTAAAACGTACATGAATAAAATTTAACATTGTTTCATGCTATAGAAGAGTGTTTTACTGAAGTTATTTGTATTAAGTAAATATTTTCATTAACACCTTTTGACTATGATTTGCCTAAAAAAGATAAGTATAAAAATGAGCATGTAAGCACATCTAGGCTGTTTTCTTAGTTTCATTAATGCTTTCATACAAGATCTCTAAATAGTTTTGGAAAAACATCACAATGAAATAATTTTGCTATTTTTTTAAACTTGCTCTCCAGTCAGAGTAAAACACAAAGTAAATCTAGGAATTTGAAAGTACTTATACAGTTTTCAGATCCTTCAGAGAGAAGGAAACAGGATTGACCTTCCTCTCAGTTTCTGATGAAGACCCCCAAACTTGGGAGACCCTTACTCAAGTCTCGGGAATTCATGGCCACCCAAAAATTACAAGACACTGTACCTGGATGCAATCAGCATAGGTTTATTAGGGAGAGTTGGCCGGCAGGTGCTGAATTGACAAAGCCAGTCAGTCTGAGAAGGGTTTTTAAAGGGGGAAACCACAAACCTGAAGAGTGAGGAGGGGGTGAAGGGTTGCTAAGGAAATACAACATAAAAATAGCAGAGAATTCCAGAGGAACCCAACCTAAGTGAATCAGGGTCATGTGGGTCTGTATACTCATTCTTCTCAAAATGTGGCCTTGCCTTGTCACTTGCTGAACTATTTCTCAGTTGTTGTCCTGTCATCATGGTTACTAGTTTCTCAGCCCTACCTAGATGACTTGCATTTTTCTTTGTGGTCAGGAATGTGTCTTCCTGCTTTGGGCCTACCCCACCCACAGGTGGGTTCTCTTCCCTGAGGCTTAAGGAATGTCAATTCAGCAAGTGTCCTCTGACTCAGGGATAATGAACTCCTCCTGGAATGTATCCCGGGGCAGTGAAGGCCTGAAAACTTACATTCAGTTCCGCTTTCTTGGAAATAGTGAATCTGCATTCTTTTGCTCAGGTCTAGGGGTCATAAAAACTTTCTATATTTTAAATGCCCTTTAAAAAAAGCCTGAAGAAAAGTCTGTATATATTTTATAAAATGATCTTTATAATTTTTCACTCTACCCTGAAGAAAGCCCTATGGCAGGCTTCCCAGAAGATTAGAGATGGCTTGCACAAGGTGTGCCATTTCTGCTAGGGTAGTACTCATGATGACAGCAGTGTGTGTTTGTGTGTGTGTTTGTGTGTGTGTGTGTGTGTGTGTGTGTGTGTATACATGGTGTGTGTGGTGTGTTCACATGTGTGTGTGGTGGGGCAGGCAGCTCTCTCCTACATCGTCCTATATTGTTATATCTATGCCTAGCATGCCCTGCTTTAGTGCTCCAGGTTATTAGCAGTGATGAAAGTAAAGTGCACTACATACTAGATTCCAGATAATTCTCTCACTTAACTCTTAAGAAAAATAAAACAGAACAGATAAACACATGCACACACTCTCCCCCACCTGAACCCTATCCAAGTAACCTAAGACATATCACATTTTAGTTCATATTGGCAATAGGCACAATAGGCTCACGATGCCATGTTGCATAATAATAAAATCCCTTATGAATTTTAAAATGGTTCCAAATATTTTGGGACAAAAGCTTATTGATAAAAAGCTATAGTTTGAGTGGGGGTTGGGGAGAAGGGAGAAACAAAGCAAGCCAAAAATCACAGTTACAGTCGCTAGGATCAAAGTTGGTGTGCAATCTTTGTAGTAAGCAAATGAGACAACAGACTTGCCAGGGGTGTTCTTGTAAACAAAGAAGAAGCCAAAGGCAACTTTTATTGATATTAGAAAGAAGATTCACTGCTAAATTTTTCAAAACATTTATAATGTATTTCTGGATAAAAATATAATTAATATTGTGCAAAGTAATCACAAATAATTTTGCATATTAGTGATCAAAAACATTTGGTGTCTAATGATCACTCTATTCAATATTTCTCAAATAGACACAGGCTTGACAGTGTAAACTAGGAGAAAGCATTATGGGTAAATTATAATTTTGTTTCTTAGAGCTACTTTGAAATAAAACCCATAAAGTTTATGACTTGAAATATAAGTCCTGAACTCAAAAGTAATTTTTGTGTACTTAAGAAAGGACATTTAAGTTGTCAAGAATGAACAGGCATTGAGATAAACCTGGAACCTGTCTGGAGAGACTAATAAAATTTTAGTGTGATTTTTAGTCCCCAGTTATACACAAGGGACACCATGGAATCAATTTTTAAGTATGAAACACAATACCATGGTATCATGAAACTTATTGGATCCCCCCCTCTCTTATTAAAAAATATATAATCCCATGGAAAAAGAGATCTCCTTGCAAACTCAGTTGATGGTTATGAATTACTGCATCTCACAGATGTTTGCACTTGAAAATGGAATATTATGATGGTGCTAAAACTTCCTTTCACCATTGCTGTAATTTGCATACCATTCCTGGTGATGTTTATATTTTGAAAGTTGGAATGTTTTTAAGCTCATCATAGCCTAGTCCTAATGTTTCTCAGTACATCTGTGGAAAACCAATATTGAGGCAGTTTCCCTCAGCTCAATCATCTCTGATGAGTTCATACTGTCTTTCAAAATGTTCAGCAGGATTTTCTACATATACTACTTAAACATTCTCCTTTACGGATATTCCACTTGAATCTTAAAAGGAATGTAACTAACAAAAATTATGTGACAATATACAAATGGACTTCCATTCTTCCATGTGCTTCAATAGAAGCATTCTGTAGGATCTACACTGTATCTTACAGATAGCCAAATCATTTTAATTCTGGATTCAAAGAGAACCAATGCTTTGTTTGCCAACAATGAAGTCAATTAGGCTTGATTCAGCTTTGAAGCTTAGGGACGCCCACACACTGCAGGTGCCAATAAAGGAAGGTTTCAAGGAATATAATTAAAAATGTAAAATATTTCAGGAAATAAATCTCCAGTAGAATTGATGTGGAAATTAAAGAGTGAAAGAGTGCTAACAAACAGTTAGCAGATGGAAGCTCTTTTTTTTTTTTTATTTTTTTTTTTGCAAAATAGTTTCAACATAAAAACCTGAGTTTTAGCACATAGCCTTCCTTTCTTATGCTATCCATTATCTTAAAAATGGTGAGTTTTTTCAAAATGCCTGAGAACTGTTCTACATATATCTTTCTTATTTCCTCTTAGTTCTGAGAGCACCTCACAATAAAGCACAATACTAAACTCATGAATTAACTTATAACACACAGAATTTCTTGAACAACTAAAAGTACAGTTGAACCAATTTTCTATTTCAATTTTTCTGTACTTAAAGAAATGCAAAAAAAGTAAATGTCACTAGTTTTCCCTGTAAAAGTTGTACCAATGAGACTAATATAGACATTTTATCATTCTCAATGGCACTAGGGACACAAGTTCAGAGAAATTCTGTATATCTCCATAATATTCTTATTTTTGGTCTTTTTGCTGTTGTTATCGTTTGCTTTATAATTTTATTGTGGTCAGAACACTTAATACTAATTATACCCTCTAAATACATATTTAAGAGAACAATATCCTCATTTTGTATTTTGTATTTATTCTCTCACATATTACATCCTGGCTTTAGTTTCCCCTTCCTCTTTCTCTTCCTAGTCCCTCTCCACCACCATCCTTCCATAGTTTCCCTTCTCCTCTTTTTTCCTTCAGAAAGAGTAGGCCTATATGAGCCAAATATAGCATAACAAGCTGTAGTAAGACTAGGCCCACAGCTTCATATCAAGGCTGGACATAGCAACCCAGTAGGAAGAGAATGGTTCCAAATATATGCAAAAAAGTCAGAGATGGCTGCTGCTACCACTGTTAGGAGTCCCACAAGAACACAAGCTAACAACCATAAAATATATGCAGGCGACTTACATCAGACCTTTACAGACTCCATGATTTTCAGTTTGGTCTATGTGAGCCCCTATGATCCCTGGTTAATTGATTCTGTGGGTCATGTTCTTATGGTATCCTTGAAGCCTCTGGCTCCTACAATAGTTCCTCCCTTTCTACAGACTTCCCTGTGCTCTGCCTACTGTGTGGCTGATGGGCTCTGTATCTGTTTCCATCAGTTGCTGGATGAGACTTCTCTGATGATGAGTATGCTAGGCTCTAGTCTATGGGTCTGAGTATAGCAGAATATCATTAGGAATCATTTCATTAACTTCCTTCCTTCCTTCCTTCCTTCCTTCCTTCCTTCCTTCCTTCCTTCCTTCCTTCTTTTCTTCCTTTTTTTTGTTATTTTTTAACCAATGATGGTTGGTTTATCCTAGGTTTTTGAGCTATCAAGCCTGTTTCCTGGCCATTTAAAGTGTGTCAGGCATGGGCTCCCTCTTAAGGATAGGATCTCAAGTTGGATCAGTCATTAGTTGTTTACTTCACAAGTTCTGTTCCACTTTTAAACCAGCACATCTTGTTGGCAGGACAAATTATAAATAAAAAGGTTTTGTGGCTGGGTGTCCAAAACCCTACACTTGAAGACTTGCCTCATTATGGAAGATAGCTAGTTCAGGATCTCTAAACCCCATTACTAGGAAGGAGTTTTTGCTAAAGCTTATCTTGTAGATTCTAGGGGGTTTCCATTGCACTAGGTTTCTACCTTGCCCCAGAAACATGCTCTGCCTACTCCCAATTGCAATTGTCTCACTCAGTAATTTCTTCATCCCCTGCCTATCCTGATCCCTCCAGTTCTCATCTGGACCCATCCCAGTCCACGTGGTCTATTTCCCCTTCTAAGAGAGATCCCTGTGTTCCCCCTTGAGCCCTCCTTGTTACTTAGCCTTTCTGTGTCTGTGGATTGTAGTTTGATTATCCTTTACTTACCAGCTAATATCCACTTATAAGTGAGTACATAGCATGTTTGCTTTTTAAATATTTTAACTGAAATAGAATTACATAATTTCTTCTCACTTTCTTTCATCTAGCCCCTCCTAGATACCAATCTCACTAACTTTTCCTATGTCCATTCCCCCTACTCTTAAGTTCACAGCTATTTGTTCATTCATTATTATTGATACACACACATTTATCTCTGTGTGTTTACTATGTGTATATATGTACATATATTTGCCATGTATATGTGCAAACACACAAACACATACACACACACACACACACACACACACACACACACACACACACAAAACACCCTCTGCTGAGGTATTTTTGGTTGCTTATGTGATTGTTTCCAAGACTGGCCACTCTGCACTGTGAATCTTTTCATTATACCAGTAAGTAGGTAAGGGTATCTACCAGCCTTTATCAATGAATGTTTTCTCTACAACAAATGGAATCATCAACAAAAGCAGAACTGGAAATAATGAAAAGATCAACAAATTATGGTGAGTTTATTCCCAACATACAACATCTGAAAAAAATATGTTTAATTTTTTGCTTGCAAAACATCATACAAGATAAAGCAGAAATATTGGAAAGTCATACTATTGTTACTCTGATGTGAAATATTGTTTTCCTAGAAATAGCTGCATAAACAGGACTGAAACAACTATAACCTCAATGGACATCACATGATTTTTGGGTCAACAGGATAAAAGCTATAAAGGTTTGTAGATTCCTTGTCCTGTTTCTGGTATTATAAAGACAACGCAGCTTTTTAGGCTTGAATTCCATGTTATTGTAGCAAGATTACACCTATCTTTTATTCTGTTGACGTATTCATTTTGGACCTAATACACTATATTTTTTGGGTCATGAAATCATTTTTATTTTGTCAATCTTTCTCAGTACCTACTGTGAATTTTTCTGTTCTTTGTTCATTTTGCTTGTTACAGCACCATGATGTATCAAAATAATAGACTTGTTTATGTTTAACCAGTATGGCTTTTAGGAGTAAATCTACTTTGGTTGTCCAGTATAATCCTGTCATTGTACTATTAGGTAAAATTGATGGTGTCTATGTACCTCTAAAACCAACTTGTTATTAGTATTTTAAATGAACTTAGGTTATCCTATTACTTTTTATTACTTAATTTGTTTATTAGCTTAAGATGATTGGTGAATGTCTTTAAATGATCTTGAAACTCAGAGCTAAGAAAGAATTATTGCTTCCCTGCTCTTCATTCGTTAGAATTTTTTGATTATCTATTAAATCTTATTTATATTTATGCTGGTGTTAGAATTTCCTATTCTTTCTCATCATGATTGGTTACATTACATATTTATTTCATTCATTGTTAATCTCTAGATATCTAAAGAGATCTGTTATGAGGGGTTTTATTTTTGTGATATCATATATGCCTCATCTCACTTTGGACTTTGTATTGGGGTTCTCTATCTTTCAAAAAATCTTTGAGAAAAAAGACCTTGTCATTTTGCTACGTTTTCTACTATTTTTCATTCTCTATGTTGTTTGTTTCTGGTCTACTTTTTACTTCTCTCGTATTGATACTATGGATTTCATTTGTTTTGTTTCTGATTCCTCCAAATACCAAGTTAGCACTTTATTATTTGAGATTGCCTTTGCTCTAAAATTTTATGGTTTTTAAGTGATACTTTACTACTTATTTCCTTTCCTAATGTGCCATAAGTTTCAGTGTGCTGCTGTTTTCTGTTTTCTTTTCTCTTGCATATTATAGATTATTTTAGAGATTTATAGACCCAATGGTTTTTGGAGGTTCACTCTTTGTTAATGTCAATTTATATTTGAAAAAATCACCAATATTACTTTAAATACACCTATATGGGGAAAAATGAAGCACAGAAGAATGTATATTTTATTCTTTTTGTTAAGATTATCAAAGTCCAGCCAAGAACATTTTTTTGTTTTAAGGTAATAATGTAGCCGCAAGCTACATAACCTTACTGAGTTAATGATAAAAGTTAAAATTAGAGTTCTGATGCTAAAGTTTAAGGGGAAATAATATAGACTGTGCAAATAAGTGTTTCTTCTATAGATCCTAAATAATTCTCCTGTCTTGACCTCCTCAGTGCTGGTATTACAGGTGAACACACTGATTTTACAGATTTTTGTGTGTATTATACGAATACTCTGCTATTTGAGCTACATCCCAACCTTTCATTATTTTATGATAAAACAAAATTCTGAGTCTGAAATATTGGTGATGTCACAGTCTGTCTAGTAGAACAAATCAAAATCTAGGTTTTTATGGTGTCATAAATATATTTGCTCTAGATTTAACTGTCAAAAACATTTTGATAACTCATATTATTTCCCTCAGACAGACATGAGAAATAAAGTGATAGTCACAAATAATTAATCCACTTGACATTTCATTTTCTTTGGTGCTATTATGACTAAATTTTCATAATACACCAATTTACTACCACCTAGCTATATGGACTTTCTCAGATCCCCATACTAAAATTCTTGAATCAACTACAACAATGTTTTCTGGATTATTACACTAACTTTTCCCTTCATTGGGGATTTCTTTTCTCTTGAACAGCCTATTCTCCACCGGCTTATCATTCCATAAAATTTTCAGATTAAACTTGTGTATTTTATAACTTGTAGGAGTCCATTCAACAGTGTTTAAGGAATCACTCTTGAACATTAGATTCTAATCCAAGTTTGCCTTGCATCCAGTATGCTTTCTTATGTAAGGATATCACACTTTATTTTTATTGCCTGTCCAGTGAAATGCTAAGGTTTTCAACTGATTGCTATCACAAAATCTATTAGGAATAATGCATTTAAAATATTTATCCATGTTTTGATGTTTATTGTGATGTTTTCTTCTAATTTTGTATGGAGGGCTCTAATGTGAGAGCTTATAAATTCAACATATGCTTTCCAAAACTTTGTGGATTTTAATGTTAGGTATTTACACTGTCTCTTTCAAAGGGTAACTTTTCATTTTAGAAGATTGTCTAAAGTCTAGCCTATGAACAGTTGATCCCTTTAAATCAACCTGGCAGATGTCATTGTTTCTGTGACACATGTCCACTTATTCCAACAAAAAAGCTACTTTTTAACGAAAATCCTTGATTAGGGAAGATGAAAAATTAAGATGGGGCAGCAGGAGGAAAGGAAATTTAATAGAGGCACAATGAGTAAAGAAGAAAATCAAAATAACAAAAAGCACTAACAGAGAGTTTAGAAATATGTAAAATAACTGAAGTAGGAACCTCAACAGCTGATACAGATGGGAAGAAGAAGCCTTTATTGGGGTTCACAGGCTTTACCAGGAGTTGTTTATTAAAGGAAAATAAGTGAACCAAGAGCTGATTCATCTGGTTGAACATTGATCATCAACTTTCATTATAAAAGTTGTCAGGTATGTCAGACTTTGTGTAAATAAGAAGGGGAACAGAGACTATATAACAATCATATGGGGAGTGTAAACTCTAACAAGGCCAATTTTGTTGCCTAGCACCAGCTTTAAACAACTTGTGTCAGGATGGAAACAACATGGCAGGCTTGCAAAATAACTATGGGAATGTTTAGAAATACAGTTTAATGGAAGTTTTCCTTCAAACCTTTTTTTCTCATATCACTTGGTAAACATCTTGATATAGTGTATAACAGAAATTGAATGAGTGATACAAAAAGAAATAAATTTCAGTATTTATTTCCAGTTAAAATGGAGCTTTCTATCTTTCTCATAATTCCACATATACTTTTTGAGGATGATTGCCATTACAAGATAGAACTTCTTTTGACAACTGTACCATAGGTCATAGATTGTTACTACCATTCTCTGATAATCCTGTATGACACAAATATAGCAGTTAAGTACCAGTTGTATATGCCACTTTCTATATATTACAATGAAGGAAAGCATGCTGGAATGTTAAAATCCTGACTAGAAAAATAACTTATTCAAGAGCAATGTTAATCCGGGGAAGGTATTGCATTCAGTTCACATTCAATTTTTCTGTTTTCAAGTAAAGAACTTTGCTTCAGTCTTATGTTTGTTCATCATGCCCTGACACTATATGTTACTATATGATTTTTGAGAGACTATTTCATAAAATTATTGAGTGGATTTTGTTGATAGTCCAGGTCTGCTGGACAGGTGAATTCAAATAATTTGGAAGGAATCCCTAGCAATTTCCTAGCCATTGTTGGATACAATTTTGGAACAAAAGGGTATTTATAAACATTTTTCCAGCCTAGATTATGTAACCTAGATATTAAGTAAACATTTGTAATAGAACAAAGCAAAATTATCTTTATTGGAATTGTTATTAGTTGCCATGGATATCTTGATGTCTGATGAGGATACATAGAGAGCATGATCATAGGAGGTATCCCTATAGAATGGTAACTCTACTTTTAGTATTGACATAGTCTCATCATTGTTTTCATTATGCTTAGATAAATATTACAGTTTAACAAACAATCTTAGGAAATGGGGAGTCTCTATTTTGGGATATGTAGTGGTCAAGGAGTAGCAAATTCTATCAGAATTGCAGGGGGTAAGAAGAGGTAATGTTGTTAGAACCACAGTGGAGGCTAGAAGCACAGATCCCTAAAGCCTAAACTGAATCATGAGGGAACAACCTACAAAATGCTCTTGTTGCTTCTCACTTGTATTTTCATCCAAATACTTTCAGCACAATTTTATGCTATGTTATGGTTATGCCTCTTTTATAGAGTCATTTACTCAAAAGAAATGTTAAGCCAAGGAAGGTATTGCATTCAGTTCACCATTCAGTTTTTCTGTCTTCAAGTAAAGAACTTTGCTTCAGTCCTATGTGTGTTCATCATGCCTGGACACTGTATGTCAGTATATAATTTTTTGAGATCATTTCATAAAAATATTGAGTAGATTTTGTTGATAGTCCAAGTCTGCTAGCCAGTTGAATTCAAATAATTTGAAAGGGATCCCTAGCAATTTCCTAGCCATTGTTAGGTGCAATTTTGGAACAAGAGTGTATTGATGAACAAATTCCCGGCCTAGATTTTGTAGGTTTGGGGTTCATTAAATGGCTTTTCAACTCAAGCATCAAACATATGCTAATATTTGATAACAACAGCTATAATAAGCATCCCCATTAGAATTACATCTGTGCCTTGATCTACAGCAACAGTAGTTATATAACCAGAGGAAGGATTAATACCAGATATTACACCTCTTTTGAGCATGTGGTTTATTTATCCAGACTTGCATCTAGGGTACTATGTCTTATTTTTGATGATTATTTATAACACACTCTTTTCCAGATATAAATGTCATCCTTCAGATACAAATTATTTTTAGCTCCAGTAGTGACTCTTACTGTGTTTTAGGTCTTGACATGATAGTGTCCATACTTTATGTAAGAAGTCAGAGTCATGAGGGATTGTAGTGATTACATGAATCTAGTAATTACAAGTAGAACAAGTAGTCAGAGACTTTTTAGTTCTCCAGAGTGATAATGATCAGGGAGCAAGCAGATGGGTTTTGACATTTGGTGATTGTGATAAGGGAATGTTAATTCACCAGGTAGTAATTGTATGCTGGACAATGAGTTCTGAAAGAAAGTGTATGGGAATTGAATCTGAGAATATATAAATACAATAAGGAAATTCAGTCTCTTGGTAAACAGTCTTGTATTTAACCCAATGATTCTCTATCAGACGGTCACAATCACTTTGGGTAGGTGTCCAACAACTCTTTCACAGAGATTGCTTAAGACCTTTGGAAATCACAGATATTTACACTAAAATTCAATTTGTATAAAATTACAGTTAGAAAGTAGCAGCAAAAATTTTTTGGTTGGGGATTACAACAACATGAGGACATGTATTAAAGGATCACAGCATAAGCACAGTTGAAAACCACTGACGGAAAACCCAAGAAGACACCAAAGACAACCATTGGGGGCCAGACATAATGGCCAGGATGTTTGTATAACCAGGCAGGCAGTGAATTTAGTGGAACTCCACTTGTGGAATACTCCAGTTTGGAGGTCATAACACCCTTGGGAATTTAAATAATTGATATTTTAACAAGCATTTGATTTTTATTTGAGAAAAACAGAGATGAAGGATGTTGTACAGACTACTTAATTCAAAGATTCACTGTTGGACTGCCTAAACCATAAAGCAGGTCTTCTGATTAGAATCAAATTCTAAAGGGGATGAGACAGACTTTTTTGAGACTATTATCTTTAATATGTTTGACATGTGCCACTGGAGATATGTACAAAGAATTCTAGGATGAGTCTATCTTAGCAATCTTTCTTGGGTATAGGTTTTTTTTGTTGTTGTTGTTATTTTATTGTTTGATGCCAATAGATGCCATGAATATGGCAACTCTTATAATGAAAAATTTAATTAGGGCTGCCTTACAGTTACAGAGTTTTAGTACTTTATTGTCATTCTAGAAAGTGTGATAGCATGGAGTCAGACAAGGAAAAGTATCTGAGAGTTCTACATTTGGATCATCCAGAAGCCAGAAGAACAAGTGATGGTGAGACTGGCTTAACCGTTTGAAACCTCAAAGGCCACATCCTGTGACACACTTCCTCCAACAAGGTTACACCTACTACTACAACAGAACCATATCTCCTATAATTCTACTTCCTATAACTGTAAGGAGTCCATTAGTATTCAAAGCACCACAAAAGCAAACTTCTGGCATCTTCACAGGCAACTGCAGCATTAAACTTGATGAGTATGCCTACATAAATGAAGAGGGTCTCTTGGGACACTCTTTATTAACAAGGAAATATTTATTTTATCATGGAAAGTTTTTCACTTTGAATACTCAAAAATATCTTAGCTAAGAATGTAGTCAAAGATTGCCACATCTGATAGTCCTACTCCTGGATGGAATTCTTTTAGGTGTGTTCTTGTGGACAGTCTTCTCACTAAGGATGATATAACAAATTCTCATTTTGGCATTTTTTTTTTTAACATAGATCTACTTGCCAGTAGCTTTGTAGTATTGTGTAAGTATAATTTAAACTTCATGTACATTGATGTGGTTTAAAATTAGGAAGTATTGGTGTGGCTGGTTCTAAATATGGAAGGCTGAGAGTTGATTGAATTCTTAAAAGATATCTGATTTTCTTGCCCACTAGTCAACATCTAAAAATCAGATAGAATTCTTGATTCATGAAGTTCATATATTCAGATGTGTTACAATGATTTCAGTATCCTAGATCACCTCCTAAAATCTGCCAATTTGTGAAGAGAAGGCTCCAGGCATTCCCACTGCTCCCCAATATGTATAACTACAGAGCCAGGTACTTATTCACAAATGGCTCCTTAGCTAGCGAATGGACAGTAATAGGAGTGGCATCAGCTGTTCTATTGGATGACTTGTAAAAGACTGAGCATACTTAAAGGCATATTCCTTTGTAATTTGGAAGGGCATTTCAAATCAGATTCACCCCTTTCCTAAATATACTATTTGAGTTTAAGAGAGACATATAAGTTTGATGAGTCTTTACTGAGAAACAGTTAGAGCACTAGACCTAAAGCACTATAATACCTAGAGCACTACAGAATTCTCTATACATAGAATCACAATCTGGGGGCAATAGGAACTTCTGCAACTCAGATAACCCAAATAGAATAGGAAGAGATAAACTGGCAAGAAGAGTGGATAGTAGCCTAGAAGAGATACCTTTCAAAAATATGGAAACATACTATTGTAGCATCATCTAGTGGTGGGGGTAGACAGGAAGAGACAGAGAGCATGGAGGGTTGAGAGAGAGAGAGGAACAGAGACAGAATGAGAGAGTTAGAGACAGAGACAGACAGACAGACAGACAGACAGACTGAGAGACTGACAGACAGAGACAGAGAATTAACTTGGGGTACAACATGAGAAGGCAACAGTGCTGCTACTAGACTCAAGAGGCTAACAAATAGAAAGGCAAGTGTCAGAAGTGGTTTACTGCTTTTAAATTTCATGGCCTTTAAGATTTCATGGATTCACAGGCATTATGAGATCTTACCATTTTTCTGACTCTCCAGAATATAAAGAAAAGACCATGTTATTTAACTGAGAGCTAGAACATGGCACAATCTAGTCAGTATGGACCTGGAAGTTTCATCTCTACTGCTTAGGTTTCATAGTACTTGGTGGTGCTATACAAGCTATTGGAGGAGAAAATTAATCATCAATAATATCCAGCCTTCAATAGGGAATTTTCTATGTATTGATTCACAACTAGCCAAGGTGCAGAGAATAAGACTCTATAATGTTCAATCCTAATAGGAACATATATACTTTACCTCCGATACAAATAATCTCAAAGATCATTGTGGTAGTAGAAAGCACAAGTTTAAAAGTTGAGGCAGTGGGTAAATACAAGGAAGCAGCAAGGCAGCTGCACATTTGAATTTACATCAGTTTTGACAGCATGTATAGAAACTCTGCAAGCCAAGCGAGACCAACTTCCAGCATGGAGACTGGAGTATGGCACACAACTCCACCCTTAGCCAAGTAGTTATTAGCAATTAATAATTCCTAGAAAAATTAAGTGTCAGTTTTCTCTTGGAGCATAATCACTGGCAAGCCAACCATTACAAGCAGAGTACTAAACATCTCACATATTAAGACAATGTGTTAGTCTGGCTGGGTTTTAAGGACAAGGATAAAAAATTGAGTTTGTCAGACAGAGGAAATGGATCTGGGAAGAGTTGGGAGCATGGTTAAAATGATTAAAAATTCTATATGGCTCTCTCAAAGAACTAATTTTTAAAAAGTCTTAATGCTTTTAAAATTTGGCATTCTGCTGGAATATATTTTGTGGTTGTAGAAACAGCCAAGCCTGCAATCTACTAGGTTACCAAATCTTGCAATTTCAACAACTTTCAGACGACATCCTCCATATTGCCAGGAAGTCCAATGAGTAGAGACACTGCCTGGGAGATATTAGATGCTGAATTAATTTTAGTGTCACGTCTTGGGCTTCATTTGAATTTTTATTGTTAGTCCTTATTAGCAAAAATGATGGTTCACAAGGCTGTTTAGGTACTTTGCAGAGTGGACTGTAAACTGGACACTATAAAGATGGAGGCAGATCAGCTTTGGAAATCTGACAAAAGTGCAGCAAAGTAAAGCACCACTGCCAGATCTAGGCTGCAAGATGAGGACTGCATGTTTTTAAATATTTTTTATTGTTTCATCAATTTGAGAATTAGAAACTTTAATATGTAGGACCAGGGCCTTTCAATTATGGTGATCATGGTCAGATTCCTTTCAACTGTAGCTATGTATACAATGGCCCCAGTGGTTAATGATCATGGTCCAATGACTTTCAATTGTAAAGTATAATGTCATGGTCTGTTGAAGGTTCAAATAGTGAATATGGTGATCTATCCTAATAAAATATCATCATTCTCTGTCCATTCTCCTTCTGTTTTCTTGTTTTCACATTCATGAGTAACATTATCCTGAAATTTATCTTTAGCCAATTCCACATGCCAAAAATATTTGCATGTCATCATTTCACCTTCTCATGAAGAAAATAAACATTATCAATATTCACTTTCCTATGACCAGAGAAAGAAAGAGAGAGAGAGAGAGAGAGAGAGAGAGAGAGAGAGAGAGAGAGAGAAAGAGAGAGAGAGAGAAGAAAGGGAGAGAGGGAGGGAGGCAGGGAGGAAGGAAGGAAGATCAGCAAGGACTTTCAGTTACTCTTACATGGACAGATTGTAGTTTTCAGAACTGTCCTATTTGACTTTGCTTGAGCTGCATTTTCACAAACTAGAGAAGACTATTTGATCCTAAATGATAAAGCGATACTCTTACTACATGTTTATCTCAAGAACTCATTAACAGTCACTGAAAATATTATAGCATTGGAATTTGATTTAATAAATAAATAAATGTGTATTTGTACTTTCCAGTAAAGTGTATGTATTTCAACTCTTCAGTCAAATGACTTCCATGCCATTGAGTCTGATGAGAAAGCATTTTATAAACAAGCTTTGATTAACAAGAAATTTGGGAAACAAAAAACTGATAGTAGAGCTGGATAACAATGTTAATAATAGGACTCTCTCCTTATTTTTTTACTTACTTGTTTGTTTGTTTGTTTATTTTTATTGATTTACAATGCTTCTAGAATTGAAAAGTAGATCCCGAGATTTTAGTCTCTGAAATATTTTTTCTCTTTCTTTTTTTCTTTCCCTTTTTTCTTTTCTTTCTTTCTTTCTTTCTTTCTTTCTTTCTTTCTTTCTTTTGTTCTTTCTTCTTTTGATGGGAAATAGGGTAAAACTATAAGCTCAAGTTGGAAAATAACTTCATTTTATTAGTCTTGGAAATGTGTTAATTTTTTTGAAAGTTTTATAAATGTGTAGAAAAGAAAAGGAGGCCTCCAAGACAACAAAACACCCGTGGATAAACAGAAAAACAGCTGCCATGCTAACTGATGTTATGGAAAGAGTGATTTATTTTTTTTCCTTCTTTCCTTCTTTCTTTCTTTCTTTCTTTACTTCCTTTCTTCTTTCTATTCTTTCTACCTCCTTTCTCTCCCTCTCTTTCTCACTCCCTCTCTTCCTCTCTTTCATCCTTTCCTTTCTTTCTTTCTTTCTTTCTTTCTTTCTTTCTTTCTTTCTTTCTTTCGACAGGGTTTTTATGTGTAGCCCTGGCTGTCTTGGAGCTTGCTTTGTTGTACATGATAGCCTTAAACTCACAGAGATCAAGCTGCCTCTACCTCCAAAGTGCTGGAAATAAAGGTCTGTGCCACCACCACTTATTTTCTGAATTACTAGGCAAGGCACCAACTTTAAACTTTAGGCTTTGGATCAAAATCTATTTTAAAAAGCACATAGATATAATGTTAGGCAAGTTTCATTCAGACTAAACAGATTGCTATAAGTCACATAACAGCAGGTAGTTCATGTGGAGAAACTCAGAAGAAAAATCTAGCTCAAATGAATCAAGTTATTCAAATAAGAAACAGAGCCCCTGGCCCAAATACCAGTGGCTGAAGCAGTCTCCCAGTCTCCGATGTTCTCCACTCTGGAAACTGAATCCAGAGGCACCCTAGGGAGGTCACAGACCACAGAGCAACAGGTAGGAGAACCTGCACACTGTCCTAGGCCTTAAAAGCACAACTAACAATAGGGAGCCCCCAGAGGGCACCTGGCATCAAGACCTTTCCCCTGCAGAGAGCCACTCCCCTTCCACCCCTGGACAGGATACTGGTGGCTGGAGCAGTCTCCCAGCCAATCTACTCTCCCCTGGAAACTGAGTTGGGAGGCACCCAAGGGAGGTGACAGACTGCAGAGCTGCAGAGGTACCCAAGAGAGGTCAAGGACCACAGAGCTGCAGGCATCCTAGAGAGGACACTGCCCACAGAGATGCAGAGCAGGGGACACCATATCCTGAAGCATCATAGGGGAGCAACTACATTCAGAGCAGCAAACACCTAGCTGGTCTACTACCATGGAGACACCATATCCTGAAATATCCTAGAGGAGCCATTGTACCCAGAGCAGCTAGAGGTCAGGATCATAGAGTCATCCGGACCCCAAGGAGTTCTGACACAACCAAGATAACTGGAAAGGCAGACTCCAGTCAGAACCAGTGAGTTCAAATAGCACTACAGCTAACCAAATGGCGAAAAGCAAGCCTAAGAATGTAAACAACAAAAACCAAAGTTATTTGGCATCACCAGAACCCAGTTCCCCCACCATAGCAAGGCCTGAACACCACATCACACCAGAAAAGCAGGACTCAGAATTAAAATCAATTCTTATGATGATGGTAGAGGACTTTTAAAAGGACATAAACAACACTCTCAAAGAATTTGAGGAGAACACAGGTAAACAGGTAGAAGCCCTTAAAGAAATGCAAAAAAACCCACAATCAAACAGGCGAAAGAATTACACAAAACCATCCAGGATCTAAAAATTGAAATAGAAACAATAAAGAAATCTCAAAGGGAGACTACCCTGGAGATAGAAAACCTAGGAAAAAGATCAGGATTCATAGACACAAGCATCACCAAGAGAATACAAGAGATAGAAGAGAGAATTTCATGCGCAGATGATACCATAGAAAACATAGACATAACGGTCAAAAAAATGTGAAATGTAAAAAGCTCCTAACACAAAACATCCAGGAAATCCAGGACACAATGAGAAGACCAAACCTAAGGATAATAGGTATAGATGAAGGTGAAGACTCCCAAATTAAAGAGCCAGTAAATATCTTCAACAAAATTATAGAGGAAAACTTCCCTAACCTAAAGAAAGAGATGTCCTTAAATATACAAGAAGCCTACAGAAACCCAAATAGACTAGACCAAAAAAGAAACACCTCCCATCACATAATAATCAAAACATCAAATATACAAAACAAAGAGAAGATACTAAAAGCAGTAAGGGAAAAATGCAAAGTAACATATAAAGGCAGACCTATAAGAATTACACCAGATTTCTCACCAGACACTATAAAAGCCAGACGATCCTGGACTGATATCATACAGGCCCTAAGAGAACACAAATGCCAGCCCAGACTACTATACCCAACAAATCTCTCAATCAATATTGATGGAGAAACCAAAATATTCCATGACAAATCCAAATTTACACAACATCTTACCACAAATCCAGCACTTCAAAGGATAATTGGTGGAAAACTCCAACACAAGGAAGGAAACTACAACCTAGAAAAAGCAAGAAAGTAATCTTCCAACAACCCTAAAAGAAGGTAGCTATACAAACATAACTCCACTGCCAATAACAAAAATAACAGGAAACAACATTCATTTTTCCTTAATATCTCTTAATATCAATGGACTCAATTCTCCAATAAAAAGACATAGACTATCAGCTTGGATACATAAACAGAACCCAACATTTTGCTGCATATAGGAAACGCACCTTTGTGAAAAAGACAGACACTACCTCAGAGTAAAAGGTTTGAAAACAATCTTCCAAGCAAATGGCCCCAAGAAACAAGCTGGAGTAGCGATTCTAATATCAAATAAAATCATTTTTCAACCAAAAGTAATCAAAAAAGATAAAAAAGGACACTTCATATTCATCAAAGGAAAAATGTACCAAAAGAATTTGCAATTCTGAACATCTATGCTCCAAATGCAAGGGCACCCACATACATAAAAGAAACTTTACTAAAGCTTAAAGCATACATTGCACCTCACACAATAATAGTGGGAGATTTCAACACCCCACTCTCAGCTATGGACAGATCATGGAAACAGAAACTAAACTGAGACACAATGAAACTAACAGAAGTTATGAACCAATTGGACTTAACTGACATCTATAGAACATTACAAAATGTTCAAAAAAAAAAAAAAGAATATACTGTTTTTTAGGACCTCATGGTACCTTCTCCAAAATAGACCATATAATTGGTCACAAAACGGGCCTCAACAGATATAAAAAAAATTGAAATAATCCCTTGTACCCTATCAGACCACCATGGACTAAGACTCGTCTTGACATGGACAAAAACAACAGAAAGCCCACATACACGTGGAAACTGAACAATGGTCTACTCAATGATAACTTGGTCAAGGAAGAAATAAAGAAAGAAATTAAAGAGTTTTTAGATTTAAATGAAAATGAGGATACATCATATGAAAATTTGTGGGACTCCCTGAAAGCAGTACTAAGAGAAAAAAATCATAGCTCTAAGTGTCCACAAAAAAAAAAAAAATGGAAAAGCATACATTAATAACTTGACAGCACACCTGAAAGCATTAGAATAAAAAGAAGCTAATATACCTAAGAGGAGTAGACAGCAGGAAATAATCAAACTCAGGGCTGAAATCAACCAAGTTGAAACAAAAAGAACTATACAAAATATCAACAAAACCAGGAGCTGGTTCTTTGACAAAATCAACATGATAGACAAACCCTTAGCCAGACTGACCAAAGGGCACAGAGACAGTACTCAAATTAATAAAATCAGAACGGAAAAGGGAGACATAAGAACAGAAACAGAGGAAATTTAAAAAATCGTCAGTCCCTACTAAAAAGGCCTATACTCAACAAAATTGGATAATCTGGATAAAATGGTCAATTTTCTAGATCGATACCAGGTACCAAAGTTAAAGGAGGAGCAGAAAAACCATCTAAAAAGTTGCATAACCCCTAAAGAAATAGAAGCAGTCATTAAAAATCTTCCCACCAAAAAAAAAAGCCTGGGGCCAGATGGTTTTAGCATGGAATTCTATCAGACTTTCCAGGAAGACCTAATACCAATTCTCCTCAAACTATTCAACAGAATAAAAACAGAAGGAACAATACCCAGTTCGTTCTATGAAGCTACAATTATGCTCATACCTAAGCCTCACAAAGACTCAACAAAGAAAGAGAACTACAGACCAATTTCTCTTATGAATATTGATGCAAAAATACTCAATAAAATTCTCACCAACCGAATCCAAGAACACATCAAAGCAATCATCCATCATGATCAAGTAGGCTTTATCCCAGGAATGCAGGGATGGTTCAATATTTGGAAATCCATCAATGTAATCCACTCCATAAATAGACTCAAAGAAAATAAACCACATGATCATCTCACTAGATGCTGAGAAAGCATTTGACAAAATTCAACATCCCTTCATGTTAAACGTCTTGGAAAGATTAGGAATTCAAGGCCCATATCTAAACATAGTAAAACAATATACAGCAAGCCAGTAGCCAACATCAAACAAAATGGAGAGAAACTTGAAGCAATCCCACTAAGATCAGGGACTAGACAAGACTGCCCACTCTATCCCTACCTATACAATATAGTACTGGAAGTCCTAGCTAGAGTGATTAGACAACAAAAGGAAGTCAAAAGGATACAAATAGGAAAGGAAGAAGTCAAAATTTCACTATTTGCAGATGATATGATAGTATACTTAACTGACCCTAAAACTTCCACCAGAGAACTCCTAAACCTGATAAACAACTTTAGCAATGTGGCGGGATATAAAATCAACTCAAACAAATCAGTAGCTTTCCTATACTCAAAAGATAAACAGGCTGAGAAATAAATTAGGAAATTGACACCCTTCACAATAGTTACAAATAATATAAAATATCTTGGAGTGAATCTAACCAAGCAAGTGAAAGATCTGTATGACAAGAACTTCAAGTCTCTGAAGAAAGAAATAGAAGACCTCAGAAGATGGAAAGACCTCCCATGCTCCTGGATTGGCAGGATTAATTTAGTAAAAATGGCCATCTTTCCAAAAGCAATCTATAGATTCAATGCAACCCCCATCAAAATTCCAGATCAATTCTTCATAGAGATAGAAAGAGCAATTTCCAAATTTATTTGGAACAACATAAAACCCAGGATAGTGAGAACTATTCTCAACAAGAAAAGAACTTCTGGGGGAATCACTGTCCCTGACCTCAAACTATACTACAGGACAATAGTAATAAAAACTGCATGGTATTGGTACAGAGACAGGCAGGAAGATCAATGGAATAGAACTGAAGATCCAGAAATGAGCCCACATACCTGTGGTCACTTGATCTTTGACAAAGTTGCTAAAACCATACAGTGGAAAAAGGACTGCATTTTCAGCAAATGTTGCTGGTTCAACTGGAGGTCAACATGTAGAAGGATGTAAATCAATCCATTCATATCTCCTTGTACAAAGCTCAAATCCAAGTGGATAAAAGATCTTTACTTAAAAGCAGATACACTGAAACTAGTAGAAGAGAAGGTGGGAGAGACCCTCGAATACCTAGGCTTGGGGGGAAAGTTCCTGAACAGAACACCAATGGCTTATGCTCTAAGATCAATAATTGGCAAATGGGACCTCATAAAATTGCAAAGCTTCTGTAAGGCAAAGGACATTGTCAATAAGACAAAACGGCAACCAACAGATTGTGATAAGATCTTAACCAATCGTACATCCAATAGAGGGCTAATATCCAAGATATACAAAGAACTCAAGAAATTATACTCCAGACAACCATATAATGCTATTAAAAATGGGGTGCAGAGCTAAACAAAGAATTCTCAACAGAGGAAACTCCAATGGCTGAGAAGCACCTTAAGAAATGCTCAACATCTTAGTCATCAGGGAAATGCAAATCAAAACAACCCTGAGATACCACCTCACACCAATCAGAATGACTAAGATCAAGAACTCAGGTGATAGTAGATGCTGGCAAGGATTAAGAGAAAGAGGAACACTCCTCCATTGTTGGTGGGATTGCAAGCTGGTACAACCACTTTGGAAATCAGTCTGGCGGTTCCTCGAAAAACTGGACATAGCATTACCTGAGGAACCAGCTATACCACTCCTGGGCATATACGCAGAAGATGCTCCAACATATAATAAGGACATATGCTCCACTATGTTCATTTTGATTAAAGACCTGTCTGCTCCTGACAGCTTCCTGCCATGGATTCTAAGAAGAAATTGAGCATCCTTGGAGATACTCCAGTTGTGTGGTGACAGCCACTAGGCAAGAATTGCCTCTTTCCATCTACAAACAAATTACTATCCAGAAAAGGACACACTTGCAGAATAGTCAACTGATTATATCTGCCTAGACAGAGTAATCAGCCCTTAATAATTCTGCATCACTAAGGTCTGTCATATGATTTGGGCCAGAAGACTGAAGATTTGATGCTCCAACATTCGGTAGTATAGGGGCTTTCCAGGTGTTCAGTGGTATCTATAAATTGGCTAAGTCTTAGAAGCTATGTTTAGTGCTTCCCATAACTTCAGTTAACTCAGTCATTCTGGATTTCTGATGGGGTTGAAGACCTATAGTCTTATAGCCAATCCTGGCTATTTATTTTGAGAGAAAAGATATGAGTGGATGATTTTTAGCTGACATTCATTCTAAAGCCAAGGAAAAAGCCAGGTTCAAAACTAATTGTTTTAGTTAGAAGAGATGACAGAGGTTCTGGTTAGTCAACAAAATGATGAACTGGATATTAGGACTATCTTGTACCTCACTGGTACAATTAGGAATAATTATGTTTTAATTGCATTTTGAGAGAAAAGTTTTATTTTAACAGAAAGGGTGAAGCTAGGTGATGAGAGAGTGAAAGAGAGAGAAGGGGGGCGGGACATGGAGGCAGATGTTCACGTGTCTCCACCAGTCAAAGATAGTTGATATATCTAGGTTGGGTATTGGGTTACACTTCTGATTGGGCATTACCAAACATATAAAGCCTTTGATTAACTTTTAAAAAATGTATAAAAGCAAAAAGGAAAAGGGGGCATGGGACAGGGGTTTTCTAAGGAGGGGAAATTGAGAAAGGGAGGGCATCTGAAATGTAAATAAAATATAAAAAACAATTATTATTAATAAAAAGAAGAAACAGAAATTGTACCATTTTTTAGGCAAAGACTTTATGTATGATTTTACTGCTGTATTTAAAAAAATGACAGAAATGCATTTCAGTATTTATTTATGTCTGTTTCTTTTTTCTACTTTTTATTAGATATTTTCTTTATTTACATTTCAATTGTTTTCCATCTTCCAGATCTCCCTTTCAGAAATGCCCGATTCTATCTCCCCTCCCCCTGCTTCTATGAGGGTGCTCACCCACCCACACAACCACTCCCATCTTTCCAGCCTGGCATATCCCTGCTCTGGGCATTGAACACCCCATGTGCAAGGGTTGCTCCTCCCACTGACATCCAAGGTTATCCTCTGCCACATATCCAGTCTGAGCTGTGGGTCCCTCCATGTGGATTCTTTGGTTGGTGGTCCAGTCCCTTGGGGCTCCTGGAGTCTGGCCTGTTGATCCTGTTGCTGCCCACATGAGGATACAAACCACCTCAACTTCTTCAGTCCCTTCTCCAACTCCTCCAACTGGGACACCACACGCAGTCCAATGGTTGGCTACCATCATGTGCCTCTGTATTTGGCAGGCTCTGACAGAGCCTTTCAGAAGACAGCCATGTAAGGCTCCTATCAGCAAGCATTTCCTGGCATCCACAGTAGCATTCATTCGGGTTTAGTGACTGTATATGGGATGGATGCTCAGGTGAGGCAATATCTGGATGGACTTTCCTTCAGTCTCTGCTCTACACTGTGTCTCCATATTTACTCCTGTGTGTATTTTGCTCCCCCTTCTAAGAAGCAATGAAGCATCCACACTTTTGTCTTCCTTCTTCATGAGCTTCATATGATCTGTGAATTGAATCTTATTTATTTTCTGTATCAGTTCTTCTGTTGAGGGACATCTGAGTTGTTTCTAGCTTCTGGCTATTAAAAATATGGCTGCTATGAACATAGTGGAGCATATGTCCTCATTACATGTGGGAGCATCTTCTGGGTATATGCCTAGGCGTGGTATAGCTAAGTCCTCAGGTAGTACTATCTCCAATTTTCTGAGGAACTGCCAGACTGATTTCCAGAGTGGTTGTACCACCTTGCAATCCCACCAACAATGGAAGAGTGTTCCTCTTTCTCCACATCCTTGCCAGCATCTGCCGTCACCTGAGTTTTTGATCTTAGGCACTCTGATTGGTGTGAGGTGGAATCTTAGGGTTGTTTTGATTTGTGTTTTCCTGATGACTAAGGTTGTTGAACATTTCTTTAGGTGCTTTTCAGCCATTCAAGGTTCCTCAGTTGAGAATGTTCTGTTTAGCTCTGTTCCCCATTTATAATAGAGTTATTTGGTTCTTTGGAGTCTAACTTCTTGAGGACTTTGTATATATTGGATATTAGCCTTCAAACAGTTGTAGAGTTGGTAAAGATCTTTTTCCAATCTGTTGGTTGCCATTTTGTCCTATTGACAATGCCCTTTCCCTTACAGAAGCTTTGTAATATTATGAGGTCCTATTTGTTGATTCTTAAAGCATGAGCCATTGGTGATCTGTTCAAGAATTTTCCCCTTGTGGCCATGTGTTCTAGGCTTTTCCCCACTTTTTCTTCTATTAGATTCAGTGTATTGGTTTTTTGTGGAGGTCCTTGATCCACTTCTACTTGAGCTTTGTACAGGGAGATAAGAAAGGATCAATTTGCATTATTCTACATGTTGAGCAACAGTTGAACCAGCACCATTTGTTGAAAATGCTGTCTTTTTTCTACTGGATGGTTTTAACTCCTTTGTCAAAGATCAAGTGACCATAGGTATATGAGTTCCTTTTCGGGTCTTCAATTCTATTCCATTATCTACCTGCCTGTCACTCTACCAATACCATGCAAGTACAGCTTGAGGTCAGGGATAGGGATTTCCACAGAAGTTCTTATACAGTTGAGAATAGTTTTCACTGTCCTGGGTTTTTTGTTATTCCAAATGAATTTGAGAATTGCTCTCTTTAACTCTATGAAGGATTGAGTTGAAATTTTGATGGGGATTGCATTGAATGTGGAATAAAGCCTACTTGATCATGGTGAATGGTTGTTTTGATGTATTCTTGGATTCTGTTTGCTAAAAATTTTACTGAGTTTATTCATTGATGTTCATAAGAGAAATTGGTCTGAAGTTCTCTTTGTTGGGTCTTTTGTGTTGTTTGGGTATAAGCATAATTGTGACTTCCTAGAATGAATTGGGTAGTGATGCTTCTGTTTCTATTTTATGAAACTGTTTTAAGAGTATTGGTGTTAGGTTTTTGATGAAGGTCTTGGTAGAATTCTACACTAAACCCATCTAGTCCTGGGCCTTTTTTGGTTTGGAGACCCCCCTAATGACTGTTTCTATTTCTTTAGGAGTTATGGAACTATTTAGATGATTTATCTAATTATGATTTAACTTTGGCACCTGGTATCTGTCTAGAAAATTGTCCATTTAATCCAGATTTCCAATTTAGTTGAATATAGGCTTTTGTAGTAGAATCTGATGATTTTTTTGAATTTCCTAAGTTTCTGTTGTTATGTCTCCCTTTTCATTTCTGATTTTCTTAATTTGCATACTCTATCTGTGCCCTCTGGTTAGTCTGGCTAAGAGATTATCTACCTTGTTGATTTTCTCAATGAACCAGCTACTGGTTTTGTTGATTCTTTTTTATAGTTCTGTCTGTTTCTACTTGGTTGATTTCAGCCCTGAGTTTGATTATTTCCTGTCATCTATTCCTCTTAGGTGTATTTGATTCTCTTTGTTCTAGAGCTTTCTGGTGTCCTGCTAAGATGCTAGTGCATGCTCTCTTCAGTTTCTTTTAGGAGGCACTCAGAGCTATGAGTTTTCCCCTTAGCATTGCTTTCATTGTGTCCCATAAGTTTGGTTATGTTGTTCCTTCATCTTCATTAAATTCTAAAACATTTTTAATTTCTTTCTTTATTTCTTCCTTGAACAAGTTATTATTAAGTAGGGCATTGTTCAGTTTCCATGTACATGTAGTATTTCTGTTGTTTTTGGTAGTATTGAAGACCAGCCTTAGTCCATGGTGATCTAATAGATCACCATGAGATTATGTGAATCTTCTTGTATCTGCTGAGGCCTGTTTTGTGACAGATTATATGGTCAATTTTGGGGAAGGTACTATGAGGTACTGAGGAAAAGGTATTTTCTTTTATTTCAGGATGAAATGTTCTATAGATATCTGTTAAATCCATTTGGTCCATAACTTCTGTTAGTTTCACTATGTTTCTGTTTAGTTTCTGTTTCCATGATCTGTCTATTAATGATTGTGTGGTGTTGAAGTCTCCCTCCATTATTGTGTGAGGAGCAATATGTTCTTTGAGCTTTAGTAATGTTTCTTTTATGAATGTGGGTACCCTTGCATTTGGACCATAAATGTTGAAAATTAAGAGGGTTTTTTTTTTGTAGATTTTTCCTTTGATGAGTATGAAGTGTCCTTCTTAATCCATCTTTATTACTTGTGGTTGAAAATTGATTTTATTCAATATTAGAATGGCTACTCCAGCTTGTTTCTTGGGACCATTTGCTTCGGAAATTGTTTTCCAGCTTTTTACTCTGAGGTAGTATGTTTTGAAACTAAGGTATGTTTCCTGTATGGAACAAAATGCTGGCTCCTGTTTATGTATCCAGTCTGTTAGTCTATGTCATTTTTCAGGGAATTGAGTTCATTGATGTTAAGAGATAATAAAGAGTAGTAATTATTGCTTCCTGTTATTTTTGATGTTATTTTTATCTTCGTGTGGCTATCTTCTTTTGGGCTTGTTGAAAGAACCTTATTTTCTTCCATGTTCTTGTGTGTAGTTTCCCTCCTTGTGAAGGAAATTTCAATCTATTATCCTTTGTAGGGCTGGATTTGTGGAAAGATATTGTGTAATTTGGTTTTGTCATGGAATATCTTTGTTTCTCCATCTATGGTAATTGCGTGTTTTGCTGGGTAAAGTAGCCTAGGCTAGCATTGGTGTTCTCTTAGGGTCTTAATGACATCTTCCCAGGATCTTCTAGCTTTCATAGTCTCTAGTGAGGAGTCTGGTGTAATTCTGATAGGTCTGCCTTTATATGCAACTTGACCTTTTTCCCTTACTGCTTTTAATATTCTCTCTTTGTTTTGTGCACTTGGTGTTTTGATTATTATGTGATGGGGGACTTTCTTTTCTGGTCCAATCTATTTGGATTTCTGTAGGCTTCTTGTATGTTTATGGGCATCCTTTTCTTTAGGTTAGGGAAATTTTCTTCTATATTTTTGTAGAAGATACTCACTGGCCTTTTAAGTTGGAAATCTTCACTCTCTTTTATACCTATTATCCTTAGGTTTAGCCTTCTTGTGTCCTAGATTTCTTGGATGATTTGGTTAGGAGCTTTTTGTACTTTGCATTTTCTTTGACTGTTGTGTCAATATGTTCTCCGGTATCTTCTGCACCTGAGATTCTCTCTTCTATCTCTTGTATTTGTTTGGGATGCTTGCATCAGTGACTCCTGATCTCTTTCTTAGTTTTTCAATCTCCAGGGTAGTCTCCCTTTGTGATTTCTTTATTGTTTCTACTTCTATTTCTAGACCCTGGATGGTTTTGTTCAATTCCTTCACCTGTTTGGTTTTGTTTTCCTATAATTCTTTAAAGGATTTTTTGTGTTTCCTCTTTTTGGAATTCTATCTGTTTACCTGTGTTCTTTTGTATTTTTTTTTTAAGGAAGTTATTTATGCCCTTCTTAAAGTCCTTTATCATCATCATGAGATGTGAATTTAAATCAGTCTTGCTTTTCTGGTGTATTGAGGTATCCAGGGTTTGCTGTGTTGGGAGACTGGGTTCTGATGATGTCAAGTAGCCTTGGTTTCTGTTGCTTATGTTCTTGCCTTTGCCTCTTACCATCTAGCAACATTTGGTGTTAGCTGGCCTTGTTGTCTCTGACTGTAACTTGTCCCTCCTGCAAGCCTTTGTTTCAGTACTCTTAGGAGACCAGATCTCTCCAGGGGGAATTTGGGTATGGAAACCTGTGGCACAGGATTAGCTCAGGGAACAGATGAAAACTGAAAGAATCCTGTCCCAGGCTACTCCTCAGTTCCTGTGTCCTGAGTGTTTCAGGTAGGTCCCTCTGAGCAGAAATGATGGTCTTACCTATGCTCACAGGCCTGTCCATCCACATGCCTGGGAGACCAGCTCTCTCCTGGCAGTATTTGGGTAAGGAGTGCTGTGGCAAGGGATCAGCTCTGGGCACTGTGGCACATGGTCAGCTCTTGGCACAGACTAGCAGTAACTCTTAATAAGAAAAATGTTTAATTATGCTAGTTTACAGTTTAGAGATTTAGTCCATTATCACCATGTCAGAAAGAATGATGGCGCACAGGCAGACATGGTGCTACAGGGATCACTCAGAGTTCTCTATCTGGATCTACAGACAGTAGTCACACTAATCATGGCTTTGGCATCTGAGACCTTAAAGCCCACCTTTACAGTGAGCTTTTTTGTTTAATAGAGTCAAGATTTATTTTCCTTCATATGGCATTTAGGTTTGCTATTGCTAAAGAAGTGGAATTTATTTGAATACAATTAAGGGACCTCTCTCCCTACCAAATTTCTAAGCAGTGAGCTCTAGACAGCCAAGGACGAGGACCAAAGCCAACTTTGGCTTTGCTTGGCTGTGGCTTTAATCACAGACAATCTACTTAGAAACACTTTAAGCACTGAAAGGAATTTATATAGGCTCCAATTCTGCTTAACTTTAGATGCTAAATATTCTTATCTTCAAGAACTTATTTGATTCTATTATCACTATTGTCTTATTGTTATGGACAGATGTATATAATGGCAAATCTGCTTTGGTGTTTACAAATAATATTTATAATAGAGTATAGGCAATATAGGTACCACTCAAACATGTAATTCCTCTATAATCAAAAAAGGCAGGAAATATAAATATTGCCAGAAATATTATTATAAGATACTCAAATTCTTGTTTGATTTTTGCTATAAAATCTTTTAAAATAATTATTAACAAATAAGCATTTTAAATCTCAAAGCTCCTAATTACACAATATGTTTTTTAAAACACACATAAAATTCAGCATTAGAATCTGAAAAAAAATTATAATTAGAAGTTTTATTTTGGCATTAGACAGTGATATTGGAGGATTCTGCTATACACAGTGACACTAAATCTTAGAAAATAGAAAGGATCTGAGAATATATGTAGCCAGATAAAGAATACAGTCATTACTTGAATGTTAAGAATTTTCTCAATATATTTCAGATTTCATAATAGTCAAAATTGTAGATTTTAAGCTTTTTCATTCCACAAAAATGACTTAAAGTAGTGATAGTTGTTTTTATGTCATATAAATACGCCACACGGGGGACATGAATCACACATCTCAGGGCATTTTGTGTTAAAATAAACTATGACAAAATCTTTAAAATCTAAAACTATTAGAAATAGTTAAAATCAACTAAAATGTTAGCTTTCATGGAAGTTGAACAGAATGATGTCCCCTTTTATCCTATCAATTAAAGAGTGATTTTTTTTTAAAAATTTTTCATTCTTCGTAGTATGTGTTCTTTTATGTTTCACAGATGTAACTGCAAAGGTGAGGTTAAATGAGAAGACCTTTCGACCAGTTGTATCCTGACAACAAATGTGCACATGTGTTTCTCAGAAAGGGGGGCTCTTGAGCTCACACCCTCCATTCCCACTCTGATGTGTTCTGTGGTTATAGTTGTTGGGCAGGTCCTTCTCTTCCAGGCCTTCAGGTTTCTCTTTGTCCATTAAACAGAGTCTTTTCACTCTGTCCCTTCACAGCAGGAGATGAAATCCGCATTCCTTTACCTTCCTGGAGAGAAGGTTGTCCCTGTTTAGTCTCTTTAATAAAATTCACAACTCTGTAAATGGACACTTCAGCTAAACTCTCAGTTCAGCCCTAAAGGCTGCCCTCAGTATAGCCGTCAATACTGTGCCAGACTGTGTCTATTTCACTAGTGTCTTTCAAGTAAATTGTTAGGCTAACATGCACTTTTCTGTAGTCTATGAAATAATTGTGTATTTGCTTTGTAAAGAAAGGCACAGATGACAGGAAAAAATAAACAATTATTTTGGAAGTGAAGGAAAATACTACACTATTTTGCCAAGAACACTTATCAAATGATTTCCCTAGTAAGCTATATTTATCAATACAACTATTTTCCATGAAATAAATTGATAATTCCTGTAGCTGAGTAAAGCTGGGAATTTGGTAGTGTATGAAGTGTACTTCAGGAATTTATGTAAATGTGATATTTGTGAATATGTGTGAGTGGAATAAACTTTAAAGAACTATTACCAATAATTTAATGAACTATGTTAGAAATTCAACTTTTATCAAAGTCTCGCTTGGTCTGATTCTGAAAAGAGCAATAAAACTTTAATATAATGCATTATTGATGGATTGAGTAATTTAATCCACTGAAATTCTTTTCATTCTAAGATGAAGTATGCATCTGGTTTTTAAACTAAGTTATAAAAAGAATAAAATAGCATTTTGTCTTTATTTAATCCCAGAACTGTTATTAACCAGTACTTTGGTTCTGAGGGTGACAAATACCTTCCACACATTTATGATATTCCTGAAAGCTATTTTTTCAAGCATAAAGACCTTTAGCTTTGAAAACTTATAGTAGAAAAGTATAAACTTAGGAGCTGGAGATATGGCTTAGCAGTGGGTTGATATTCTAGAGGACTGGAGTTCAGTTCCCAGCACCCATGTTAGGTGTCTCACAAGTGCCTATAACTCCAGGTCCAGGAATCCAACATTATTTCTAGCCTCTGAGGGTGCCATTACACAGAAATGTACATACCTGCATACACATGTACACATGTACACACACACATACACACACACAAATAAATAAAAATAAAATGGATTTTACAAAGGAAAATGTTAATTTTAGAATATAAGCATATGGATTTTATATGCAATAATCTTGTGGTTTATTGATTACTTTTATCAGTTCAGTGATACGTAAATGGTATCTGGTGGTATATAACTCCTCTTTTGTACAAAAAGTTTTACATATTTCTTTCTTTTTTAAGCAAACCATTTTATGTCAACAAATGTAGGAATATACTATGGGTTTATTTTACTACATTTTTCCACATAACAGTTCCTGATAGCTTATGTCACTGGCAAAATGTTCTCATAAGTATGAAACTCATAAAATTGAAACATTGAGTGAACCATTTACTCACATGTAAAGTATTGGTACTGATTATAAAATAATTACCATTCATATTGAGCTATTAAAGTTCCACCATTATCATATTTAGGAAATATTTCATAGGTTCTACATTAACCAGAAGTATATTTAACTTAGAGTATATAAAACTAAGTCCTCCGGAAAGGCTCTCTTGAGAGATTTTTTTTTTATTGGTTATTTTATTTATTTACACTTCAAATGTTATTCCCTTTCCCAGTTTCCCTCCACAAGCACCCTATACCCTCGCCTCCCCCTGCCTCTATGAGGGTGCTCCCCCACCCACCCACCCACTCCTGCCACAGTGCCCTAGCATTCCCCTTCCCTGGGCCATCAAGCCTCCACAGGACCAAGGGGCTCCCCAATAAGGCCCAATAAGGCCATCCTCTATTATATAAACCCAATAAGGCCATCCTCTATTATATATCCAACTGGAGCCATGGGTCCATCCATGTGTACTCTTTGGTTGGTGGTTTAGTCCCTGGGAGTTTTAGGGAGTCTGGCTGATTGGTATTATTGTTTGACCTATGGTGTTGCAAACCCCTTCACCTCCTTCAGTCCTTGCCCTAACTTCTCTATTGGGGTCCTCTGCACTCAGTCTGATGTTTGGCTGGATACATCTGAATTTGTATTGGTCAGGCTCTGGCAGAGCCTCTCAGGGGACAGCTATACCAGGCTCCTGTCAGTAAGCACTTCTTGGCATCAGTAACAGGGACTTTATTTGGTGTCCGCGGATGGGATGGATCCCCATGTGGAACAGTCTCTGGATGGCCTTTCCTTCACTCTTTGCTCCACTCTTTGTCCCTGCATTTCCTTTTGACAAGAGGAATTCTGGCTTAATATATTTGAGGTGGGTTGGTGACCCCATCCCTCAATCAGAGACAGTGCTTATCCAGAGGATATGGTATTTACAGGTGTTACGAAGCAGAAGTGGACAATTTTTTAAGCTCTTACAGTAGGAATGCTGATGCTAAACAATTTGAGTTTCCTAGCTTACACACTTTCATTACCTAACAAATATTACTAGACTAAATATATGTTTCTAAGATACAAAGGCACTATTTTCATTTCTCCTAGCATATATAAAAACTTCAATCATCAATTATTAGTGAGAATATAATGTATATTTTAAAATGGCATATTATACAACTAAAATAGTTCCTTTGTAAATGTAAGCAATGTGATTTTATTTTATTTCTTACAATTCAGTCGTTGCCTGGCTAGTGGTTCAGTGTCTGAGAAATCTCAGGGTATAGGTGAGACTGCTGGTATAGGTTACTGCTGGTAACCTATGTGGTTGCCCCCCTCCTCAGCCTCTTCTAGCCTTGCCCTAATTCAAGAACAGGGTCCCTGACTTCAAACTAATGGTTGGGTGTAAGTATCTGCATCTGTCTCAATCAGCTGTTTGTTGGGCCTCTCAGAGGACAGTCATGCTAGTATGCTTCTGTCTGTAACAACACCATAGACTCAGTAAAAGGGTCAGTCCTTGGAGCCTCCCCTTGAGATGGATTTCAATTTGGGCCAGTCACTGGACTGCCTTTCCCTCAGTCTCTTTTACATTTTTGTCCCTGCAGTTCTTTTAGTTCTTTTAGTTCTTTTATATACAATTGTGGGTCAGAGATTTTGACTGTGGGATGGTAATCTAATCCCTCCACTGGATGCCCAGTCTTTCTACCAGAGGAGGACTCTATGAGTTCCCTCTCCCCACTGTTGAGCATTTCATCTAAGGTTCCTCCCTTTGAGTCCTGAGAGTCTCTCACCTACCAGGTCTCTGTCTGGAGGTTTCTCAGAAAATTGGAAATAGATCTACCTGAAGACCCAGCTATACCACTCTAGGGTACATACCCAAAAGATGCCCCACCATATCACCAGGACATTTGCTCCATTATCTTTATAGCAGCCTTATTCATGATATCCAGAAGCTGGAAACAACCCAGATGTCTCACAATGGAAGAATGGATACAGAGAATGTGGTTCATTTATACAATGGAATTCTATTCACCTATTAAGAACATGGACATCATGAGTTTTGCAGAAAATTGTATGGAACTAGAAAATATTATCCTGAATGTGATAACTCAGACTCAAAAGGACATGCATGGTATGTACTCACTAATAAGTGGATATTAGCCAAAAAAGTACAGAATACCTAGGATACAATCCACAGAACTCAAGAAGTTTCACAAGCAGAAGGACCCAAGTGAGGATGTGAGGGAGAAGAAAACAATCATGGGAGGCAGAGGGAGGGAGGGAGGGATGTAGGTGGGAGAGTGGAGAGTGGAGAAGGAGAGTAAAAGGGGGAATATGATCAAGTACTGGGGTGTAGGGGGAGACAGGAGAGAAGGCCTGAGGACCAGCAGAATGAATGGAAATATGCAACCTTGGGGTTGGGAATGGGAGGTGGGGGGACCCTCAAGTAATGTGTTCATATTTTGTTCCAATTATATATATAAATAAGGTTAATCAAGGAAAAAGCTGAAAAAAATCCATAAGTGGTTTTATAAAAGAATTAACAATAGTTGATTCTAACAAATTTCACCTGGCTGATTTTACCTCCATTATTGGCAAAAAGACCAATCATGGATTTCTTATAAAGGCACGATTCAAAGAGCCCCCCCTTTTTTTTATTGGATATTATATTTACATTTCAGATTTTATCCCCTTACCCCATTCTCACCACCACCTAGAAATCTCGTATCTCATGCCCCTCCTCATGCTTCAATGAGGATGTACCCCCACCTACCCCCCCACTCCCACCTCTCCACCCTCAAATTCCCTCCCCCCCCCACTCAGTGTTCAGCCTTCATGGGACCAAGGATCTCCTCTCCCACCTAGAGCCCATTTAAAGGCATTCCTTGCATCCAGATATACTGTTAATAATTAAAAATGGAATGTGATAGATATTTTACAGGAGCATTTTGTGAACTACACATAATAATTTTAAGAACATTATAAAAGACAAGTACATTTCTGCATCTCATTTAATAATTAGCAACTTAATCATTATTTGATCATATCCTTATTAAACAATATGGCTCTGCAAATTCCCTCAGTATCACATGCATTTGTGAAAGTTTGCTAGTTGCTGATTTTTAAGTTTAGTAAGATATGTCAAGCCAAAAATTAATGAGCTAAATAAGATTGATAAATACTTTTAAACTCAATTTTATTTTATCAAGGTAGGCTACAAATTGAAACAAGTATAAATGCTATATTTTATCACAAATATGTGATGAAACATACAAATCTATACAACAAACCAGTAGAATCTAATAGTAAAATATAAACATTACTGAAATTGTCACAGTTCCATGATATTTATATTTTCCTCACAAGGAACTTAAAAACCAAATCCTAAATCTCAACAGCTTTAATTGTTGGGCACATGCTGATGCTAATCATTGTCCAGAATGGAGTCATTCTCCTAAATCTTAATAAAAATAAGGGAATATGAAGAAAAATAATGGAATAAGAGGATGGAATGAAGTATTAGGTGAGGGCTACACATGAGCTACATTCCCCAACTACTTGCAAATGCAAATCCACTCATGACTATGTCACTGAATATTCTTTCAAATGTAACAACTACTGCAAATTCAGGAATTAAAACCTTCATATAACCAATTCTAAAATCCAGCTTTCATTCTTATTTGTTATTCTTCAATTCTGTATTTATCACATGATATTTACAATTAAAATCCATAAAGTGTCGACATTTTATATTTGTCAAGTGTCTTACCATATTTCTAGTTAAAATAAAATATTTTAATCATCATTAGTTTGAGAAAGATTTTTTTTGCATTTTTTATATGTCAGGTAAAAAGAATTTTATTGTTCCCAGCATCCGTAGTTTAAGACTCATTGATGTATACATACTCTAATGTCTATAATAATCTTTGCTTTTTTGAAAGGAATTTATGTAATTCCTAATCTTCTCAAATGTATTTGTGTTGCTCATTTGCATTGCTCTCCTCTTCTCCTACAGCATGGCATGACACAGTCATCTCTCAGTGACCAATTCTGCCACTCTAAATTATACACAGCCATGAATATGCATGTGATCTGTCTATGTAAAGGCTATGTGAAACAGCTTCAAAAGCAGTCTACATAAACAATTATTCCACTTGTTTGCACATTACAACAAAAAAACATTTTAATAGAGACCAGTTAAGAAAGAAACAATTTAACCATTTAGATGTTATAAAGGAAAAAAACAGACAAATTATTATTAGGACAGAATGTTCTCCAAATTCAGGTCACATGGGCTGATATACTACAGTTGGGCACATGTACTCTGCAAGCTGCTATACTGCCTCTTTCATGCAGATGTGGGGCTCCAGTTTTCTTATGTATAAGAGCAAGAGTTGCAGCAGCATTCAAGAACTGAACTGAGAATGGGGCCATACAAACAGGCAAAGCAGAGAGACTAGGCTCATGGAAAGAGACTAACAGAAAAACCTTTACTAAATATGTATGGACTTCAGCTTTCACCCAAACTCTATTGGTTTCTGTTCTAATTACTGTGACCAAATGCATGACAAGATTCATTTTAAGAGAGGAAGAGCTGATTTAGCTAATGGTACAAGCAATCCATTCAGTCATGGCAGGAAAGAAATGGCTGTAGTAAAAACAAAAGGGAGTATGTGTGCTCCTTTTTCTTTCTGACCACCATTCTCAATATTTAGTCTATACCCATAACCTATGACACATCACCATCCATAATAAATACCATATGCTTCCATCCCATGACACACACACTCCACTTAATTCACCCTGAAAACATTTTCATACACAAACTCAAAACTCTTCTGTGCTAACTCTTTAGCTGGATATGAACTCAATCACAATGATGAACAAAATTAAACATTATATAAATACATCTCTCTTTTGCCTTATTAGTAGTTGGTTGTTCTATTGAGGATAAAGTTTAAATTTGATAGCACCACCCCAATGCCAATCACCTGCTTACAGGCGGCAAATACAATAAGACCAGGAATGTCAAGACTTCTGACTGTTAGGCTTTGTTCTACTTTCCCAAAGGTGCTTCATTTAAGGTATCTGGCAAGAGCAAGGAGAAAAGTAACTCATGTGTTCAGCCAAGCATGACTGTGCAAGTTTGTAAGCCTAACACTAAGGAAATTGAAGTAGGTAGCTGGCCAATTCAAGGTCAGACTAGATACTAGCCTGTTTCAAAAGGAAAAAAAAATATCAAAGAAAAAGGCAAATAAAACTTTAGTCAATTTCTACATTTTACATTTAACCAATATGCTTGAGTCTCTTCCATTGCTGAAATAGGACTATAATAGTGCCAGAGAAGAGGGAAATATTTACATTTTATAGAATTACATGTACATACTAGGAAAGACTGATGTGCAACCAGAAAGGGGGCAAAAGTGAAGGATAGATGAAGCAGGAGAGTTTGAAGAGTTCACATTATTTAATATTATAAAAATAAAGTTATTGGTATCTTACAAATGCTGAAGAAAACAGTGTTAAATTTTATTTGAAAATACTTTCCCAGAAAGCACATTTGCAGCTTGCTAGGTGGAACAAAACATCTGTAACTTTACTTCATATGTGATGTCAAGTGTCACTAATCAATATGACAATTTAAATTTAAATAAGCTAAATGTAATGATAAATATTTGCAATCGAAGCATTTAGAGGTTAGGCGGGAGAGTCCTTGAAAGTTCAAGGCCAAGTTGGGCTATATATTAGTTAGGGATTTACTGCTGTGAACAGACACCATGACCAAGGCAACTCTTAAAAAGAACAACATTTAATTGGGGCTCACTTTCAGGTTCAAAACTTTAGTCCATTATCATCAAGGTGGGAGTACTGAAGCATCTGGCCAAGGATGATGCAGGAGGAGCTGAGAGTTCTACATCTTCATCTGAAGGCTGATAGCAGAATACTGGCTTCCAGGGAGCTAGGATAAGGGTCTTAAAGCCTACACCCCCAGTGACACATCTACTCCAAGAAAGCCACGCCTACTCCAACAGGGCCACAACTTCTAATAGTGCCACTCCCTGGGCCAAACATATATAAACCATCACAGGCTACATAGTAAAATCTTGTTAAAATATCTTATTTAAAAAGTGAAAATAATAAAATCATTTAGCCACAGGAAAAATTGAAAACAAAAATGCCCTCACTTCATCACACTGACAACATTTCAAGTATTCAATACGCAAGTGTGATATGTAAATTCAGTGCTGGTCAACAGTGTGAAAGATAAAGGCTGGATGGAAACTATGGAGTTCTTGTAAATCCATTGAATTATTTTATGAGAAACAATTTTTTTGTTTTTTTTTTTTTTCTTGACATTGTAAGGATGAAGCTTAGCACAAGTATTACCATCATAAGTCAGTCACCCTTTTGCTGGGACTTGATCACCATTTAAGATCAAGCCAAGGGCACAAATGTGTTGTCTCTATTTTTTCCATTCCTTCAATGTTCCAACCTTAAAACCAGTAACTCAGAAACCTCTTATTAATAAACCAGCCTACTATTCTTCCCTCCTCTGTAATCTTATAAGGCCCAACTACTTCTTGTTTTTGAACCACAATTATTTGTAGGTTTTAGGCTTGAAACATGATCTCCCAGAAGAGTTGGGCTGCTGTATTAACTCCAAGTCTGTGCTGCATCTCTGGTGGGTCAGTTTGTTGTTCAAATCAATGAAGTTGTTCTGGCTAAGAAAACTTGGTGTAATTTCTGCCGTGAGGTGGAATGGGTGCAGGGGATAATGCCACTCCCCCTCCACCCCTCACTCTTCACCACCTGAGGTAGTTGGGAGAACTAGATTGGCTCAGGGGTACTGAAGAGTGGAAGAGCTTTACCTTTCTTTCCTGTGCTGCATCTGCCCTGGGCAGCACAAGTAAGGCTTGCCCTGGAGTCAGGTGGGGTGTTGTAGGTGAGAAGGCCATGAGAGTGAGAGCAGGGGAAAGCTGGTCCTGTAAGTCCTCTGCTCTGAGGTAGTATTGGTGTGAGAGTGATGCCCCTCCAACCCTCACTATCTGCAGTAGCCAGGAAAACTGGCCCTGAAAGCATGAGACAGAGATCCCTGCCCCATCATTGGCCGTAGCACTTAAAAGAACATGCCCTGCATCTGGCCTGGGCAACACAAAGGAGCTAGTCATGATCTCGAAGGTATGGGAGAGCCAATCCTGAGTGTGTTAGAGCTGGAGAGCTGACCCTGCCTCCTAAGGACGGCGACATTAGGTGGCCTAGCAGCTTGGGATGCATGAAAAGGCGAGTCTTGGTAACCCAAAGCTGCAAGATTTCCATGATACTGAACAAAAACAAGATAACAGGGAGGAGTCTAATTCAAGATCCAATGTAGGTGATGTCACACAATCCAGAAGTGTCAAACCAGACTAGTGAGTCTTTGCAATGACCAATTGCAAATGAAGACATATAGACAGAGGGAAACACTGTGGGACACACTCTGACATACTACAGTTTCCTTGATGAGATATTTTTCTATGCTTTGGGGTGTGTGTGTGTGTGTGTGTGTGTGTGTGTGTGTACAAAAGAATGAGGAGATAAATAGGTTGGAATGTATGATATGAAACTAATAAAGAATCAATAAACACTTTTAAATATTAAAAAAAGAAGAAGAAAAAGAAAACTTAGTGTGTCCTGAGTTTTAGATTTTCGCCAGACCCCACAACTGTGACTTGCGAAACTAATTTTTTATTATTCTCTAAGTAAATGATAAAAAGTTGAAAAGTATTGAGTAAAAAGGTACATCACAGTAAATTTCAGATATTTTTATACATTGAGGATCTATAGTTCACACAGAAAGATAACCAAAAATAACATATTCTTCCCCAAAATTGTGCAAGCAGTAAAAAATCTCAAATAAAAAACAAACATATTTTAAGAAGACCAAATATACTTCAAGAGTTAAAAATTTTAAAATTTCAAGTAATTATTTTTATTTGAATATATTTTTTGAGAATTTCATTATGTGTTTACTGTGTGTTTTGATTCTATAGTTTACTTATGACCTATGGATTACCAGACAGCTTAACTGGTAAACACATTTGTCTCCAATAATGACTGCTTGTATATGATGCCTGGGACCCATTAAATAAAGAAAGAACCAACTCTCCTGAAATGTTCTTTGACCTTTAAAAGTGATTGTTGGAATGCACATGACCCACCCTGGATTCAGACATACCATGCACACATAACTAAATAAATATAATGCAATCTTTTTATTTAGAAATTAATATGAAAATCACCTGAAATTTAAAAATAGATTTATCAACATTCTTTTTATACTCTATGTAAATGGAAAAGCTACATATTTTTTCAAATTTCATACAAGGAGAACATTTAAATATATGACAGAATAAGTCAATGTTACTGTGTTACACCTAACTCTACATCAAAAATTAGTTGCTTTCTCAATCCTTCTAGTCCTTGCATAAAAAAAAAGTTTGCATTTCACATGTATTGCATACTGACAGTGATTTTCAACCTGTGGGTCACAACTGCTTCAGCAAATCTCTATCTCTAAAAATATTTACATTAGGATTCATAACCGTAGTAAAATTACAGTTATGTAGTAGCAACAAAAATAATTCTATGGTTGGGGAAGGTTGAGAATCATTGATTTAGATGACCTCATTTGAATTTATTATAAACCTACAGTGAGAGTCAAGGTGGAGATGGTTTTTCTAGACATGTTTCTGTAAGGTAGAACACTTGGTTTTAGAAGAGAACTCACTGTCTTAAAGGTTCTTCATGAAACTCTCCATAATTGTAGTTGTATGTGTTTTAACAATCCCGCAATGGCTTTTACCTATATTTGATGATGTTTTTATGTTAATGATAAGTGGATTATATTTGCATAACAACAGTATTATTTTTCTCTTCTATCTGTATATCAAAAATAAAACAAACACACATGTGCTTTGCATGCAAGTTCAGAGTTAGATTGTGTTTTAAGGTGAAGTGAAAACATAAGGTAGAAATTACAAATTGAATTTCCGAAGGTATGTCACAGGTGAGAGTATCTGAACATGTGAGTATGATGGAACAGAGTTGTTTCTATGGAGTTTTTCTGTAAAGCAATAAAAAAGAGGAAGTTTAAAAATAAATGTTATAGTTTTCTTTTCTAATAACAACAATCATAAACACAACTAAACTATTATCAAATAGAATTAATTAGAAATATCTAATTTTCCAACATGCTAGTTTTGCTGAAATTTTATCACTTCAGAAGAATTGTTGACTCTAATCTAGCAACTTGTTTAATATTTATCATGCATATGACATATTTGTGAAAACGTAGCTACCTGAATAATGTATTTAATCAAGAAACTTAAAGGCAGTGTGATTTTCAATGAGACCTGATTAGCAAACACATGATGAGCTCCCTAAAATTTAAACCTTAGAGCTAGCAGTTTGCATAATGTTCATTAGTGTTTGGTCTTAAATTCTGGAATGAAGGATGACTATAAAAACCTCCAGTATGGTATTAGTTTTACTTTATAATGCTTTCCTCCAACTCTGTAAACAATAATGAATAATGAGGAAAAACTTTCATTGTCTTCAAATTAATTAACATGTGAATATTCATCATAATTCCTGAATAAAATTCTCTGCTACATGTGTGTGTGTTTTCCTTAACAACTGAAAAAAAATTACAAAAAAAAAAAATATAAAACTTCAAATGTGAAAATTTGGGGAAGTTTCAACACAGTAACACATTTCTTGAGGTGGAAGGAGTATGGATTTCTTGATCCTTAATTCATTGTTTTTTTCTCATTCTTAGGAAATTCTTCTTTAAGCAGCACTTAAAAGCATTCCTGAGAACACTGCTATGCAGAGTTCACAAGCACCATGGGGTACACACAGGCTCCTGCATGATGATCTGTTGCCCATGTTTACTATAAAGAATCCTAATGTACCTCTCCCTCTGGTTAGTCTGTTCCTTCTTAATACTTTCTAGTTCAGCAGGATAGCAATCCCCTTTTTTTGTGTGCTCTGTAGGAAATCCTAGACAAAGTTTCTTTCCAATAAATAACATTGTAGAAGAGCCATGTCTTTCCTAATTTCCCCTGAAGTATTGCATCTTTTTGAGTCTGAGACACTGCATCTATTTATTTAGAGAGATCTAGTGAGAAGTGCATACAAATGCAAACAGGTTCCAGGTGTGCTACCTTTCCCATTAGTATTTATAATTAAGTTGTTATTTCAAATAAATTTTGAGGTATGCCTAATCATGTTCTCTAGTATCAGGATTCAGATAACCAATCTAAAGAGGAATATAGTCAACTATTCAAATGACAGATCTCATTGTTTAGCAGGCCCACAAATACTCCCTTTTCAGAGAAAAACTATAAATAACACATTTACAAAGATCTGTTCAAATCAATATTCCTGGCACTTCTTTCCTTGGTGAATGATTGGTAAGAGTCCAAACCATGGTATCATTCTTCCAGTCTTACTGTTTAAACTATAGTTACTTCAACATATCTCAAAAATGTTGCTGTATCTTTGCAAACGTTAATCTCTTGTGAAGTGCATATAGATTTCAGCATTCCAGCCAACTCAAGCTCTTAATATACTTTCAGTTCCTTCCCTTCTTTTCTGATCCGTTTACATTTTACTGAAGACCATATACAGAGCCTTCTACATACATAGGCATTATGATAAAAATTTTTTCCTTCAGAATACATAAGTACCTCTTCTAGAATATTTTAGGAATAGTTAGAAAAATAACCTTTTCATTCAAATGATACAAAGACTTCTACTTTCAAAAAGATCATAGACAAAATATAATCACTACATACTAAATAGCTAAAATATTCAACTGATGCTGCTCTTTGAAATAAAAAGAGACACTTTAATATCTTTTTCACTAATACTACTAAAGTCCAAACACCTCCATTTCCTCACTGAAAATATTTTGGACATCTGATCTATGTAATTCTCAGTACAGTACAGTTGTTCTTTTGTGCAAATACCCACTGGACATTAATTATCAGATAATAAAAAAATTTGAACAATAATTCTAGGATAATATTACTAGAAGTAACTTTCACAGAGAATAAATGAATAAAAGCATGTTTTTGAAAGCAAGCTCTACTAACATCTTTGAAATACCTAAATATAGCAGATATTTATCAAGGCCCTACACTTTAAAATACTGATTGTGCTCATGTCATAGAAACTCAGAATTAGTCTTCCTAGATTTGAACTATCTTATACTTCTTTGCATTCACTTCTTAGAATAAGTGCTTAATGAATCTTTTGTGGTGTACTTGTTAGTAACTGTGAGTGGATTATGAAAATTGATTGGATTTGGAATTTTCACTAACCTTTTTCTCAAGGGTCATTAAACAATGACAATCAGCTTCCTTTCCCAGTGTACTATTAGATGTTAGTGTACACAGATAGATCCATCATAAGGGCTCACAAACACAGAAATACCAATAAAGGAACTTCTGTAATAAAATTGTCTTTTGTCATCAACATTATAAAAATTTTTAACAAACAGGGCAGAATTTAATCCATTTCTGGATTAGAGATGTAGTTTAGATGTAATATGTAGTTTGGGGACAAGAAAGCAATACAAATTCACTCAGGGAGCACATTGCAGAAGTCACAACCAAGGAACCTGCAATGCAAGTTATAATTGTGAATCAAATAAAGAAATAATGTACCACATATGTGAGAGGCATGAAGATTTTTAGATAATAAAGGCATATAGGAATTGTGTTATTTGATTACCAGGAGAGAGAGGGAAAAGTTTATAAAATGTCTAGAAGTGCAGCATGTAGAAGTTGGTATTTTGGGTACAAGTGTTGTGGAAGACATCATTGAAAGGAAATAGCATCAAGACAAGAGTGGATAGTGAGAATATCTCTCAGCATCTTTTATGGTTCCTCCCCTGTGGAGGTGTCCCATCTCCATCTCTTTACATTTTCCCACCAGGAGTTCTAGAGTTTAGTCAATTGATACATTAAAAAGAAGATTTCACTTTAGTTTGTTTTTCTACATTTCTTTCACAGTAGGTGCTCTGCCTTGATCTTCCCTCAGGGGTCCTCTTGGATGAAGCTTCTTCATCAGAGCCATGCTACTCCAGCACTTCTTTGTATACTCTGAAGCTCTGTCAAGTGCTTGGATTCACATACCAGCCATATTTGACTGTAAAAAGAAATGAAGTATCCAGTGTTGCTTTTATTGGAAAGTTCCTTTATCTACAACATATTTATGTTTCTGACTTGCATTCAAATTTCTTGAGAAGATGAAGAGGAGCATTCTTATTTGGTCAGAGACTGAAACATCAGAATGATAAGCAAAATAATCTTGATAAGTTGATAAATTGAGACACACAGTGAATGGAATGTTGAAATGCTGCACAGAAGTTAATTACTAAGGCATTCAGTGATCACTCATATGTGAAATTGGACATGGCAATGGCTTTGAAAATAAACTACAGAAGTATGTGATGAAAGAAGAAAAGAAAGCTCAGTCTGAAAAAGAAAGTATAGAAATGTTTGTTTAATAGTAGCTATCTGTTTGTGATGTGAGGAATTCATTAAATAGTAGATTCTCACCTGTTAACAAATATGCCTTCATTTCATTTTAAGAAAATGTGTTGGTTAGTACTTGTAATTTTTAATCAGGCAATAAAAAAATTACCTTGTCCACCTAAATGATATATTTCCAAAACAAGTTAATCACATTTGCATTCCAACATTAGCTTACTTCTTAATTGTGCATCTAATCAAATACAAAATTAACTTTACCAAGGAAAATTTACAGTCCTACCATAGACTGCTATACTTGAAAGATCTAGATGAGTCTGTTAATTAGGTTATCAAAATTATGCTTGAGTTTAAAATTCTCTTCCAGAAGACAGATGCAGACAAAAAAATAAAAAAAAAAAAAAAGAAGGGGGGAGGGACAGATAAAGAAAAAAAATTAATGCACAGAAACAAATAAAGCTACAGCATATTTCTTATTTATTTCCATTTTGAAAAATATCCTGGACAAAAATGAACCATTGAGTTTCTTCTCACTTGGACTACATTGCAGCTGGCAGTAATATACACTAGAGCATCTAAGATTATAACTTAAAACAATGTTTGGGAGTTTTCTTGTCAGGAAGGAAGATTGGCTTAAAATGATCATTATGTTATGAAAAATGGTTATGAAGTTGGTATTGAAGAGATAAGATAAAAACAATCCACTCACCTCCCTGCAGTGTCAACTTTCATAATTGTAGCTAAAACAAAACAAATAAGAATTTTCATGTTAGCAGAATAACTGCTATAATAAAAAATGACATTAATATTTCCAATAATGCTATTTAGTTGTATATTAGTATATGCCAAAAGTTTTTCTAAGAAATGTTGATTTAAGTTTTAGTCATTTTTTTCAAATGTGTTTATTTACATGCATACATGGATATACTCAGAAAGATATAAAAGTTGTATTTTTCAAATAAAACAATTTCAGAAATTTTTGAACTTAAATAATTTACCAGCAGTATTATATCTGAAACAACGCTATTGTATAAAGGTATTAATGTGAAACTCTTACATTTTTCTCAAACTTCTAATACATTATGAAGAAATAGAGGTTCTGCCTTTTTAAAGTCACATGTGGTAGTTGAGTTTGCAGAATGTTCATGGTTGTAGTATTCTTCTAATAAGAAGAATCCATATGTTGATTTATAAAGATTTTCAAGAGTCAACATGAGACTGGATATATTAAGTTACATATCACAAAGAGAAAAGAGAAGCAATCCATCAGACTCATCCCCAGTGCCTCAAAAGAACATCAGCTGTAGTCTCCCTTCCCTCTTATATACTCCTCCTGTGGATCCCACAGACCATTCTCTTCTAAATTCCAATTCCCAACTCTTGATCCATCCATCTTCTAACACCAATGGGCACTCCCTGGGAACATCCCAAGTAAGCAGCTTAGTAAAACAGGCAGCATACAACCATCACATCCTATGAAATCCAGAGGACAAAAAGAAACCAAGGAACAAAACATCTACCAACAAAAACATTACCTAGATATTACCTAGATATAGTTCTAGATTCTACCTAGAACTATAATTACAAAAAGCCCAAGTGCCCAGATGCCAACATAAGAAAACAATCAGTAACATTCAGGAGAATGTCTCCACTAGAGCTCCTCTACCCTACCACAAAAGACCCTGAATATTCAAATATAGTTGAAGGACAAGAAAAAAAAATAGTATGAAGATGATGGAGTTTCTTAAACAGGAGATGAATAAATCTCTTAAAGAAATCTAAGAAAACACAAACAATTGGAGAAAACAAATAACCCCCTGCAGAAAGCCAAGTACAAAGAAGAAAGATAGGGAGAAAAAAGAAAGAAAGGAAGAAAGAAAGAAAGAAAAGAAAAAGAAAGAAAGAAAGAAAGAAAGAAAGAAAGAAAGAAAGAAAGAAAGAAAGAAAGAAAGAAAGACAAGTGGTAGGAGAACATTAATGTTGATCTAACACATTACTACACAAATCATACAGGAAAACTAGGCACTATTAGAAGAAAAAAACCTAAGAAGAGTAGAAACAGAAGAATGAGAAGAATCCCAGCTCAAAGGCCCAAAAAAATAATTTTAACAAAATTATAGAAAAATTTTCCTAACCTAAGAATGGATTTGCCTATAAAAATACAATAAGTGTACAGAACACCAAACAATTCTCACCAGAAAATAAATTCCCTTCAAAACATAATAAAATAATAAATATGAAGAACAAGGAAAGAATATTAACAGCTGCTAGAGAAAAATATCAAGTAATATACAAAGGCAGACTTATTAGAATTACACCTGACTTCACAATGAAAACTTTAAAATTCAAAAGGCCTTAGACAGATGTGAAGAATATCGTACAAAACCACAGATGGCAACCCAGCTTACTATACCTAGCAAAACTTTCAATCACCAAAGATGTAGAAAATAATATATTCCATGATAAAATAAAATTCAAACAATACTTACCTACAATCCATCACTACAGAAGATGCTAGAAGAAAAAGTCAACCTAAGGAGGTGAACTACAACCATGAAAACATTAAAAAAAAAAAACTTTAAAAAGAAAACACACTCCCACCACTACCACCACCACCAAGGCCACCAAAAAATAACAGAAATTACCAATTGTTAGCCATTGATATTTAAATATCATTTCTTAATTCCTCAATAAAAAACCACAGAGATATAGAAGGAAAATAAAAACAGTAATCACTCTTCTGGTGAATCCAAGACACTCACCTGAACATCAAATATAGACTATCTATTGCCAAAGTTTGGAAAAATATTTTAAGAAAATGGACCTAAGAATAAAGCTAATATAGCCATTTTAATATCTAAAACATGGACCTCAATTTAAAACTAACTCAAACACATGGGGGACTCATCAAACAAAAAAATCCATCAAAATGGCATCTCAATTATTAATATCTATGTCCAAGTAGAAGGGCAAGGACTTTTGTAAAAAAAAAAAAAAAAAATACTATACACATGTAAATCACATATTGACCTCATACAGTGAATCCTCACTTTTTCTAAAAAAAAAAAAAAATTCTTTTTTAATTATTTTATTTATTACATTCCAGTCATTACTCCCCTCTCACCCCCCCCCTACAGTTTCTCTTACCCATCCTCCTTCCCCTTGCCTCTGAGAGGGTGATTACACACACACACCAGACCTCCCCCTTCCCTGGTGCCTCAAGTACATCTTCTTCCACTGAAACATGACCAGGCCAATCTCTTCTATATTTTTTACCAGGGGCATCAGAGCAGCCTGTGTATGCACCTGTTTGGTGTCTTAGTCTCCGGGAGCTTCCTAGGGTCTGGATAAGGTGAGACTGCTGGTCTTCCTATGAGGTCCTCTCCCCTTTAGCTTCTTCAATCCTTTCCCTAATTCAAGCATAGTGGTACTGGGCTTCAGTTCAATGGCTGAGTGTAAACACCTGCTTCTGTCTCAGTCAGCTGCTGGTAGGGCCTCTTAGAGGATAGATACACTAGGCTCCCATCTGTAAGCACATCATAGCATCAATAGTAGTGTCAAGCCTTAGTGCCCTCCCATGAGATGGATGCAAAGATGGGCCAGTCATTAGACTGCCTTTCTACTCCATTTTTGTCTCTGTAGTTCTTTTAGATGCTAAACAGTTTTGAAGCAGAAATTTTGACAGTGGGTGAGTAACACTGTCCCTCCACTTGAGTCCCTGTCTATCTACTGGAGGTGGACTATTCCAGTTCTCTTTGCTCAATGTTAGGCATTTTAGTTAAGGTCACCCTCACGGAGTCCTTAGAGTCTCTCACCTCCTGGGTCTCTGGTACTTTCTGGAGGGTTCTCCCACCTCCCACCCCTCAATGTTGCTTATCTCCATTCATTCTCTGGGCCCTCTAGGCTTCTCTATAGTCCCTACACCCCATCATACCTGATCCTCTTCCCCTTTTTCTTCCCCCTCACTTCTCCCACCAAGGCCAATCCTTCCCTTTGTCTGCTGTGATTAATTCCTTCACCCTACTAAGTGAAATTGAAATATCCTCCCTTGGGCCTTTCTGCTTATTATATGGTCTATGGGTTGTAACCTAGTTATTCTGTACTTTTTTGCTAATATCCACTACTTGGTGAGTATATACCACATATGTTCCTTTGGGTCTGGGTTACTTCACTCAGGATGATGCTTTTATTTTGATCCGTTTTCCTGCAAAACTAATGTCTTTGATTTTAATAGCTGTAAATTCATTGTGTTAATGAACCACATTTTTCTATCCATTATCCAGTTGAGGGACATCTGTGTTGTTTCCCGTTTCTGGCAATTACAAATGAGGCTGCTATGAACATGGGGGAGCACATGTCCTTGTGGCATGATGCTGTGTCTATGGGTATATGCCCAAGAGTAATATACCTTGGTCTTTAAGTAGAACTATTTCCATTTTTCTGAGGAACATCAAGATTGATTTACAGAGTGGTTGTACCAGTTTGCAATCCTCCCAGCAATTGAGGAGTGTTTCCCTTTCTCCACAGGCTCACCAGATGTGTTGTCACTTGAGTTTTTGATCTTAGACATTATGATTGGTGTAAGTGTGATGATTTGTATGTGCTTGGCCCAAGGAGTGGTGCTATTAGGCCTTATGGGAATAGTAGTGTGATTGTCAGCATGGGTTTAAGACACTCACCCTAGCTTCCTGGAAGTCAGTCTTCCACTAGCAGCCTTCAGATGAAGATGTAGAACTCTCAGCTCTGCTTGCATCATGCCTGTCTAGATGTTGCCCTGCTTCCACCTTAATGACAGACTGAACCTTTGAAACTGTAAGCCAGCCCCAATTAAATGTTGTCCTTTGTAGGAATTATCATGGTGGAGACCCAGTGAGGCTTTCCACGAAGCGGGTCCCAATAACTTGAGAAAGTCTAGAGTTCCAGGAGTTTTATTGCCATGGTGTGTGGTAGATGGTCTAGGTGCACCCCGCGCCTTATGAAACTCAGGGCAGACCTGAGTTAAATAGGGAGGGAGAAAGAAGGAAGGTCTGGGAAAGAATGCTTAATTGGCTACACCCTCTGGCCTTCAGGTACCTCATTAGTTTGAAAATCTCTCGATGCTGAGGCCTATAGCCACACCCTCTACCTGTGTTCTATGTGACTGAATGGTGCAGATTAAATGGAGATTAGACCGTGTTTCAGGATCCTGGGTTCTGGGGGTGTGGCCGAACATCTGCCATTTCTCCCTTGGAGTCTCAGGGTTCCAGGCCCATGCCCACCCAAGAACCAAGATACCCTTCCACAGCCTGACAGTCCTTGATAAGAGCTGCCTTGGTCATGGTGCCTCTTCATAGCAGTAAAACCCTAAGATAGTGAGGTAGAATTGCAAACTCGTTTTGATTTGCATTTCTCTAATGACTAAGGACTTTGAACATTCATTTAAGTGCTTCTCTTCCATTCGAGATTCTTCTGTCATTAAATCTGTTTAACTCTGTACCCCACTTTTAAAATTGGGTTATTTGGTTTCTTTTTTTGGAGGCTAACTACATTTCTTTTATGAATGTGTTCAGGAGAAGTTCAGGATTGAGACTTCCTTTTAGTAGATTTTTTTTCTTTGATGAATATGTAGTTTCCTTCCCCATCACACTTGATAACTTTTGATTGAAAGGCTATTTAATTGAATATTAGAATGGTAACTCCATCTTTTTTCTTGGGATCATTTACTTGGAAACCTTTTTTCCAGTCTTTAACTCTGAAGTATTGTCTGTCTTTGTCAATGAGTCATGTTTCTTGTATGCACCACAATGCTGAATCCTGTTTAGGTATCCAGTCTGTTAGCCTGTGCCTTTTCATTGGGGAATAGAGTCCATTGATATTGAGAGATATTAAAGACAGGTGATTGTTAGTTCCTGTTATTTTTTTATTGCTGGATTATTATGTGTGCATGATTCTCTTCTTTTGGGTTTGTTGTGAAATGGTTAATTTCTTGTGTTTTCTTGGGTAGAGTTACCCTCCTTGACTTGGAGACTTTATTTCAGTATCCTCTGTAGGGCTGAATTAGTAGAAAAATACGGTTTATATTTGATTTGATCATGGAGTATCTTGTTTTTTCCATTTATAGTGATTTAGAGTTTTGCTGGATATAGTATCATGAGCTAGCATTTGTGTTCTCTTAGGGTCTGGATGACATCTGTCCAGGATATTTTTGCTTTTAGAGTCTCTGTTGTGAAGCCTGGTGTAATTCTGATAGGTCTGCCTTCATGTTACTTGGCATTTTTCCCTTATAGCTTTTAATATTCTTTCTTTTTCTATGTACTTAGTATTTTGATTATTATGTAATGAGAGAATTTTCTTTTCTGGTCCAATCTATTTGAAGTTCTCTAGGCTTCTTGTACACTTACAGCCTTCTCTTTCTTTAAAGAGGTTAGAGAAATTTTCTATCATTTTGCTAATGATGTCTTCTGTCCCTTTAAACTAAGATTCTTCAACCTCTTTTATTCCTATTATTCTTAAGTTTGATCTTTCCCTTGTGCCCTAGATTTCCTGAATATTTTGAATTAGGAGCATTTTACACTTTTCATTTTCTTTGACAAATGTGTCAATATGTTCTATTGTATCTTCTATACCTGAGATTTTCTCTTCTATCTCTTGCATTCTGTTGATGATCTTTGCACTGGTAGCCCCTGCTTTCTTCCCTAAATTGTCCATCTAATGGGTTGCCTCCCTTTGGGTTTTCTTTATTAATTCTATTTCCACTTTTAGTTTTTGAACAGTTTTGTTCAATTCCTTCACCTGATTGTTTGTATTTTTATGTGTTTTAAAGGGATTTATTTGTTTCCTCTTTAAGGCTTCTCCCTGTTTTCCTGTATTTCTTGAAGGGAGTTCTTTATATCCTCTATCATCTTCATGAGATGAGATTTTAGGACATTATCTTACTTTTCAGGCATGTTGGTGTATCTATGGCTTCCTGTGATGGGAGAACTGGGTTCTGGTGATGCCAGATTGCAATTGGCTTTATTGCTTATGATCTTGTCCATACCTCTGGCCATCTTGTTATCTTTGGTGTTAATTGGTCTGGGTGTCTCTGACTAGAGCTGGCCTTCTTGGAGGCAGGCAGTGCAGTCTTTGATTATGGTGGGCCTCTTGTTCCTCTGGTTTGAGCAGTTCTCCTGTGTCCCTGGTTAATGCAGATCTTCTGAGAGGCAGACAGGCTGTGGGGTATTGGATGGTATATTGCCACTGATCTGGCCTGAGTGGTGAAGCAGATCAGAAAAAGGTGGAGTTTGACAGGGCATGTGTGCCTTGTGTCAGCACACCTGTGTCTTTGGTTACTGTGGACCTTCTGGGCAGCACACACACTGAAGTATGCATGCATGTACAGGGATCTGGCCAGGGTAGGAAGCAGACTGGAAGAAAGATGAAGCTCTGGGGGTGGGGTCAGGGGGTGTTCCTGAGTCAGCTAGGACCCCATTATTTTCCAAGCTGCTATTGGTATTTGGGTAAGATTCTCACCTCTGTCTAGTTACTGCAGACTCCTAGGAAGCAGACAGGCTGTAGCATGAGGGCAGGTATCTTCAATATCCCACTCTTAACAATTGACAGGTCAGCCAAAGAGAAACTAATCAGAGAAATATTAGAGCTAACACATGTAATAAACAAAATGGACTTAACAGATAATTATAGAACATTTCATCCAAACTGAAAAGAATATACCTTCTTCTCAGTACCTCATGGAACTTTCTCCAAAACTGTTGATATACTTGGTCACAAAACAAGTCTTAACAGATTTAATAAGATTAAAATAACCCACTGCATCCCATCAGACCACATGAATTAAAGCCGGATTAACAATAACAGGAACAACAACAACAAAAATGGAAAGAACAACTCTGTACTAAATGAAAAATGTGTCCAGACAGGAATAGAAAAAACAAAGATTTTCTACAAGTAAATGAAAATGAATACACAAAATACCCAAACATATGGAACCCAATGAAAGCAATGATAAAAAGAAATTTCATAGTACTAAGTGCCTAGAAAAAAAACAATTGAAGACATCTCATACTAGTAATTTAGCAACATTCTTGAAAGCTCTGGAACAAAAAGAATCAAGCACACCAAAAAGAAGGAGATGGTGAGAAGTAATCAATTTCACCACTAAAATGAATAAACTGGAATGACAAAGATTACAAAGAATCAATGAAACAAAACATTGGTTCTTAGGGAAAATCAACAAGATAGACAAACTCTTGTCCAAATTAGCTAAAAGATACAAATAAAAATATCCAAGTTAACAAAATCAAAACTGAAAAGGATGACATAATAATAGATACCGAGGAACCCCAGAGTATCATAAAGACAAACTTTAAATGCACGTACTGTGTCAAATTGAAAATTTTAAATAACATTAATTTTCTCAATAAATACCACTCATCAAAATTAAATCAAGACCAGATAAACAGTTTAAATAAACCTATAACTCCCTAGTGATACAAAAGCAGTCCTTAAAATCTCAAAACCAAAAACCAAAAATATCAACAGAAAAGAAAGAAAGAAAGAAAGAAAGAAAGAAAGAAAGGAAGGAAGAAAGAAGGAAAGAAAGAAAGAAAGAAAGAAAGAAAGAAAGAAAGAAAGAAAGAAAGAAAGAGAGGAAACAAAAACCAAAAATAGCTCCAGGCCAGATGGTTTTAGTTTTAGTTCATAATTCTACCAGACATTCATAAAAATGTTAACGTCAATACTCCTCAAATTATTGCAAAAAGTAAAATCCATTATCCAATTTATCTTATGAGGCCACAGTTACCCTGATACCCAAACCACATAAAGACTCAAAATAGAAAGAGAATTATAGAATGAACATTGATACAAAGTACTCAACAAATACTCACAAACCTGCAAACATATCAAAAAGATTATTTGGAGCCTGGCTTTGAGTCTTCTATTAGGGAATTTAGGAACCTTTACTTGGGAGTCTGACCAGAATGAAAGGAACAAAGCTTGTTGATGCAAGTAGGTTCTCAGGCACTTGAGTTGGTACGGGTATAGGGAATAAGACTTTTTCTGAGTTGAGTTGATTTTCAGTGATACAACTCTCCACTGGGGATGGGAGGTGAAACATGTCTTCTAGATGGTACTTAGTAAAGCAATGATCTTTATTTGTGGGTGAACCAGGGTTATATAAACCTTGGAAAATGGGTAGGTGTTTTTTGAGGGGAGCAAATATTGTTGGCTTGGGCCAAGGTGCTGGAATTACATGAACTAAGGTGTACAGGCCTGAAACAAAGAGGGGGCAATCCTTACAATCCTGCTGTTCTCAAGATGAAATTTTCAGGGTTTTGGACATACTTTGACTTCCCTCTTATTCCAGGCCAGCTTCCCCAGTCAGATGACTCATGCATCCCACAATCATCATCCCCAATTTCCGATAGGCTTCCTCACAGAAATGCATAGTAATCATCACATTGCATACAGAAATGTTCCTTGAGAAAACTCAAGACCCTTTCATAATAAAAGTCCTAGACAGATTAGCAATCAAAGGACATACCTAACCATAATAAAGACATTTTATAGCAAGCTTACATATAACATCAAATTAAATTGAAAGAATTCAAAGCAATTCCAATAAACTCAGAAGCAAGATAAGGTTGTCTTCTCTCTGAATAGGAGACTTGAAGTTTTAGCTAGAGTAATAAAACAACTTAAGAGAATCATGGGGATAAAAACTGGAATAGGAGAAGTCAATATATCATTATTTTCAGATGGTATGATAGTGTACTTAAGTGACCCTAATATTTCCTTTTTACCAGGGAACTCTTACAGTTGGTAAACACTTTCAGTAAAGTGGCTAGATACAAAAGTGACTTTTAAAAATTTATTAGCTTTCCTACATACAAATGAAAAATTAATTGAAAAGAAAATCAGGGTAACAACCCCTTTCACAATAGCCTTAACTTTTACAAAATATCTTGCGGTTGTTCTAGCCAATAAAGTGAGAATCTGCTATTAAAAACTTCAAGTCTTTGAATAAAGAAATGGAAGAAGTTACAAGAAGATTAAAAGATCTTCCATGCTTATGGATTGGTAGGAATAATATAGCAAAAATAACCATTTTACCAAAAGCAATCTACACAGATTCACTGAAATTTCCATCCAAATTCCAACACAATTCTTTACCTAATGTGAAAGGACAGTTCTCAATTTCATGTAGAAAAACAAAAATTCAAAATAGTTAAAACAGTTCAGAACAATAAAAGAAATGCTAAAGTTATCATCATCTGTGATTTCCATTTTGTACTACAGAAATATAGTAATAAAATCCACATGATATTCATATAGGACACAGATCAATAAAATCTAACAGAAAGCCCAGACATAAATCTACATACTTATGGACAACTGGTCTCTTATAAAGAATATATGAATGTACATTGGAAGAAGACAGCATCTTCAACAAATCAAGCTATTCAAACTGTGTATCTTTTTGTAGAAAAGTGCAACTGGATACATTTTTATCACCCAGCACAAATGGTCAAGATTAAGTAAGTCAAAGACCTCAACATAAAATCAGATACACTGAACCTGATAGTAAATAAAATGAGTAATATAATTGAACACATTGAAACAACTTTCTTAATAAAACACCAGCAGTGCAGACACTGAGATCAATAATTAATAAGTGGCATCTTATGAAACTCAAATACATTTGTAAGTCAAAGGCCATGGCCGATAAAACAAAACAGAAGCCTATGGAATGGGAGATGAATTTTAACAACTCCACATCCAATAGTGGAAAAAACATTCAAAATATGTAAAGAACTCAAGAAAACAGATATCAAAAATTTATACACTCCAAATTAAAAAGAAGGAACAGAGCTAAACAAAGAATTCTCAATTAAGAGAATTCATATGGCTGAGAAACTTAAGGAAATGTTCAACATCTTTAGCCATCTGGGAAATGCAAATGAAACATTCCATTTTTCATCTGTCAGAATGGCTAAGGTCTATCCCGGCGGTGGTTGCGCACATCTTTAATCCCAGCACTTGGGAGGCAGAGGCAGGCAGATTTCTGAGTTCGAGGCTAGCCTGGTCTACAGAGTGAGTTCCAGGACAGCCAAGGGCTATACAGAGAAACCCTGTCTCAAAAAACAAACAAAAAAAAAAAAACAAAAAACAAACAAAAAAAAACAAAACAAAAAAAAAAGTCTAAGGTCAGTCTTACAGCTCATGCTGTAAAATGTGAAAATGTGGAACAGGGGGAACAATGATCCAATGCTTGTGGGAATGCACACTTGTACAGCCACTGTGAAAATCAATATGGCAGTTCCCTAGAAAATTGAGAACTGATTTAGCTCAAGACTCAGTTGTGCCACTCTTGGGCATATACCCAAAGACTCCCCATCCCACCACAATGACACTTGCTCAACTATGTTCATTGCAACTTTATTCATAAGAGGAAGAAACTGGAAACAAAATAGATGTCCCACAACCAAAGAATTGATAAAGAAAATGTACAATACAATGGAGTATTACTCAGCTGTTAAAAAAAGAATTACATCATAAAATTTGCATGCAAATGGATACAACAAGAAAAAAAAATCTTGAATGGTAATTTTATAACCTAGACCCAGAAAGACACATATAGTATATATTCACTTATAAGTGGTTATTAGTCTTTAAGTAAATGATAACCAGCCTCTACTCCATAGACTCAGAAAATTTAGTTAGTGAGGAGGGCTTAAGGGGAATACATGGATCTCCCTGGAAAGGGGAAATAGAATAATAGATATTGGGGGTTGACATGGGGTAGGTGTTTACAGAAGTATAGGGAGGTTGTGGAAAGAGAGGAGATGGAATGGAGAGAGAGTGAAGGAACAAAAAAACTTGGCTGAAATTAATGGCAGAGGGGATTTTGGGAGTAGTATGGAAGCCTAGTGCAGGGATCTATGAGTGTGATCATAGTGAGAACTCTAAGTAATGGAGGATACAGAGTTTGAACTGGCATCTCTTGTATCCAGGCAAGATTCCAAATGATGGGACTGGGTTACATTCTTTTGAGTTGTTAGCCAAGTGGGACCCATGGAGATCCCCAAACAACCCATGCTAATGGCACAGCAGAAGGTTACTCCCTGGAAACTGACAGGTCACTTAGAAAGGAGAGGTAATGTTGGATCTGCAGGGAGGTTTCACCCTTAAGTTTCATACATGTTTGTGCCAAAAGGTACCCTGCAGACTACCAAAAGCATTATGAACCAACCAAGCAATATGTCCTGCTTGAAAGTTGTGCTGGGGCAATGGTGGCTCAGAACTTAACCAATTTCTGATTATCTTGACACATACTCACAACAGAAACCCAATGCCAAACAATGGTTGGTTCATGAATGTCCAGCAACCAGAAAATGGGCAGACCAGAAACCTAGGGGGAAAACCAAGCACAACTGATCTTAAAATAATTCAAAGAAATGTCTCCTGATGACATTCTGCTATACTCATAGATCCGGTGCCTTACCCAGTTGTCATCAAAGAGGCTTTCTTTGGCACCAAAGAGTAGGAGATTCAGAGATTCACAGACAGACATGCTCAGTCTTGAGACAGTCTCAATTTGAAGTCTCCCTTAGATCTTTCTACTTGGAGCTGAGGGACTCCCATGAAGGAGAATGTACAAATATTTTAAGAGTCAGAGGAGATGGAGGGCACTAGAACCAAGTAAGTCCCACTGAATTAACTAAGCAGGGTGTTTATTGGCTCACAGTGACAGAAGTGTCAAGCACAGGGCCTGCATGCCTCTGCACCAGGTCCTCTGCATATGTTGTGGCCATAATCTTTGTGCTTTTGTGGCACTCATCTCTGTGGAACAGTTGTGTCTTTAACTCTTTTGCCTGCACTTGGAATTTTTTTCTTTTTGTTAAGTTGCTTCATCCAGCTTTACTGTGAATACATTTGGCCATGTCTTATTGTATCTTGATTTATTGTTTGGAGCTATTGTCCCTTGGAGGTCTGTTTTGGAAAGGGAGTGGATACTGGGGAGATGAGAATATAGAGGTGAAGCTTGGATAAATTGTGTTTTGAAACTGATGTCTGGATATATGAGAGACAAATCTATTTTCAATTTTTAAAATCTATGCCATAATTTATTCTAAAATTTTGAATATGAAGACATGTTGCTTTAACATTTTCTTCCTATAGGGAGGAGAATAACAAACTAAAAATAAATGAGAGCAAAATCATGAAGTTGTAAGCAAAAGCTTACATAGTTGTTTAAGCAACATATATTCCTAATGAAACTCTAATGAGATTCATAGTGCTGAGCTTCCAGCCTGTATTTAGCAAGTTGGTTAAACTCTTTGTTCTTCATTTCCTCATTGAGAAAACTGCAAAAGTAACTGCTCCTACATTTTAGTTCTATAGGACTCTGACCCAAAATACTTACCAATAAAAATATGATGTTTATAAATGTTTCAATACCACTGGATACCTTGATAAGTCAAAGAAGAAATTATATTTTCATATTATCATGCCTAATAAATAAATTAACCAATTCTGACTTACAGCAATCTTTGGGTCTAATTACAGAACATTTTGTTTATATTAAATAGAAACACAAATATATTTATAATAATATAAAGATTTTAAAAATTAGTATTTTTTGTTATAAACATAGGTCAATTTTTATAACTTTAATTTTTTGGTTATTTATCTATGTATATTCTAGTACTATAAACCCAAATACTCTCTAATAACTCTCTGATTCTTATTAACACTTCCCTTTAAAAATCTTCTCCACATTCAGTTTTTGGGTTTTTTTTCATTATCTTTGACATTCACTAAGATTTACCAGAATCATTTGTAGGACTATGGGTTTGGTATATCTTGAGGAGCCAGAATCTATCACTATCTAATAATTAGCAGAAAGAGGTAATACTTTGTGAGTCCTTCCCTAGTCTATACTGCTAGTATAGGCCTAGTCTTGCTGAGGATAACTGCAGGCATCTATATTCCATAGTTTCTGTGAATGAAAAGAAGACTGTTTTTTAGTCCTTCTTATATTCAGGCTCTTAACACTGCAGTCTATCTCATGATCCTTGAGCTTTAGGCAGGAGTATAAATGTTCTGTCTAGGACTGGGTTCTTCTTATTCTTGACATCTTGAGCAGTCATACAACTCTGCATTCATGGTCTTGTATTATAAAAGAAGCTTCTAATTGAGGCTGAAAGTACTACTTGTCATGCTATAAACGTTGATATGAAGAAAGCAGATTAGAACCAATACAAGGTCATTTGTTAATAGCTAAAAAATTCCACTCAAGGCTTCTCTCGTACTTATTCTGAAAATATTACACCTTCTTAATTTCTAGGCTGTACTTGAGAATATAAAGGTGCAGCACTTTTGGGTTAAAAAGGGCTGTCGGGGCTGGAAGGTCATGGCATGTATACAGAACCCTACTACTAAAGACTACTAAACAAAACTCTCACGAAACTTAAAATCTGGTTACAGCATTAAATTGAGAGAAAAATAAATAAAAATTGTTTTGCTATTGAAAACAACTCCACAATTTGCTTATATTTTTCTAATTACTCCATTTCCCTTTCCACATTAGAATTTTTAGATTATAAGACTTTCCCATTTGATATTGCACCACATGTAGGCAAAGGTGAATAGAAAAAAATAAAGCATAGAAACAAACATAGTCAACAAGACTAAGAAACACAAATACCAAATACTTTTTTTCTCATTTGAATATCTTTGAATCTAATTTGTGTTTGTATGTGAGAGACAGAGAAAGGTAGAGACAGAGAAGCAGAGACAGACAGAATCAGACAGTAGAGCCATGAAATTAAAAGAAAAATATAGGTAGAAAAAAACCTCAAACAAGACAAGGATAGCTAAAAGAAGAAAGTGAAGTGTGTAATAGGGTACACGTGATGTTAAAGCAGTCACAGGAACTAGTATGAGAAAGGCTGGATGTGAGGAGGGCAAAGGGAAAACTCTGATAAGAAAATTGGTTTAAAAAATAGACAAGAATGCTGTAATGAAACTCATTACTTTGAATGCCAATTAAAATACAACTAAATAAAACTGTCCACTTGTTTTTAGAAGGCAGGCCAATTATGAACATTACAAAGGAAGTAAATTGTAAGGAGATCACATAAGTGAATGAAGTAATGAATGCATGTGGAGCTGTCTCCTTGTTCTCTTGGTTGTAGGAGTGGGGCTGTTTAGAACAACAGTCAATGTAGAGCTTCCTAATTTAGCATGCAGATTCTGCATCTCAGAAAAAATAACAAAGAAGGGATCAGATTAACACCAAGGTCTTAGTTCTCTTTCTTATGTAAAGACAAAACAAAGGTTTATGTTTAAATCACATGAAGTATTAAGCAATACTGTTGTGCTGTATTCACATTGTAAAAGTGTTTTTATTAAATTTTACTCCTGTACATTGGCCTGTTTTGTAAATACAAAATTGGTGTTTTCTTTAGTATCATGAACAAGACATAGATAATCCTAACATGGAGATTGAAAATAAAAAGACATACAAACAAGCAACCCCCCAAACCTGCTGATTTTTCAGACAAAATGCACCAATGATAACAAGGTAAGAAAATATGTATCTTTATTTCTGTTCTGTTGAATCGACTCTCATTTCATGCAAATCTATACAGCCAGGTTAGCATATACATCTCCAAATGTGATCTTAATGTGTATGAAATCACCATGTCTTTTCTGCTTCACACAGTGGGAGTTTCAAATAGCAAATTAATACTGTGAGTCCTATAATAACTGACAAATAAAAAAGATGTTTTGTTGATTATTCAAAAATCGCCTTCTGTCTTTTGTAAGAGTAAATACATTTTTTTTTCTGGGGTTTAAGCAATAACCAACAGAAAAAAATGCCTACTCTATTCTCTTATTCTTTTACTGTGTCTTTGGTAGTACTTTTTACTATAATTTTAGCAATTTGCATAAGCTTTATCTTTTTTTCCATCTTCTATTTTTTGAAATTATTTCCTTTGATTGAAGACTTGCTATGACAGAAGATAATGGAGCTTTCGACACTCAGTGGGGCGTCTGTCACTGCTGACTTCAGCTGCAGCTTTTATTTTTACTTTTCTTGTACTACTCTGGCACTGTGAGAAACAATTATAAAATCCATGAGCCATTAGAAAATACTATGTGACCAAATGGTTATTTTTTAAGCATCTTTCAATCTTGGAAGTCTCTTTGTTTATTCTTAGCAGTGGCAAATTACATCGTTATTTCCCATTCTCTTTGCAGCAGAAGGTGGCTAGATTGCTTTCTGCCTTGGGGAAAGCAATCTTAGATTGCACACAGTTTGTATGACTTTTCATATTGGCCCTCATCACATCAATCAAAATTTCACACATCCTGTGCCTCCTTCATGAAGCCTTCTTTCAGGGAACTTGCTTAAGTCTCTTGCAAATTTCCATGCCTGCATTACAGCTCTTTGAAAAGAATTTTCTGGTAGACATCATTGATCTTCTTTAATATCAAGGTTTGTTTCTTTCCTTCATAAAGAGAACTTTTCCTTCATAAATAGTACTTTTCAACCTATTTGTGTATAAAGATATTACTGAAAATTAGTTACACTGACAAACATAAAGCCTAATATTTGTCACTCTGGAATATGAAAACATTAATGTCTATTCCCCCGATGATGTCTGTCCTCCTACTGCGATGATGTCTGTCCTACTACACTAGAGTGCTTAGATATAGAAGGTACACACTTCATCAGCTGTGTCAAGCTGATATACCTGAAACTCCCTCCCACACACATCTATCACTTTGTAGCACAGAGAATGTTGTATAAATCAACACTAGATTTGGGTTTCTTAAACCACTTAGTTTTCTTCAGAATCCTAACAAATAGAGGACAGGACTGCATGCCATGCAGCTATGACAAAATTAAGTGGTCCCATTCTTTGTTGATTTGTATGTTTCCACATAAAATTTCTGGACTGAGGTGGTTAGGGTATGAGTCAAAGAGGTATAGTCAGAATTGTGATTTGTATTAAAAGGTGGTGGAACAATCTAGGAGAAGAGATTTTCTGACTTAATACTAGTTTCTACTGAGCAAGTTATTTAATATATGTCCTTCATTTTTATCCAGTTTAAAATGAATGACATATTATTGACATGTCAAGATAGAAGTGAAAAGTAAATGATGAAACAGAAATTATGGAGGCACAGTGCCTCCTTAAGGCACTAAGGTTGAATTCATTGTCCTTGAAAACTTGTTGAGGTTTGAACATCTACAGGTCAGTGTCAGTTTTTACTTCCTGTAAAATTTACCCAGTTTGGGTCACATCTTGATTAGCAACTGTTACTTTATTTAAATATTGACTAATTCACACAATGAAGAGATATATAAGTATGTGCTGGGTTTATGTCAGTATTTGTATTGACATACACGATAGGACAGTAGTATTTGACTAGTGGATTTTTCCTGTTTTAAAATTTTTCTACTGGACTTCATAAGTTCTAATTTTGTTATCTGTGAAATGGAAGGTTTGGCTGAATCTGAAAAGAAAAAACAGAAAAAAGAAAGTAAAAAGCAAGCAAGCAAGCAAACAAACAAACAAAGAATCATGCCTCACTGCATTTTAACACTTTAATGACATAATGACTGTGCTACCAAATGCAAAGTGTTGATAAGCCATTAGAAAGTCTAAATGTTAGGCATGCTTACTAATCAAATAGCTCTAGGAGTTGGTTAAAATATGTGGTCAAGTTATGGAAAATAATAATACATCAAAACTTCCATACTCTCTTTGTAGTAAAAATTCCTTTCCACTCAATTCAGATTTATTTGAGTTTGAATTTGAATATTTTCAGGTTTGCTGTTTACTTTTTTGCACTGCTTAAAGTCAGTGAGCCAGCTAGAGAACTTGTTCTGCAGGTAGAGGCTCTTGGCCTGAAATGAAAAGGATGAAAATTCTGATCTCAACAGCAGTGTAACATACCAGGTGTTCCCATAAATCCCTTGACCTCAGCCTCAAGAGACCAGAGATAGCAGAGTCACTGGGACGTACCCACCCCCCCAAAAAAAAATACAACCACAGATTCAGAGTGAAAAACTGACTTAAAAAATGGTAAAGAGTGATATCCATTTTAGCCACTTTAGCACTAATACATGTGTTTGCGCGCGCACACACACACACACAAAGTTGTTAAATAAATAAATAAAGTAGGAAAAAAATTCAGCCAGAATATTGACTCTTTTTAAAAAGGGTGAGTTCTTAGGGTCTTAATGAAATTCTCTAGTACATTTTGAGCTGAAAAAGTACCAACAAGTCTGCTTCTCGTTGGGTTGCCCTTCTGGGCTTGCCATCCTTTCAGAACACCCTCCAATTTGTGCTGAGTGTGGAATAAAGTGAGCAAAGGAGAAAACTGCTATGATAGCAACAATGAAATCTGAAGACATAAAATCCCATTAGATATTCTGTGAGGACGAAGACCATTCATTATTAATTTTTGTCCCCTAGCATATAACATTGCTTACACAGTATGATAAATAATAAAAACACCATAAATAACTGTAAATTTGGTACATCATTTATATTGCCAGCATTAAGAATTTTTAAGCATTTTGTAGTTTATTTCATAATTTCAAAAAATTCAGTTAAGGTGCATTAATTCCTATAAATTTTACTTGAGTTTATTTTATATAATTATATACATGCATATATATGTAGATCTATATGTGTGTGTTTATGTGTGTTTTGTCTGCGTGTGTGTGTGTGTGTGAGAGAGAGAGAGAGAGAGAGACAGGTAAACAGTATATCCAAATAATGTACAATCTTTATGATTTCATATTGAGAATTCTATAGATTTTCACTGTTTTATTTATTTTCTTTATAATTGAGTTTCATTAATCATTTTCTAACTCAAGAACCATGTAAAAAGATTATAATTACCTCCCACATGAAAAAAAAAAGTCAGCCAAAGGAAAATATATCGATTCTATTATCATATAGGTTTTAAAAGAAGAGATACTGGGGGTAATATTTTAACAAGAAACAATTATTTCAGAAAACAAAAGGCAAAACAGTAGAGATTTAAAGGGTCTGCATTCTTTGAGTTAACGTAGTAGCAAGCACCAGTTATGATTCAGTCACATCACAGAACACAGACACATCAATGGTTCAAATCTGTAGCCACCGAATATCTGCTTGTGTTTCACTTGGAAATGTCAGTGAAAATAATTTCACATGAAAATGTCAAATTCACAACAACATCACATAAAAAGTCCTGTTCATTGCCCTTATTTTGACAGATTTGCACGAACTGATTGACAATATCAAAGTGCACCTTTCCCTCTCTGCATAGCTCCTGTTGTATTTGAGACACTATAGAGTAGCAGACCTTGAAATTAACAATTACCTTACACAAGGAACAGTTTTTCTTAATCCTAATGAAGAGATTAACTTCTTTCTCTCTTATAGTTTTAAGTGGTATAAAGATTTAACTTATTGAGTCATGTAGTTTGCGTAGCTAAGAAGAGACAACATAGATTTCTGATGAAGTAATGTATCTCTCACTTTTTCTCTAACATTTTATTTTCAAAATTTTACCTCAGGATCTTGTATGGGTAATAATACTTACTTGATTTCAAAGTACTACTATATCTGAGGAGTTTTGAAAATAAATCAATTGAAAAGGAACTTGTGAGAGACGGAAAGTAAATCAAGAGAGACAGGCAAGGAAGGATATAGACCCTATTAGTTGGTTTTAAATCCCTTCAATTTTCTTGAGACTACTGATAATTAAGTTGTTATATTCTATATGTGAAGATTCATAAATATGACTTGGGTCCTTATCCCTTATCTAGATCTACATAATATTATACACATGGATTTTGAAATATGTTTTGTGCCTTATATATTCACATCATATCTTTTCTGTTAAAATACATTGTGCATATATGCATTTCTTTTGTTAATAAATATTTCCTTATTTGATATTTCTTTATCATAAAGGTAGTGATTAAAATATTTTATTTAGTATAGAATAAGAGATTAGGGAAAAGGGAAAAATCTTCTTGGTGGGGACTGGGGTGAGTAGATTGGACTATATAGTTACAGATAGTTAGAGGAGTTTGGACTAGAGAGTGGGATTAAGTAAGAGCATATAAAGAGAGACAACTAATACTAAGGGTCATTTGAGAGGTTGTATGGAAACCTACTACAGAAGAAAGTTCATATGTGTGTGTGTGTGTGTGTGTGTGTGTGTGTGTGTGTGTGTGTGTGGAATCACCAAATATCAGGGGAGAAAAAGACCCAAGTAGATATCTCTTCCCAAAAATAAAACTTCTTGTTTCAGAAATGGGTTACATGTAATTGAGTGGTTGGTCAAAGGGGACCTTGGAAACCCCCAAACAACTCAAGCCAAGGCTATTGCTGGCTTTTCACAAATTCTGGAAATAATCTGTTGCTGAAGACACTGTCTTCATAACTCATTGGACATGGAAAAATAGAACTTATGCCTAGCTAGATCCTGTACTACTACTGCCTATAGTTCATGCTACTGAAAGTATTCTGCACACAAGAGGACAAATTTAAACACAAAACCCAACTACAAACCCTTTGACTTACATTGGTGATCTGCCTATTGGATATACAGATGGGAGTAACCAACCAATATCTGATGTATTTAAGGTCTACTGTATGAGATAACATCCATGGTCAAAACTGCGTGCGTGGCCAAGAACCTGAGACTAAATAGGCCATTGATTCATAGGAAAACAAAACACTACTGTTCGATTAAAGGAACAAAGCAATAAAGTAACTCTGAATAACATTCTGCTGTACTTATAGATGGCCTTGCTCAGCCATTATCAGAGAAGGTTGCTTTTGCCGCAGATGAGAACAAATATAGAGACTTACTGTCAGAACAAGTATAGAAATTGACAGACCTGGGGCCACTCAGTCCCAAATGAGGTATCTTAGTCAATTCCTTCCCCCCAGGGCTTAGATAACTCTGCTAAAGAGGAGACAGAAAAACTTTTTAAGAGCCAACTGGATGGAGGACACCAGTGAAGTAAGGCCTTCTAGACACAAGACTGATATACAGACCTCACAGAGATTGTGTCAGCATGCACAGAGTCTGCAAAGGTGTTAGCCACAGCTGGGAATGGAAGTGAGTACAAGCTCCAATCCTTAACCCAGAACTTATTTCCAGCTGATAACTGCTTACAAAGAAAAAAATAATTTTATCCAAGGTAGTGTCACTGACTTAAAAAAAAAAAAAAAACTCATTTAACTCATTTAAAGGCAGCTGTAGACACCCAACACAAAATGAACTAAAAAATATTTTTGGAGGATTGTTGTCTCAAGATGCTTTAGAGAGAGAAAGAAAGAGAGATACAGAGAGAGACAGAAACACACAGAGAGAAATACAGAGAGACTCAGTCTGATATGTTTTTTCTTTATTTCTCTTTTTTCCTGCTTGGTTTGTTCTATTTTAGTTTTTGTTATTTTTTAGATACCTATTTTTTAATGAGACAAAAAGAAGCATGGGGATTTGGATGTGTGGTGAAATGGGAAGATATTTGGGAAGAGAAAATTATGTTAAGAATATATTTCAATTGCTGGTGTGATTGCAAATTGGTATAACCACTCTGGAAATCAATTTGGAGGTTCCTTAGAAAATTGAAAATAGATCTTCCTGAAGACCTAGTTTTATCACTTTTGGGCATATACCCAAAAGATACCCCACTATGCCACAGGAACATATGTTCCACTATGTTCATAACAGCCTTATTTGTGATAGCTAGTACCTGGAAATAGCCCAGATGTCCCACAAAATAAGAATGACACAGAAAATGTGGTTCATTTACACAATTTAATACTATTCAGCTAGTAAGAACAAGGACATCATGAGTTTTGCAGGCAAATGGATGGAACTGGAAAATATCATCCTGAGTGAGATAACTCAGACTCAAAAAGGCATACATGGTATGTACTCATTAATAAGTGGATATTAGCCAAAAAGTACAGAATACCCAGGATACAATCCACACAACTCAAGAAGGACCCACGTGTGGATGGGTTCAACCTCACTTTGGAGGAAGAATAAAGCAATCACAAGGGGGACAGGAAGGGGAAAAGGGGAACATGATCAGGTATTGGGGGAGGAATGGGACTGAAGCTCTGAATTCCAGCAGAAAGAATGCAAACAAGCAACCCCAAGAGATAGGAGGTAGGGGGATCTTCTAGAATGTACTAGAGACCTGGGAGGTGAGAGACTCTCAGGTCTCAAAGTGAAGGATCTTAGATGAAATGCCCTACAAAGGGCAGAGAGAACTTGTAGAATCTACCTCCAGTAGAAAGATAAGGCATCAACTGGAAGCATGGAGATGCCATCACACAGTCAAAAACTCTGACCCAGAATTCTTGCTCTCTAAAAGAACTGGAGATACAAAAATGGAGAAAAGACTGAGAAAAAGGTGGTCCAGTGATTGGCCTAAATTGGGATCCATCTCAAGGGAGGCTCCAAGGCATGAGACTATTACTGATGCTATGGTGTGCTTACAAACAGCAGCCTAACATGATTGCCCTCCAAAAGGCCCAAACAATGGACAGAAGTTAGTGACCCCTGTGTCTGAATTAGGAAAAAGCTGGAAGAAGCTGAGGAGGAGGGTGACCCAAGAGGAAGAACAGCAGTATCAACTAACCTGGACCCCTAAGATCTCTCAGACACTGAACCACCAACCAGGCAGCATACACCAGCTAACATGTGTTCCCCAACACATATACAGCAGAGGACTGCCAGGACTATGTTGGGGACCGACTTTTAGCAGAAAGCGGCTATCAGCTTTGCAGCCATCTTGAGCCATATACCCTGACATTGGATTACAATAGCCTACAACAGCTGAGCACCATCTGATAATCTTGGTTTAGATACCTTGAGATTAAAGGTGCGTGAGATTAAAGGTGTGTGAGATTAAAGGTGTGTGACTTAAGAGTATGACTTAGAAGTATAGAGATCAGAGTTAGAGACAAGACCTAAGGGCATGATTAAAGATGTAACTTAGAGGCATGGTAACCTTTCTTGATACAAATGATAAAATGGCTGAGAATGAAATTAAGGAAATGACATCCTACACAATAACCACAAATAATATAAAATATCTTGGTATAACTCTAGCCAATCATGTGAAAGATCTGTATGACAAGAACTTCCAATTCCTGAGGACAGAAATCGAAGAAGACCTCAGAAGATAGAAAGATCTCCCATGTTCATGGATAGGTAGGATTAACAGTATGAAAATAGCCATTTTACCAAAAGCAATTGACAGATTTAATGCAATCCCCATCAAATTTCCAGCATAATTCTCCAAAGATATGGAAAGGGCAATTCTCAACCTCATATGGAAAAACAGAAAACCTGGGATAGCCAAAACAATTTTGAACAATAAAAGAACATCTGGAAGAGTCACCATTCCTGAACTCAAGGTGTACTAAAAAGCAATAGTGATTAAAAAATACAATGTATTGGTATAGAATCAGACAGGTGGTTTAGTGGAATAGCATCAAAACCTCCAGAAATAAACCCACAGACCTATGAACACTTGATTTTTGACAAAGAAGCCAAAACCATACAGCAGAAAAAGAAAGCATCTTCAACAAATGGTGCTGGTCTAACTTTCAGACTGCCTATAGAAGAATGCAACTTGATCCATATTTATCACCCTGCACTAAGCTCAAGTCCAAGTGGATCAAGGACTTTAATACAAAACCAGACACAGTGAATCTAATGGGAGAGATATTGGGAAATAACCTTGAATGCATTGGCACAGGAGAAAATTTCCTGAACAGAACACCTTAGCTCTGGTTCTATGATCAAAAATTGATAAATGGGACCACTTGAAACTTGAAAGCTTTATTAAGGCAAAGAAAACTGTCAATAGGATAAACCTGTAGCCTAAAGATTCAGAAAAGATATTTACTAACCCTACAACAGACAGAGGGATAATATCCAATATATATGAAGAATTTAAAAAAGATAGATTCTGAATAAATAAATAAATAAATAACCCAATCAAAATATGGGGTACAGTGTTGAACAGAAAATTCTCAACATAGGAATCTGTTATGGCTAAGAAGCACTTAAAGAAATGTTGAACAGCCTTAGACAAAAATGCAAATCAAAACAACCCTGATATTCTTCTACCTTACATCAATTAGTGTGACTAAGATCAAAATTCAAGTGAGAGAACATGCTGATGAGCACGTGGAGAAAGTGGAATACTCCTCCACTGCTGGTGGGATTGAAAACTAGTACGACCACTCTGAAAATCAATCTGGATGTTCCTCATAGAACTGGAAATAGCTCTACCTAAAGACCTATCTATACTGATCTTGGGAATATACCCAAAAGATGCTCCACCATCTCACAAAGACACTTTGCTTAACTATAGCATCTCTATTGATAATAGCCAGAAACTGAAAGCAATCCAGATATTCCTCAACCAAAGAATAATATGGTTTATTTACACAGTGTAATATTATTTGCCTATTAAAAACAAGGAAATAATGAATTAAAAAATATCATCCTGTGTGAGGTAACCCAGTCCCAAGAGGCATGAAAGATATGTACTCATCAGTGGATATTACCACAAAGTTCAGAATGCCCATAATACACCTCACAGACCCAAAGAAGGTAAACAAGGATGATCCAAGTGAAGATACTTAAATCTCACTAGAAGGGGAAATAAAACAGTCGTGAGAAGCAGATGGAAAGAGGGACCTTGGTGCAAGAAGAGATGGGAAGTTGTGGGACAGGTTCAACTAAGGGGAGAGACAGAAGAAGGCCCTAGAGGGCCTGAAGAATGACTGGAAATATTCAGATGCTGGGGTGGGGAGTGGATTAATCTCTAGGAAGTCTCAGAGTCTGTGAATGGCAGAGGTTCACAGGACTCAATGTGGGTGACCTTAGCCAAACTGCCCCACAGTGGGGATACAGAACTTGAAGAGACCATCTCCAGTAGTCAGACAGGACCTCCCATGGAGGAACAGGGACACAAACCACCTATAAAATTTTCAACCCAAATTGTTCTTGTCTAAAAGAAATGCAGGGAGAAAAATGGAACAGAGACTGGAGGAATGGCTGGTCAGTTACTGGCCCAACTTGGTATCCCTCCAATGGACAGGCACCAATCCCTAACACTATTACTGATGTTATGTTATGCTTTCAGACAGGAGCCCAGCATTGCTGTTCTCAAAGAGGTTCTACCTAGCAGCTGACTGATACCCACAGCCAAGAACTGAACAGAGATCAGGAACCCCTATGGAAGCATAGGGAAAGGATTGAAGGAACTGAACGGGTTGGCAACCCCACAGGAAAATTTTGACATCCCTCAGGTGTCAAACAACCTGGAACCCTGGTAGCTCCCAGATTACTGAGCCACCAACAAAACAGCATACATTGGCTGGTCCAAGGTCCCCATCACATATGTAGCAGTGGGCTGCTTTGACCACAGAGGGAGGGTATGGGCCTCATCCTGCAGAGAAGTGATGCCCCAGCCTGGGAGGATACCTGTGATAGCAGCCTCTCCAAGGAAAACTGAAAGTGGTAGGAAAGAAATATCTTTTCAAGGGGAGATTGGGAGGAGGGCAGTTTTGGGATGTTAATAATTAAAATATTTATTTAATAATAAAAAGTATAAAAACATTTGGAAGGGGTAAAATATAGATTATTCCACCAAGTTATATGCATGAGTATACAGAAGACATTCTTTTAGTACTTTAAATTTCCAGTTCCCCTAAATGTTTTTATCTTAAGGATAATTTCTTTGACTTAAATTCAATTTAATTTATTTTAATATCGATTCAGTTTAAAAAATTATACTGGAATGACTTTCTTTTTATTATTTTTTTTATTGGACATTTTATTAAGATTTCAGATGTCATCACCTTTCCCCATTCCCCCTCCCAGAAAACCCCTATACCATGCCCCCTTTTTCTTTTTCCTTTTTACACTTTTTTAAAATGTTAATCAAAGGCTTTATAAGTTTGGTAATGCTCAATCACAAGTATAACCTAATAACCAGCCTAGATATATCAACTATCTTTGACTGGTGAAGACACGTGAACAACTGCCTCCATATCCCCCCTCTCTTTCTCCCTCTCTCATCACCTAGCTTCTCCTCTCCTTCTTCTCCCCCCTCCTTACTCCTCTTCCTCTCAGTACCCCTCTCACTTTAGCTCCTCCTACATATCACCCTTCCTATTAAAATAAAACGTTTCTCTCAAAATACAATTAGAGCATAATTATGTCAATATGTACCAGTGAGGTACAAGATAGTCCTAATACCCAGTGCATCATTTTGTTGGCTAACCAGAACCTCTGTTATCTATCCTAACTAAAACACGTAGTTCTGGACCTGGCTTTTTTCCTGGCTTTAGAATGAATGTCAGCTGAAAACCATCCACTCAAGTATTTTCTCTCAAAATAAATAGCCAGGATTGGCTATGGGACTATGAGTTTTCAACCCTGTCAGAAATCCAGAGAGACTGAGTTAACTAAAATTATGGGAAACACAAAGCATAGCTTCTAATACTTAAACAATTTATAGAGACCACTGAACACCTGGACACTCCCTACACTACAAAACGTTGGAGCATCTGATCTTCAGCCTTCTGGCCCAGGATCATCTGACAGACCTAGTGATGCAGAATTATTAAGGGCTGATTACTCTGTCTAGGCAGATATGATCAGTCGACTATTCTGCAAGTGTGTCCTTTTCTGGACAGTAATTTGTCTGTAGATGGAAAGAGGCAATTCTTGCCTCGTGGCTGTCTCACCACAAGTGGAGTAACTCCAAAGATGTTCAATTTCTTCTTAGAATCCATGACAGGAAGCTGTCAGGAGCAGACAGGTCAAATCAAAATGAACATTGATACAGAAATGTTTGTAACGTCAATTCTGTGGACTTCTGATGTTTTGAAAACCAACTATCCATGTAAGGTAATCTGGACTGTTGTCTGTAAACTCCACTCAGCTATTTCTAAATAAAATATAGAAAACACCCTAACAATAAACTCCAAGCCATGAATTTGTTATAGCCCCTTAACTCACAGGCTAACCATCTCAAATCAGTTGCAAAAGTTAAAGAAGGACTGGGTCTAGGCCTTGTATTCCTAAATGTGTTATATAGGTACAATGCCTATGAGAGTATCAATATTCATCTCACTTTTATGTCAATAAGAAGCTCGTACCAATGAAAACCTTAAATTTGAAATCAAAGTATATTTTGTACCATTTAAGAAATTATAACTTTATCTTGATAATAATTATACAGATTTCTACCAATAGGTTATGGCTATGCAATAAATCCTAGCTACTCCTCCCTAGTCACACAATAGCCGCTACTTTTCCCTAGAAAGACAGCCCAATATTAACCACCTTAGTCCCCAAGCCCAGGGAATAGGGGCGCTGACTATTAACATCTTCAAGCTGATTACGGGCGTTGAGATATTAGAAGAGGGGTGGGGGAGGAGTAAATTGATAAGCATCTGACACTGTGTCTTCACTGCATCCAGTTAGAATTCCAGGACCTCAGAGGTTTGAGCAGGCCTGCATAACTTGCTTGATGAGTAGATACACTAAGGTTGTGAATTCTGCAATGTACAATTCACATAACAAATTTTAGTATCAAGATAATTTTTTTAGAGGGCTGACATTATATTAAGGATTTTGGTTCTAACAGCTTTTCTTTCCCCCCCCCCTTTTTTGAATATAATATTTACATTTAGAATTTTATCCCCTTACCCCATTCACCCCACCACCCAGAAAGCCCTTATCCCATCCGAACTCCTCCTGCTTCTATGAGGGTGTGCCCCACCTACTCCCCACTCCAACCTCCCCACCCTCAGATTCCCTCCCACTCAGTGTTCAGCCTTCATAGGACCAAAGATCTCCTCTCCCACCTATGCCCAACAAGGCCATCCTCCCCTACATATACAGCTGGAGTCATGGGTCCCTCCCTATGTGCTCCTAGGCTGGTAGTTTAGATCCTAGGGAGCTCTGGTTGGTTAGTATCGATGCTCTCCTCGTGGGGACATCAACACTTTTGGCTCCTTCAATCTTCTCTCTAACTTCTCCATTGGGGACCCTTGATCTGATTAATGGTTAGCTGTGAGTATCTGCCTCTGGGTATGTCAAACTCTGGGGGATCTCTAAGGAGACAGCCTTATCAGGCTGCTGTTAGCATGCACTTCCTGTCATCCATATTAGTGTCTATTTTTGGTGACTGCACATGGGATGAATACCCAGGTGGAATGGTCTCCATACAACCTCTCCTTCAGTTTCTGTCCCAAATGTTGTCTCCTTATTTGCTCCCTTGGGTATTTTATTACTCTTTCTAAGTAAGACCTAGACATCCACACTTGTTCTTCCTTCTTCATGAGCTTCATGTGGTCTGTTAGTTGAATCTTTGTAGTTTCAAAGTTTTGGGCTAATATCTGCTTATCAGTGAGTAAATACCATGTGTGTTCTTTTGTGATTGGGTTACTTCACTCAGGATGATATTTTCTAGTTCCATCCATTTACCAAAGAATTTCTTGAATGCATTGTTTTTAATAGCTGAGTAATATTCCATTGTGTAAATGTACCACATTTTTGTATCCATTCCTCTGTTGAAGGACATCTGGGTTCTTTCCAGCTTCTGGCTACTACAAATATGGCTGCTATGAACATAGTGGAGCATATGTCCTTGTTATATGTTGCAGCATCTTCTGAGTATATGCCCAGGAGTGGTATAGCTGGGTCATCAGGCAGTGGTATGTCCAATTTTCTGAGGAACCACCGGAATGACTTCCAGAGTGGTTGTACCAGCTTGCAACCTCACCAAGAATGGAGAAGTGTTCCTCTTTCTCCACATCCTCACCAACATCTACTATCACCTGAAATTTTGATCTTAGCCATTCTGACTGGTGTGAGGTGGTATCTCAGGGTTGTTTTGATTTGCATTTCTCTGATGACTAAGGATGTTGAACATATCTTAAGGTGCTTCTTGGTCATTCGAGTTTCCTCAGTTGAGAATTCTTAGTTTAACTTTGTACCCCATTTTTAATGGGGTTATTTTGTTGTCTGGCATCTAATTTCTTGAGTTCTTTGTATATATTCGATATTAGCCCTCTATCAGATCTAGGATTGGTAATGATCTTTTCCCAATTTGTTGGTTGCTGTTTTGTCTTATTGACAGTGTCCTTTGCCTTACATAAGCTTTGCAATTTGATGAGGTCCCATTTGTAGATACTTGATCTTAGAGCATAAGCCATTGGCGTTCTGTTCAGGAACTTTTCCCCTGTGCCTGGGTATTCGAGGGTCTTCTCCAACTTCTCTTCTATTAGTTTCAGTGTATCTAGTTTTATTTGAAGGTCCTTTATCCACTTGGAGTTGAGCTTTGTACAAGGGGATAAGAATGGATTAATTTGCATTCTTCTACCTGCTGACCTCCAGTTGAGCCAGCACCATTTGTTGAAAATGATGACCTTTTTCCACTGGATGGTTTTAGCTCCCTTGTCAAAGATCAAGTGACCATAAGTATGTGGGGTCATTTCTGGGTATTCAATTCTATTCCACTCATCTTCCTGCCTATCTCTCTACCAATACCATGCAGTTCTTATCACTATTGCTCTGTAGTACAGTTTGAGGACAGAGATGGTGATTCCCCCAGTAGTTCTTTTATTGTTGAGAATAGTTCTCACTATCCTAGGTTTTTTGTTATTCCAAATGAATTTGCAAATTGCTCTTTCTATCTCTGTGAAGAATTGATTTGGAATTTTGATGGGGATTGCATTGAATTTGTAGATTGCTTTTGGCAAGAATGCCATTTTTACGAAATTAATCCTGCCAATCCAGGAGCATGGAAGATCTTTCCATCTGAGATCTTCTTCTATTTCTTTCTTCAGAGACTTGAAGTTCTTGTCATACAGATCTTTCACTTGGTTGGTTAGACTCACTCCAAGATATTTTATATTATTTGTAACTATTGTGAAGGGTGTCATTTTCCTAATTTCTTTCTCAACCTGTTTATCTTTTGAGTATAGGAAAGCTACTGATTTGTTTGAGTTGATTTTATATCCAGCTACTCTGCGAAAGTGGTTTATCAGGTTTAGGAGTTCCCTGCTGGAAGTTTTAGGGTCACTTAAGTATCTATCATATCATCTGCAAATAGTGAAATTTTGACTTCTTCCTTTTCTATTTGTATCCCTTTGACTTCCTATTGTTGTCTAATTGCTCTAGCTAGGACTTCCAGTACTATATTAAATAGGTAGGGTGAGAGTGGGCAGCCTTGTCTAGTCCCTGATCTTAGTGGGATAGCTTCAAGTTTCTCTCCATTTAGTTTGATGTTGGCTACTGGGTTGCTGTATATTGCTTTTACTATGTTTAGGTATGGGTCTTGAATTCCTGATCTTTCCAAGATTTTTAACATGAAAGGATGTTGAATTTTGTCAGATGCTTTCTCAGCATCTAGTGAGATGATCATGTGTTTTTTTTTTTTTCTTTGAGTTTATTTATGTAGTGGATTACATTGAAAGATATTTTCTGAATATTGAACCACACCTGCATTACTGGGATAAAGCCTACTTGATCATGATGGATAATTGTTTTGATGTGTTCTTGGATTCGGTTTGCGAGAATTTTATTGAGTATTTTTGCATCAATATTCATAAGAGAGATTGGTCTGTAGTTCTCTTTCTTTGTTGGGTCTTTCTGTGGTTTGGTTATGAGCATAATGGTAGCTTCATAGAATGAATTGGGTAGTGTTCCTTCTGTTTCTATTCGATGGAATAGCTTGAAGAGAATTGGTATTAGGTCTTCCTTGAAGGTCTGATAGAATTCTGCACTAAAACCATCTGGTCCCGGACATGTTTTGGTGGGGAGACTTTTAATGACTTCTTCTAATTCTTTAGAGTTTATAGGACTGTTTAGGTGGTTTATATGCTCCTGATTTAGTTTTGGTATCTGGTACCTGTCTAGAAAATTGTCCATTTCATCAGGATTTTCTAATTTTGTTGAGTATAAGCCTTTGCAGTAGAATTTGATGTTTTTTTTTTTTTTTTAGTTTCCTCAATTTCTGTTGTTATGTCTCCTTTTTCAGTTCTGATTTTATTAATTTGGATACTGTCTCTGTGCTCTTTGTTTAGTCTGGCTAAGGGTTTATCTATCTTGTTGATTTTCTGAAATAACCAGCTCCTGGTTTTGTTGATATTTTGTATAGTTCTTTCTGTTTCTAGTTGGTTGATTTCTGCCCTGAGTTTGATTATTTCCTGCCGTCTACTCCTCTTGGGTGTATTAGCTTCTTTTTGTTCTAGATCTTTCAGGTGTTCTGTCAAGTTGTTAGTGTATGTTATTTCCAGTTTCTTTTTGTGGGCACTTAGAGCTATGAGTTTTCATCTTAGTACTGCTTTCATGGAGTCTCACAAGTTTTGGTATGATGTATCCTCATTTGCATTAAATTCTAAAATGTCTTTAATTTCTTTCATTATTTCTCCCTTGACCAAATCATCATTGAGTAGAGCATTGTTCAGTTTCCATGTGTATATGGGCTTTCTGTTGTTTTTGTCATTATTAAAGACAAGTCTTAATCCATGATGATCTGATAGGGAACAAGGAATTATTTCAATCTTTTTGTATCTCTTGAGGCCTGTTTTGTGACAAATTATATGGTCTATTTTGGACAAGGTATCATGAGATGCTGAGAAAAATGTATATTCTTTTGCTTTAGGATGAAATGTTCTATAGATATCAGTTAAGTCCAATTGGTTCATAACTTCTGTTAGTTTCATTGTGTCTCAGTTTAGTTTTTGTTTCCATGATCTGTCCATTGCTGAGAGTGTGGTGTTGAAATCTCCCACTATTATTTTTTGAGGTGCAATGCATGATTTAAGCTTCAGTAAAATTTTTTTATGTATGTGGGTTCTGTTTTATTTGTGGCATTGATGTTCAGAATTGTGAGTTCCTCTTGGTACATTTTTCCTTTGATGAATATGAAGTGTCCTTCTTTATCTTTTTTGATTACTTTTGGTTGAAAATTATTTTATTTGATATTAAAATCTCTACTCAAGCTTGTTTCTTGGGACCATTTGCTTGGAATTTTGTTTTCAATTCTTTTACTCTTAGGCAGTGTCTGTCTTTTTCACAGAGGTGCGTTTCCTGTATGCAGCAAAATGCTGGGTCATGTTTATGTATTCTGTTTGATAGTCTATGTCTTTTTATTGGAGAATTGAGTCCATTGATATTAAGAGATATTAAGGAGAAATGAATGTTGTTTCCTGTTATTTTTGTTATTGGTGGTGGAGTTATGTTTGTATAGCTACCTTCTTTTAGGGTTATTAGAAGATTACTTTCTTGCTTTTTCTAGGTTGTAGTTTCCCTCCTTGTGTTTTCCACCAATTATCCTTTGAAGTGCTGGATTTGTGGTAAGATATTGTATAAATTTGGTTTTGTCATGGAATATTTCTCCATCAGTATTGATTGAGAGTTTTGCTGGGTATAGTAGTCTGGGCTGGCATTTGTGTTCTCTTCGGGTCTGTATGATAGCAGTCCAGGATCTTCTGGCTTTTATAGTCTCTAGTGGGAAGTCTGGTGTAATTCTTATAGGTCTGCCTTTATATGTTACTTTACCTTTTTCCTTTACTGCTTTTAGTATTTTTTTCTTTGTTTTGTACATTTGATGTTTTGATTATTATGTGGCAGAAGGTATTTCTTTTCTGGTCTAAACTATTTGGAGTTCTGTAGGCTTCTTATATATTTATGAACATCTTTTTCTGTAGGTTAAGAAAGCTTTCCTCTATAATTTTGTTGAAGATATTTATTGGCCCTTTAAGTTGGGAGTCTTCACCCTCATCTATACCTATTATCCTTAGGTTTGGCATCTCATTTTGTCTTGGATATCCTGTATGTTTTGGGTTAGTAGCTTTTTGTATTTTGCATTTTCTTTGACAGTTATGCCAACGTTTTCCATGGTATCTTCTGCACATGAGATTCTCTCTTCTATCTCTTGTATTCTATTGGTGATACTTGTGTCTATGACTCCTGATATTTTTCCTAGGTTTTCTATCTCCAGGGTTAGTCTCCCTTTGTGATTTCTTTATTGTTTCTACTTCCATTTTTAGATCATGGATGCTTTTGTTTAATTCCTTCACCTGTTTTGTTGTGTTTTCTTGCAATTCACTCAAGGATTTTTGTGTTTCCTCTTTAAGATCTTCTGTCTACCTGTCTTCTCCTTAAATTCTTTGAGAGTGATATTTATGTCCTTCTTAAAGTCCTCTCTCATCATCATGAGAAGTGATTTTAATTTTGAATCCTACTTTTCCGGTGTGATGTGGTGTTCAGGACTTGCTATGATGGGGGAACTGGGTGCTGATGATGCCGTGTAACTTTGGATTCTGTTGCTTATGTTCTTATGCTTGCCTTTCACCATCTGGTTAACTCTAGTGCTACCTGTACTAGATGTCTCTGATTAAAGCTTACCTTTCCAGTTATCTTGCTTGTGTCTGATCTCCTTGGGGTCCAGATGTCTCTGTGATCTTCTCCAGCTGCTCTGAGTACAGTGGTACCTCTAGGATGACTCAAGATAAGGTGTCTCCAAGGTAGCAGACCAGCTAGGTGTCCACTGTTCTGGGTGCAGTGTCTCCTCTAGGATGTCTCAGGATAAGGTGCCCACTGTTCTGAGTGCAGTGGCACCTCTAGGGTATCTCTGGATAGGTTGTGTGTCTTCTGAGTTCAGTTGTTCCTCTGCCGCTCTGGTTTCAGTGGTACTTCTGCCGCTCTGGGTTGAGTGGACCTTCCAGAATGTCTGGGGCGGAATCTGGTGTCCACACAAGAGCAGACAGGGCAGGGGTCTGCTCCAGTCCTCAGATCCCGGAGAGGGGCGGAAGCGGAGTGCTATTCTGCAGGGGCAGGTGTTTGGGTATGTGCTCTGGGTTCAGTGGAGCCTCCAGTATGTTTTGGGTGGAATCCAGTGTCCACACAAGAGCAGACAGGGCAGGGATCTGCTCCAGGTCTCAGATCTGGGAGAGGGGCTATGTTTTTATTTTTGTTATGATATATACATATCATATATTATCCCTCTGTGACATATTTCCAGTTCAACTTTCTGAAGCAAAGTCTAGTACAATTATATACTATGTTATATTAATATTTAAACATTTGTAAAATGTTATATTATCTAGTATTTCAGCAGATTAGAACATTTTTAAAAATAGTGTTAAAAAGTATAGGGATAATAGTATATATATCTGTAAAAGTCCATATCTTCCAATATTGAATATTTAGTCTAGTTGATCTGCAATGCTGAATTTCTCAGATAATTTCCAAAGATGCCAAAATCAGTCCCCAGAAGTCTTTGTAGGAAAAAAAAATCAAACTTTGTACTATATATGTTTAAAGGGCCTTTTCAGGTAATTCTACACTAATATGAAAAAAATCCAGTTAAAAAATAGCTTTTTGAACCTTGAGAACTGTCAAAATCTGCAAAAAAATACTTTAGACAAATATGAGTCAGAATGCAAAATTCTGTCAGAAAGAATCGTATCACCTTGGTGATTCTCTTGTGCCTTGATTTGATTTATTTCTATTCCTTATTTTCATTCAATTGCTATGGTTGTTGGACAAGGTTTATAGCTTCTGGCAGAAGAAAATCAGTGACAATGACTTAGGGGAAACTTAATCCCATGAAAGAAATAAATGCTTGTCAATCAAGAAGTTTTAACCTTTACCATGTTTTGACCTTTACATTTTCAAGGTGAGCCTATTATTTAGAAGAGAGCAATACAAAACTCCACAGGATGTGCCATGATCAATACAATCAACAGACCTTCACACTGTATGTTTAAAGGTATTAGGAAGATAAACAAACACATCAGAATTTTACCAGTTGGAACAATCCTGTATTGGATGTTTGCCTCATTTGGGAATTTAAAATTGATCTCTTTCCTGAACTCCTCAGTAATGCACGCATGGTACTGCAAAAGAAACAGGGAGATGTTAGTTAAATGTTCCCAAATATTTACAAGTATAGCTTTGGTGGCAACTTAATATAATTTATTAGTTGTAATAAGTGAAACAAAGAATGCAATTTATTTTTGTTATAAAATTAAATTTGCATTATTTTTATTTTGTCATCTTTTAGAGTATTTTTTACTACCTGCTATATGTAAGGGATTGCTCTAATATCTGATAGTGAAAAATGAAACATTTTCTTTTTCATTATAAATTACATGTGATAATATGTCATCTTAGTGAATTGCAATATTTAATCAGAGTGTGATGATAATTTGAAAGGGAGAGATATGTCAAATGTATAATAAAATGTCCAGACATTGACATGAAAAAATAAAGTGAAATTTGTGATTTCTTAACAAATGAAAGGAACTATGTTGGAAAAACATAGCACTGAGGTGTAACTAGGATTGAAGTAGGGATGAAGAGTTGGCTCAAGAAAATAACATGAAAGTTCAGTATTTCAATCACAAGAAGAACTACTTTACATCAAAAATGGCTTCTATCTTTTTTTTTTTTGGTGTGTTTATAATATGCTTCAAATACTACAGTCTTGATGAAACTTATTTTTATTTTAAACACACTGTGTTTTTAAGCATTAAAACCAAAATTATATTTACTCTTTCCAATTCACTTGCCCAGCTCAAAACTCTATGAATTTCTGAAATCAAGTTTTTCTTCTGGAATCTCTTTGTTTTCATTTGAAGAGTACCTGTCAGCCATGCTTCTTAGGAATATGACTTGGCAATGACTTTGTTCTCTCTCTGTCTCGGTCTCTGTCTCCTTGTCTCTCTCTGTCTCTCTGTCTCTCTCTCTCTCTCTCTCTCTCTCTCTCTCTCTCTCTCTCTCTTAATAAAATTGTGAATCTCTAAAGTTTTTACCAAACTTCTTTGGTTTTGCTTTTTCACATCTAATATTTCATTGCCTGGTGACAATATATGTTACTTGTAAAACAGTTAAACAATTTTTTAAATGTTTGAAAGTAGTTTTGACACAGAGATTAACTGACAACAAAGCTTACTATCTGATCAATTTGATTACTCAGTTTTGGTGCTTTGTAGTAGGATGGGCCTGCTAGACTACAATTATAGTTTATGATTAATTATTAGGAATAACTCCTCTAGAATCTTTAATGTTCACTACATAGTTATATTAATTAGGCTCAGTCCAATTCTTAATTCTGTAAGTTATATGCTTTAGAAACTATTCTGTATACAGTTTCTGAACAATTAATAATTATTATTAAATGTAAAATTTGGGTTTTCTAGAGTGAATAATTTGTAAAGGATAGTTTGTATAATACATATTTATTAAAATACTTAGAAAATTCTCCAAGAACATGTGAATTGACCTCTGAATACTTTGCTTTTTCCCTGTAAAAACTTTTCTGCAGTGCTCTTCTGCATTAATTTTTTATCACCATTCCCTTTATATTTGTAACTTAGAGTGAACTTCTTTCTCTGGTAGGGTTCACATTTCTTTCCACTTACTCCAAATTTTTGATCAAACTTATAATAACTGCTAGAGTTATCTAAGTTGATTGCCTCTCTCAGGCTGTGGAGTTGTGAATTGCTTACTGTTTTAATGCCTAAAATGGTATTGTCCAATGTTTAAGATTTAAAGGCAGTATACCAAAATCTATTCAATCTACCAATTGATATATACTTAAGAATTTCATATTCTTAATATTAATTTTGCTAGAGAAAAAATAGATCAGAATCTTATGCTTCAGGTTGTTAATATAGGACTACAAATAAAAATACTTGAAAATTGAATTATGATCCAAGTCACCAAAGCTGTAAAGGAGTTTCATGTCATTAGCCACTGTCATTCATATATATGTATATACATATATATATATATACATATATATATATATATATAACATATTATTTATAACAGCATATTTTAAATATAAATAAATTATAACTTTAAGGTGTTGGGATATGTGTGTCTTATAAGTATCTCTTGTCCTACATCTATCAATGGCACCTAAGATATTCTATGGAAAATATTTAGATAAAAACATTATTTTCCACAATCCAGAAAGATTTCATGCAGTCATTGTCAATATATATATATATATATATATATATATATATATATATGTATATGTGTATATATATGTATATGTGTATATATATATATGTATATATGTATATATATATATGTGTGTGTGTGTATGGTTTCAGTAGAAGACTTGTGCTTTTCTTAGAAGAGGTTTGAATTTCAAAAACGTAGTCTAACTCAATTTCATAGCTTCATGTGTTAGGAACACTAAAGGAAAAATATATATGATGAAATTATTGAGATGAGAAAGTTGGGAATTAATGTTGTCTTAAAAGTTAAAATTTTGTCTGTTAATATATTTGTTGTGGGACAGTGGACCATGCTAAGAAACTTAGTAAGGTTTAGTGAGTCCAAGACCTTGACACCCAGGTACCCACCTGAGACAGTAGGCATCTCCCTACTCCCTACTAGATTCCTGGCCTGGAATACACGAGCACACTCCCCACACAGGTCACACAGCTCAGATCAGAGTCCTTCATGCTAATTAGGTATCTAGAGACCATAAAGTTTTATCCAATAAACTTCTTCCGGGACATGGCTTCTTACAAAAGGTGTTTAATCTCTGTTCCACCCTAAGAAGGTGATATGCACACATTTTCCATGATGATAAATCAATAAACAGTTTGGAATCGAGGGCTATCTCCTTCATCAAGAACCGCCTTGGGGAAGATGGAGAAAGCCTTCACCTACCAAGCTAAGCTGCCTAAGTCTTCCCCAGAAAACCATCTGTGATCCTAGACAATCACAAATGAGCTAGCACAAGGTAAAAGCAGCCTAACGTTCTTTTCTGCCTGCCCAAGCAGCATGTCCCACACGCCAGCAGTGGGCAAAATGTGGACCCACATTCTGTGCCTCCAATTGTGCTTACTGATATTTTCTCTGTAAATATATCATGAAAATTTACCTCTGCTGATTAACATCAGAACTGACAAATGAAATTATATTTAAAATTATCTGAATATAATTTTAACAAGAGTTGAATTAATGAGTGTCAAAGTAAAGATGTAGGATAAAACACAAAGCTTACTTACTTTGCTATGTGTAATAAACTTCCAAATCTTAAGTGTAATGTATTGCAACATGCAAAAAGCAGAAAAATAAAGTAATATATACATAATAAAATTAAACAATATATAAATATGCTCCTTGATACTCTCACACCTCCTCACCCTACCATTTCTTTCTTTTCAATTAGTTTCCAACAGTTCACAGCTGTGTAGGTGAGTGCACACAAGCTATATGTATCAACACCTAGCATGTGTTACAACTGTGCTCTCTGCTGGAAATATACCAAGAAGCAATGCTGAGGTCCATTCAGTATGTGAAGTGACAGAGTTGTGGTGTGCTTCATTGCCACCTGGCTGTTTAGTGACTCTAGGAGGGCCTTCCCTGCCAGGTTCACACTGGGAGCATCACAGTGTGCCTCCATGTTCCACTCATGCAAATTCTCAATTCCCCAACAATAACCTTCTGCATAGCAGGCCTGTCCAGTTATTGAGAGTATATTAAATTTTATTTAGAATACTAACAGAGAGATGCAGTCAACTTGTATCTTGAACTTAAAGTATGAATACCTTGAAGGAGATCAAACCATTTTAACAGAAAGAAATGCATCCCCTAGAAAAATATTCCAAATGCAAAGTGAACTAGAGACTTGCGGGAAGACAATATTCTGCCCAAGAGATTTTCAATGAGGTAAGAAAGGATTAAGAATGGATAATGTGATAACTTATTTCTAAATAAGGCTTCCCGAATTTTGTATCTATCATCTTAAGAAATAACACCAGAGCTAATTTTAAAGAAATAATTTTTAACTATTTTTGCTCTACAAAATCAAAGACTTGTAGTCAGATATATTTGGGACCTAGGGTAAACTTAAATAATTGGGAGTGAAAACTCTCTGTTAAATTTCACAAACAAGAGTTTCACTAAAAGGGAAAGGTTTAGGGAAAATTAGTCCCAGTGCACAGGTGCTTAGCAGCAATGGGGCACTAGCAGAGTCAAGTACCGGTGCTAGTAAATTGGAGGTTTTGTCCCTTAGACAGTGAACTACAAAACTCGTTGTGTATGTGTAAGAAAACATCCTTCAGAGGCATGACAGGGACAAGTTCATTGATCAGTTCTACTCTTTTCTTCTTCCTTATTGTTATTGTCCTTAGATTTTTTTATAACCATGACAGATGATCCTATTCTGAAGTTCCCCATGTAGAACCAATCTGTTTGTGACACAATCAAGTAACAAATAATATTAAAAATATTTTGAGTATCTTTTGAACCATATATCTTTAAACATATTGCTTAAAATATGCCATTGCTTTAGTTACTGTAACAATAGAAATTACTTAAAATCACTTTTATTTTTATGATTATAATTATCGAATTTAGTTTCATTCTTAGCTTTTTATGAGACAACCTGCTGATTTTTTTTTGTTGTTGTTGTTTTGGTTTTTTTTGTTTGTTTGGTTGGTTTTTTTTTGTTTTTGTTTTTTGAGACAGGGTTTTTCTGTGTAGTCCTGGCTGTCCTGGAACTCACTCTGTAGACCAGGCTGACCTCGAACTCAGAAATCCTCCTGCCTCTGCCTCCCAAGTGCTGGGATTAAAGGCGTGCGCCACCACTGCTGGGCCTGCTGATTTTTTATATTTATAGTTATTTGTCTGGTTAATGACTTTATACATTTATTTAAAAACTGTGTCCCCAATGTTTTTTCAGTTTCTGAAGACATGTACACATTCCTTTTGGTTGCCAAAACAAATTCCAATATAGCTGATATACAGCTCATGATACTTCTAAAAATCCTTTTCAAAATATTATGAGTATTTGATTATTTCCCAACATTTATTTTTTTCTAGTGCAGAATATAAGCATGAACAAAATTAATTTTATCTTGGAGATCCTGTTTTCATCACTTCCTAAAAACATAAACTTTGTTGTGTAAGTCACCTTCTATAAAAGAAGTTGTGTGATTATGCAAAAAAAATTCCATTTTAAGGCTACAGACTGATTTTTAAGAAAATATTATTTCATAGTTTTTGGAGGGAAAAAGTATAGAATAACACAAAGTATTTGATCATATATGTCCTCCACTGAGTCTTCTACCATCCTTGATACCTCCATAAGATTTTTCTACCACCTTCAAGCCTCCCTGTTAATATTAATTGTTGTCATTAACCCCTGGAATTCAGCTAGTGATGCCAATATGTGCATAGGTGTGGGCCCATGTGTTGCAGCCTGAGCTGCCCCATGCTTGGGGGCCAAAATGTTGGGGACCGCTCTATCAGTGTTAGAACCTGCTCTGCCAAAAGCCTTGGAGGCTAAATTGTTAGAGCCTGCACTGCCCCAAGCTGCTTCAGTCAGCAGGTCGGGATTAAGCAAGAGAGAGATTGAGGACGGACTTGAAGAATGGAGACCAGAGAGTGTGTGATTCAATCCTGTTTATTCTTCAGTCTCTCTTCCTAATCTAAGTCCCAAGTCTTGAGTTCCAGTCCCTAGTTCCTAGTCCCTAATGCCTCCAAGTTCCAAGTTACTTCTTCCAAGTGCTAAGTGCCTAATGTCTAATTGCCTGTCGTGAGTCTAAAGTGCCTACTCCAAGTGCCTAATACTTAATAATTTCTTCTGTCTGCCTCTTGCCTTTTATATGTCTCACTTCTAAGCCACGCTTCTAAGTCACACCCTTAAGTCATGCCCTTAGGTCTTGTTTCTAAATCTGATCTCTAAGTCATGCCCTTAAGTCACACACCTTTAAGTCTCACGTACCCAAGGGAAAATCCTGAGTATCTAAAACAAGATGTTGCTCAACTTTTGTAGGCTATTGTAATCAAGTCTCTTGTCAGGGTATATGGCTCAAAATGACTGCAAGGATGATAGCCGCCTTCTGTTGGCTCCCCACACCCATAAACAAGGACATAAGCAATTTATGAGATGCCCTGTCCCTAAAGAAGAGTGATTCTTTTTCAACAGCCAACTACTCTCACCAGGTCCTCTTCTGGGGACTCCTCTACGTTTCCTATTTTTGAATCATAAAGCAGGCTTTAATTTAGTTTAAAATATATTACCCTTTTCCCTTCAGAAGCTATTTATGAGTGTCAAAATTCAGACACAGTCTCCAGTACATATTAACCAAGAACTCTGTGACTGACTCACACCTACAGCTCTATGTCTGTTAACTTCTGAGTAAAATCTTAGACAAATATTTCTCACCTGAATTTTGACTGATTAATGTTGTTCAGGAACTTCTTGAGCACTGCTATATCTGCCACAGAAGCTCTTCCATGCTGGATGACATTGCACACACTGAGGGAGCCTGTCAATATGTCAACAGTGAAGAGGCACACTGAATGTGACTGTGCTGTAATTTACACTTGTTAGTCTATTGAAAAACCCACTGCAACCCTCACGGGGTGAGATCCAGCAGGGTAGATGGAAAGTTGGCCATTGATTTCTTTTTCTTAGTATGGACTTCTTTGATAATTATTAACATTTTGATCTTCTGAGAATATCTTTACTTTTGAAGAAAGATTTCAAAGCTAACTACATTAGAAAATGAGCATAGTTAAGTTAGAAATAAGAATAACACATTTATTCACATGAAATGTGGTAAATGTACCAGATTTAGATAAATGTCTCAGAAGAATCCTTATGTAAAAGGCTTAAAGTACTACCAGGAGGTAGAAGGAAATTTAGGATTTAGAGCCTAGCAGGATATATTCAGGTCTTTTAGATAAGAGGACCCTCTAAAGAGAGTATAAGACCAAAAAGCTTTCTCTGTTTCTCTCTTGCTGTCTATCCATGAGGCATTTTATTTATTTTTTTTCAAAATATATAAGAAGGCTTTCCTTGAGATAAATCAGGGATTCAATCAAACCAGCAATTGCTCATTTTTTCACCCAGTGCTCTTTATCATTACACCCTTTGTCACCACAGGCACTGGATGGACCAATATGTTATGCTGTGGAACACCAAAACTGTGAGAGAAATATTTTTTTCTCTATTTTTTGTTTTGTTTTTCTCTCCCCTTTACTCATGTTATTTTACAAAGAAAATGAAACAGAGAAATACAATTCACTACCTAGGATCACACAAGACTGTAGGTAGAAGTTGCTATCCAATGTTATTTCTTTTTTAATGGATATTTTCTTCATTTACATTTCAAATGGTATCCCCTTTCCCGGTTTTCCCCTCAGAAGCCCCTATTCCTATGAATTAGTCATTCATCAGATGTAGGAATGGTAAAGACCTTTTCCCAATCTGTTGGTTGCCATTTTGTCCTATTGACAGTGTTCTTTGCCTTACAGAAGCTTTGCAGTTTTATGAGGTCCCATTTGTCTATTGTCTATTTCTCTATTAGCTTAGAGCATAAGCCATTGATGTTATGTTCAAGAAATTTTCCGCTGTGCCCATGTGTTTGAGGATCTTCCCCACTTTCTCTTCTATTAGATTCAGTGTATCTGGTTTTATTTGGAAATCCTTTATTCACTTGGACTTGGGCTTTGTACTGAGAGATAAGAGTGGATCAATTTGCATTCTACTACATGCTAACCTCCAGTTGAACTAACACCATTTGTTGAAAATGCTGTCTTTTTTCCAATGGATGGTTTTAGCTCCTTTGTCAAAGATCAAGTGACCATAAATGTGTGGGTTCATTTCTGGGTCTTCAATTTTAATTTCTTGATCTACATGGCTGTCTCTGTACAAATACCATACAGGTTTTATCCATATGATTCTGTAGTACAGCTTGAGAACAGGGATGATGTTTCCCACAGAAGTTCTTTTATTATTGAGAATAGGTTTTGCTATCCTGTTTAGTTTTTGTTTGTTTGTATGTTTGTTTTTTGTTATTACAAATGAATATGAGAATAGATTGCTTTTGGCAAGATGGCCATTTTTCTATATTAATCCTGCCAATCCATGAGCATGGGAGATCTTTCCCTCTTCTAAGATCTTTGATTTCCTTCTTTAGAGACTTGAAGTTCTTGTCATACAGATCTTTCACTTTCTTGGTTAGAGTTATATTATTTGTTTCTATAGTGAACGGTATTGTTTTCCTGATTTCTTTCTCAGCCTGTTTATCCTTTGAGTAGAGGAAGGCTACTGATTTGTTTGAGTTAATTTTATATTCAGCCACTTTGCTGAAGTTATTTATCAGGTTTAGGAATTCTTTGATGGAAGTTTTGAGGTCACTTAAGTATACTATCATCTGCAAATAGTGATATTTTGACATCTTCCTTTTCAGTTTGTATCCCCGTGGCTGTAACCTCCTTTTCTTGTCTAATTGCTCTGGCTAGGACTTTGAGTACTATATTGAATAGGTTGGGAGAGAATGCACAGCCTTGTTTATTCCCCGATTTTAGTGGGATTATTTCAAATTCCTCTCCATTTAGTTTGATGTTGGCTACTGATGTGCTGTATATTGCTTTTACTATGTTTAGGTATAGGCCTTGAATTCCTGATTTTTCCAAGACTAGTACCATGAAGGGGTTTTGAATTTTTCAAATGTTTTCTCAGCATCTTTTATGATTTCATTATCTTTTTATTTGATTACTCTGAAATTTTTATAAAGAATTTTGTTTAAGACATAACATTGAAAATATCAGCCACCAAATTTTATAAGTAAAAATTCCATAAAATGAATCCATAAAATAAGCATGTATTAGTGATTGTTATGTTAGCTGCTCTATCAAAACCAGTTATTTCATTAAAATCATGATCCTTTATTCAAGAGTAAACATTTGAATTTAGTGAAGTATAAATATGGATCACTTATAATTTATGAAAAAAGTTTTAATATAGCATTATTGCTTCTTCAACTTGATTTCTGTCACTTATGTACTAAGTGTTGTTTTCATTAGATTCTGTTTTATTTCCTGATATCATTCTTAATTTATTGTTCTCATTTTTTTTCTTGGTCTCAGTTTTTTTTCTTTGCATATTTGGAGTGAAACTCAACTAGAATTTGTTTCCACAATGCAGAGCTAATAATGCTAAATATGGTTTTATTATTAGTTCATGATGTATAATTTTTTAAAATATTCTTTTATAACATTTCTAAAAATCTTTTGCATAAATTAGTCAATAGGATAATGCTGTATTCAGCTCTTTTGTCTCTTTCTAAGTGTGTAATTAATCCAATTATGTATCCATGCTAGAACAAGAGCAAAAACAGAACCACTGTGGTCTAACACTTATTTTATCAATGATCGGCATGGTTTACAGTTTGAATTGAGCTTGTCTCCAGCAGAGCCTATATTGAGGTTTGTTTTCTAAAACAATAACTTTGAAAAACAGCAAGCTTTTCTTATCTTTTACACATTGTTTATCATTGCTTGTCATACTTTCTTCAGTTTTCATTATGCAATCTTTTTCTTTCTACTACGCATGTGCAGAAATTGGCTCTTTTGAAAGCCAGCCAATGCAGCAATCAAAATCTAAAAGTATGTATGTGTCATTTAAATAATCCATTATGTAATTGAGGTTTTGATTATGTAATTTTGAAGTAATCACCACTTGAATTTTGAGATTCTTGTACTACTATAATATGAGAAAAAATGCTTGTAATTCTTATTGGTAAAAATGTCACTAATAGGTGAGTAACACCTATTACCCACATTTACTATAAGACAGTAGTTCTAAAACTTTCTAATGACATGAACCTTCAATACAGTTTTTCATGTTTTGGTGTCCACAACCATAAAATTATTTCCGTTGCTACCTCATAATTGTAATTATGATACTGTTGTGAATCATAATGTAAATATTTGATATGCAAGATATATGATATGTGACCCCTGTGAAAGGATCATTTGACACCCACAAGGAACTGAGATCAACAAATTTAGATTTTACTTACAAGTTAAAAACCAGTGCAGGCGTGGGTCATCAGCAGAATTCTTAGTTACTATGTACTGGAGCCCTGCATTAAAACCCTGACACTAGTAATTAGCTGAAGGGGAGAGGGTAATATTTTTTAAACTAAATTAGAGCCTGTTTTATGATTCAAAAAATAAGAGGAGGAAGAAGAGGAGGAGGAGGAAAAGGAGGAGGAAGAAAGAACAACGATAACAACAATAATAATAGTAATAGAATAGCAGGAATGGGGGGGAAAGACAAAGAAAAAAAGCCAAGCAGATATTAAATTTTCATCATAGACTTTTCATTCTCTAGAACTATAAGCAAAGATATACCTGTTGTCTTTATTAATTACATAGCTTCAAGCTATACCTTTCTAACATAGATTGGACTAACTGTGCATTAAATTACAGTAGTCATGCAGTTTGCATTCTATACCTCCTTCCTGAGACAAATGATAAAAGTATGTTTTTGTTTACTGGGCTTAATATTGAAACATTCTTAAACAGTTAAATAAAAATTGAAGTCCGTTTGTCATATTATTAAAGCAGCAAAATCAAGTATCATTAAAGTTCTCATATAAAAGATTTGTAGTAGAGCACAGAATGAGAAAATGAACCTGTGCTGTGTATATTTTAAGTTTGTGATTAAAAGAAACCTGAAAGAAAAAAGGAAGTAATTCTGGCTTATATCAAAATGATCTAGCATATTAACTCACAATGTTTATCAAGGTTATCACCTTGAATACAGCACACATATTAACATATTGGCTATTTTCTGTCTATTTATTTAAAAAAAACAGATCATAAGCTGCTGTCTATGATTAAGAATCAGAATTATTTGGAAAAAGACTATATTGGGTTTTTCTATGATCATTGTACATATCCAGAAATAAAAGAAATTGAAACCTGGACAAATCATAGTCTGAATCAAAAAGAAATGCTAAAGTGGGAATATTGGACTTAGGCCTGCATTAGTTTAGAATTTGTAAATATTGAGCAGGATTCTGTATTAGTTTTGAATTAAATTAAGTAAATCTAGCCAATTACTACTTTATGTCGCAGGGTGTATTTATGGGTAAAAGTCACGAATGTTAAATCATACACATTCAATTTTTTCCAATTTAAAAAGTTGTTGATTATAATTTGATAGTATACTTTCCTAAGATAAAATTAACGATAAATACCAAATATTAAGTTTATAAAAGCTACAGTTTAATCCTCATATTAAGAATTTATGAAGAAATATCAAAGAAATAATTGATGTATATTATTTCAGATTTTAAATGTTACAGGTTTGACAATATCAAAGTAGGAGATTAGTAAGATCAACAATCTTATTTCAATTGCCACTTTGTTTTTATTTTAATGAGTTTAGTACATGTTTGAAGTTTTCTTAGGATAGAAAAGAAACATATGTAATAACTGTGCAGATGTCAAATCATATTAGTTATTTTCATAAGAAGAGAATTGGGTACTTTCAGCTGTTCTTTTATTAAAATGCCTTTAATATATGCAAACTATAACAAAGTACTGAAGGATTAAGGAACCAAAAGTGCTATGAATAGCAAAGAAAAGGCTGAGATATTAATAATAGATTATTTTAATTTAGTTCTGAAAGCTTTTTGGTTAGTTTTTCATTTTAGAGAGTAAGAAATGTTTTCAGGAAAGGAGTTATAATATCCAGGTTCTTCTTTTTACTTTTAAGCAGTAGATGTTATACGCAATTCGTTCCTCAGTCTGCTGAATTTTGTCATACTATTTAAATTATGCAAACTTTTGTATGATTAGTTTTTTTTATAAAAGGGAAATGGGGGGCTGATTCTAATACTGGAGTTCTTAACCTAAGAACCTAAGCTTTACACAGGTTGCACAGACAGTGAAGACAACCCTTTAATTTAAAATCTGGTGGGTTCAATAAATATTAGAAAAAATGTTTAATTAGAATACAAAATATCATTTTAAGATTATTTAATCTAAAAAAACATTACATATAATTTATATAAACATAGTTTTATCCATAGATTAAATTATACAAATTAAAGCAATTTATATTAAGTTAAATAAATATTTATATTCACAAATATTCTTAATCATTTAAGCAGATGGCTTTTATTCCACTGAATCAGAAGGGAAAGAGTTTTACTTCCTTAGGAAATAGTAGGGATGAGAGTCATGCGAAAACCCATAACGACAGAAGTAATCGTGACTCACTTTACACAGTCATATTGTAATAACCACGGGTTGCTAAAGCCCAGACTGTAGAGCAGCCAGTGACAAAACACTAGCACTTCTTTGGTATGGAGGATCCTGTTTTTCTGTTGACAACTGCAAGTGCTGTAATTGTCTGCATAATTGGCTAATTGCAGGTTCAGTGAGCCTTGCTTGTTCTAAAATGATGGGCAGGTGGCTAATGGTTGTTTAAAATTATTTTCACGTACAATAAAATGTACGGGTTTACAATTGAAGCTATAAAGTGGAAAGTCACTCATGTTAAAATCTGCCTTTAGACATTTGACACAGGTTGATGAAGCCATTTCAATATTATCATAACCATTAAAACCTGGAAAAGTTCCTCTACTGGAAGAAAACTTCAACAAAATATTTTTTTTTATAGAAACATTGTGAAGAAGAGAAGGCACTGAGAAGTAATCTTACTGAATAAGAAAGTTTCTAAATCTCTGGAAATAAGAAATTAGTCTATGTTTGTGCCAGTCAGACAAAAGCACAAAATCCGCAGCAACTATGGCTTTGAAGACATTTTATTTTAATTAACAAACAAACAAACAAACAAACAGAGATGAAAGGATTTGGGATTCTTCATGAGAAACAGCATCAGTTTCCAAAAACATTTAATAAGAGAGAACTGACAACAGGTGCATCAACAACTGTATGCTGAAGAGAGGGATGTAGTATGAAGAAAATTCTAAAGGAAACTCAAATCCACTTGCTTTGTTTGGTCATTTTTGTCTTACTGGTCATTTAATTATGTGTTCTCTTTTTCTCTCTCTCTTTCTTATGCTTTCTCATTTTTGTTTGTTTTGTTTTATCATTCTGCTTTATTTGTTATTTCATTGGCCTGTTTGTTTTTTAGAGAGCAAGAGAAAGCAAGAATATAGAGTTGAAATGTTGGACAGGTGGAGAAGATCTGGAAAAAATTGGGAGAGGCAAAACAATGATCCGTGTATATCAGATAATTTTTTTTCAATTAAATCATATGTATTTTAAAAAGTCAAATGAAGGGCTGGAAATACGATTCCGCAGTTATGATCACTAGCTGCTCTTCCAGAGGTCCTTCATTTCAATTTCCCACAACCACATGGTGGCTTCCAATCATCTATCCTGGGATCTGATGCCCTCTTCTGAAAGGAGGTATACATACAGATAGAGTACTCATATACATAAAATGAATAAATAAATAAATCTCTATAAAAGTCAAATGAAAATAACTTTCTTTAGATAATCCTTTATGAAACGAAACTAAATTTTCCCATCTCCAGATAAAACTTACCAAAGCTTATTTAAGCATCATTTGTTAAACTATTTGTATTGCCTAAGTAATATAAATACCTTCTTGAATCTAAATTAATTTATATTAAAAATGTAGAGCATTGCAAGTAAATTGTCATCATATTTATGTAACAAATCTATGTTAATCCCATGTCTGCAAGAATCTACCTCTATTTCTACTTTCCAGAATGCTGGTGAAAATTAGTGCCCAATTTGAGAAAATACACAGAATCTGTTTTTACTTTATATTACTTTTGATGCATTTCACCAATATATATCAATCATTAATTTACATGTTTTGGTTATTGTCAGGAACATAAAGAAAATTCTGTTGAAGAAGGGACAGATTTAATAATATTTTGTGGAATTTGCAGTCTAAAGTTTTAAGCTCTGTAATTTTAGACTCGTTGCTAACAAATTAAGGAATTGTCTTTTCTCAAACCATCCAAGTCTATAGAAATTATTATATCAACCGAGATGCCAAATTATTTTGTCAAAATAACAAATATAAAGCCAAAGCATCTCTTATCCTCTGGCAATGTCATCTTCTTCTAAAAGAAAAGCATTTGCCAGAGTCATTGTGATAATATGAAGGCACTGTAATGCTTGTAAAATCAGAGCACACAGTGGTTGTATCATTGCAAGTATGGGCATTTGTCAAAGTGTACAGCCTCTGGCAATACGTTTCACAGTAAGGATGCACTTGACACTGATCTAATGAGTTTAGCCATGGGGGTAAAGCACCAAGTTGCATTTGAATCTATCTTTGAATGAAATAAAAAAGATCATGCTTTGAAGCCTGCTCTTTCCTTCCCTAAAAATGTCATTCTGTTTATCGTGCATATAAAATTATGTATAAGTAATGTAACTATCATACGTTATTTATGATACTGCTTATTTACATTAAGGACAATAAGAATCAAACTCTTTCCAAAAGCAGAAAGTAATGTCAGGGTCATAATGAACACTGTGGTATCTAGAATGTATCACCATAAAGACAGCCCAAAGTACTAATTCAAAAATTAAAAAAAATCAACTTTATTTTAAATCTAAGACATTATAAAGATATTTAAGAATTAGTAACCAATATATTTTTAAAACTAAGATTAATATATAGATATAGATAGATATATAGATATAACCACATTATTTAGATAAAATTCTTCCAGTTGTCATGATACACAAAAAGGACACTATTTCAATGAAATAATAGAACCAAGGACAAACTACATGATTCCACCTGTCAAATGTATCTAAAGAATATCAAATTCACTGATTCAGAGAGCACAATGGAAGCTATGGAGACCTTGAGGGAATAAAAGAAATGAGAAGATATTAATTTGTATTCATAAAGTATTTATACTACATAAGTAAAATCCAGAGTTCTGCCATTTTACAGTGTAGGATCTAGCCCAGGCTGTTTTGACTCACTACAGAGTTCCAGATAACCTCAAATTGAATTTCTCCTAACTTAACTTTCTAAGAAACAGGATTGTTGGCACCATCCATCATACCTTACTTAATATAGAAAATTAATATCAGTCTGGGAGACTGCTTATTGCATTGTTTTTGTTGTGCAATCATGGGCTTGTGCATTTGGACCTGCAACATTCACATAAAAGCAGAGGGCAATGGCCACTCAACATTACGGGGTACATGCCACAGAGAAAGAGGCAAATCCTTGAGATGGCTAATCAGCATATTCAACTGATGAGAAATCTTCAGGTTCACTGAGGGTTCTAAGGTTAATGTCAACTTTTTCTTCCATAGGAACTAGATTCCATTCTTCAAACACACATGATGGTTCACATTATCTGTACATTGAGTTCCAGGGAATCTAACACCATCTTCCAGACTCTGAGAACACCAGGTACACAGTGGTACAGAAAAGATACATAGGCAAAACAGTCATAATGTAATAACAAAATTTAATAAAAAAGACTCATGTTCTTTCTAGTTTAATGAAACAACTGTAGTTAAAACAATTCAGTAGAGGCTATTAGAGAAATATATTCAGGTCGACTTCTGGCTTTCTTATACAAATATACATACAACTTTTTACACATGAGCATGCTAAACTGCTGTCTCTTTTACACAAACATGTATGTCCAACTTTACACACATGAGCATGTCAAATGTAGATCTCTTTCTCTCTGATTCTTTCTCTGACACACATGCACACACACACAAATACACACACACTAGTGCAAATTTCATTTTAAATATTATTCTCGCAATACTCAGGCTATGGAGCACTCACACAAAAGGACCTATCATGACTGCCCTCTGGAAGACACAACAAGCAGCTAAAAGAGTCAGATGCAAATACTTGAACCAAACCAAAGGACAGAAGCTGCTGACCACTGTAGATGAATTAGGGAAAGGCAGAAAGAAGCTGAAGAGAAGGGCAACCCTGTAAGAGGACCAGCAGTCTAAATTAATCTGGATCCCTGAGATCTCTCAAACACTGGACCATCAAAAAGGCAGCTTATACCAGCTGTTATTGGACCCCCAACACTTATACAACAGAGGACTGCCAGGTCTGTGTTTAATCAGAGATGATGCACCTAACCCTCAAGAGACTGGAGGCCCCAGGGAGTTCAGAGATCAGGTAGGGTGTGGGGTGGGGTGGGAACAGCCTGGTGGAGACAGGGGGGTGATTTGGAGGTATGGGATGTGGAACGGTTGGAGGGTGGAAGTGGGGGGATAAAATCTGGAGTGAATAAATAAATAAATAAGAAAGAAAGAAAGAAGAAAGAAAGAAAGAAAGAAAGAAAGAAAGAAAGAAAGAAAGAAAGAAAGAAAAAATGTTCTCCAAAAACTATACAACATAGAAATCATTTTATGGATAAAGCCTTGGAGACTACCATCTTGTACAAACTACAGGAGACATCAGAGATGACGAGAAGATAATGGCAATCACCAACAAAACAATGTAAATATTAAACATTTATAATGTCATTAACATTTAAAATCACTGTGTGGAATAATGTTTGAAATTACCTACTAAATAGTCTCCTATAGGAAAATAATTCTTACCATGGGTGACAGTACCCATTATGAAATTCTGAAATGGTGAGTTAAATAGTAAGTACAAGTGTGTTCTTTTTAGAAACAGTACAGAGGGGAAAGGAAACAAAACCAAAGCAGGGGGTAGAACATGGAAAAATCTCAATAAACACTAAAACTGGACCCCCATATACAAAGTCTGTGTGGGTGCAATTTCCACTAGGAACATCAGTTGCTTCAAAAGTAACAAGAACCATCATAAAACAGTGGCATCATAGCCTAAAATTTAAAAACAAAAAATTAATAAAACAAAAAATAAAAAAATAAAAAAAAACTGAATGACAGAGACCAGGCAAAACATTTCTAAGCACTTGAGACAAATTTGAGAATTCAAGCTGTTGACATGGTGTGATTTAAAATAAAGATACTTAAAATACTTTTGATATTTTATTAAAAATCTACAGAAATTGTGTACTATTTTTGAGTCAACACCTTACAAATTTCAAAATGAGCAATAATCTCAGAGGGCTGGGAAGTAAACACACAAGTATTTTTCCAAATAGTTGTATGCTAAGTGAGAGTAAACATTTGATTTCATACACAGGCAAAAGCTCAACATAAATTTTTAAAGTAATTCTTTATACATACATATTATAACATTTGAGAACTAAACATAAATAGTTCTGAGAATCAGAAAAATGACAGCATAAACTACTCAAATTTTTACCTGAAAAAGTAGCCAACTGCAAACCACAGAGTACAAGTTTAAGTGTATCTGTTGTCAAACTAGTACCAAAGAAGGCAAACTCTCACAGAAAAATCACTGGCTCCATCATTTCAGACCTGTCCGGACATAAGGATAACTCACCGTTTACTTACAGTCAACAACTAAACAGATTAGTTGGTTTGTATCTCACTTTAATCTCTCTTTTTTTTAAAAAAAATTAATTCTGTTTGGGAGTTGTTTTTCCTCATAATTTTCATAAAATATAACATTCCTATATTTTAACTATAACTAATTTTACAATACGGCTGCAATAGCTTCATAAAGTTTTCTAAATGGGTATTTGATACTTTGATACCTTATATTTGTCTTGAACACTAAATAACGAAACAATTTGGAAAACTTTTCTTTTGTTTTGCAGCTAACACCAGTCTCTAAGAGAGTTTACATAACTTTGTTTTTTTCTGGCTTTAGCAATGATAACCTGTTTCAACTGTTCCTCAATTTTCTATTTATAAAGTTGGCTCTTTTTACTCTTAGCATGTTGAGTTGGTGTAAGCAAATTAGTTTGCAACACCTGGCCTAGAAAATTTAGCTTCTGAGCAATCCAGTCCTCAAATTAAAATTATTTAGAGTTTTATCTCATAGCTGTGGTATAAAAATAAAGCCATCTGGGAGTGTTTTCTTGAAAGTTGGTGTACCAACTAAGAAAAAGTTTATTGATTGCATAAATATATGTAACTCTCCAGTGAACAGTACCATTTCTGTATGAGGATAGAAGTCAGCAAAAAGATTTGAAATGTAAATTGTTGCCAAAAGCCTTTGCGTTCCAGATCTGCTTTAGAGAGACTAGCTTTTATAACAGCAACTAAAATAGCATCACCTTTCCATAGACATTGGTTGGATCAACTATCTAAATACACTTGGGAAATTAACTTATTTGATAACTTCATTGTTTCTACTTTGAAATGCGAAATTGCAAATTTAATTCTTCTGACTCAAAACACAGTTAATTTTCAATTCTGCCATTTTGTTAATGGTGGTGAAAATAATTACTTTTTGAAAAAAATGTTTCGTTTCTCTAAAATACTCGTCATAACTGAAATAAAATTCATCATACTAAAGATTCCAGACTGTGTTAATTGTAGCACAAATAGAAGTATAATATTAAAAGTATCTAATAATATTCAGGAGAAATGATGATTATCTAGAACTCTGGAAGGGTATGAACTAACTATTCTGTTGCCACAGCAAGAGTTCATGGGTTTTCTTGATATCTAGGAAAATAATGCATTAGTCAACCACTAACCTGCAGGATTTTTCAAAGGAAATGATCTAATCTACTTAGTCCAAAATGTGGATCATCCCATTCATGATCAAGCATTTACCCCACTTACCTGGGCTTAAACAAGAAGTCAAGATCAGATGGCTTAGGTCATTTCTCAAAGAAGGACACACAATGAAGAAACCTAATTTTAGTACCCTAGCAGGCCCAGATTTACTTTCTTAGACATAGGTCTAAAAGATCACTTTCACAATAGCATGTTTTATCTGTACATGATAATCAATCCAATTGATTATAATCGATCAGGAAGGTAAAAGTCTCTTAATTTCCACATATACAGAGTTAAATCCCTTATGTTCAAGTAACTCTATTATTCATATAGTTGTATTTAAGTCTATCATCTTATGTTATTTTTTAATTTTCCATACTTTTAAGTATGTTCCTTGTTTCTTACACTCATTTTTCTTATGGAACATTAAACATATATATCTTGATTCTTATAATTCAGTTTTAGTCTTTATGTTCTTACACCTTTGTATCATTTTATTATTTTGAGCAGTTTACAAAAAAAAGTAAAAATTTGTCAGTCTTATTACTATAGATATTCTGGGTAGCTGTGGATCCTTTCCTGAGTTCCAATGATGTTACTGAAGCATTATCTTTCTGGGTGGTTGCCTATAACTGTTCATTATCCCTCTCCTTGTAATGATATAGTCTGGTTCTTGGCATTCCCAGTGTTTCTTGCATCTAATATGACTATTAAAGTAATTTCAATATATATTCATTTTTAAATATTGTACAAAGTTTACTTAAAAACAATATAATTGGAACAATAAGATGTCTTTGTGGACCAGAGTGCTTACTCTACAAGACTAGAGAGTTGAGTTTGATCTCCAGAACCCATGTAAAGATAGAAATAAAAGAACCAACTCTATAAAATCATTCTGTGACTTTCACACTGGCCCAGATATGCTATCCCACACACATTTATCACATATACAATAATAATTAAATATAATTTAAAATTAGTAAAATATATAATATTCCACACTAATATGCTTTTCTCATTAAAATGGCAAGCATATGCTAATATGTTTAACTTAACATATTTTCAAAGAACAATAAGATATATGGAAAGCATAATTAATGAAATATTTCAAACTTTATGATTCTTTTTTTGGCTATGATAAAAATATTGTATCCAATTTGATTTTCCTTCAGCCTAAAGAATTTTAAAAATATTTCTGATAGTTCAGACTTGCTGAAAACAATTTTCCTAGTTCATATTTATCTGTAAATCCCTTTATTTTTATTTATTTATTTTGGATGATATTTCTCTGGCTGTAGACTTCTGTAATACCCATTGTTTCTCACGCTCTTATCAGTTTATTATGAGACATATCTTTTTACTCTGAATATGTTCAAACTTTTCTACTTATATTTCCTTGTCAATATACTTAACATTATTATTTAATTATCTATGCTTGGTGTTAAGAGCAAATATTTATATTATCAAAGACAGTATTTTTGTCTTAACTCTGAAAACCTTCCCATATATACCACATGTGCATAAGTGAGAAGCTACTTTATAAACCAAATTTGAGTTGATGGCTCAGGTATTTTGGACTCTGGCCCTTGTTTTTCTTCTCTTGGTGAATGACCCCAAATTATTTCCTGAGATATTCAATATATTCTAGATCATCTATTGTTTTAAAAGAAAACTGCAGTTCCAAAAAATTTAACAGGTTCTTTTAAGTGAAGAATGATTCTAGAAGTGCTCAGAACAGAAAACATTCGAGTGTCTTTCCACACAGCAGCACTTGTAGGCAGAAAAGAAAATAATGGATGGAACAGTCTGATTGGTTGCACTGAACAGGGAGACATTTGGCTCATATGGGTATAGTCCACTTCTTGGAAGCCTAAAGTAGACTGAAGGCAAGTTTGATATTCAGATACAAATCCTTGACGCTTTATATTTATATTCATGTTTATGTTTATATTTCTATATCACTTTTGTTCACCACATAATGGTACAAATTATTGAGAACAGTATAGTCAAAGATTAATATAATTTTAACTTAAAATAGAATATTACATGGCAATCATAGGTGATACAGGACTTATTTGCAGGGTAGATGGCATGATAAAGAAAATTCCTTGATGCCTAGCAACTAGAAAAATATCTCTGACTCTATTTGGTTTTGCTCTACTCACACTTCAATGACTCAGGAATACCTAATTGACAATCAAATTTGAGTTATTTTCTATCTGAGGTGTTTTCCACAAACACTCAAGTAGGATTATTATATTTTCAAAGAAAGACATAAATAAACACATGTTATGTAAGAATTCTTCTGTTTAGTAGAGTAACAATTAAATATTAAAACATTTTTCGCCCATTATAATATTCAAAATATGTCTTATGATGAATATGTCTGTTTGGGAATTATACGAGAGTAAGGAGAAGTAATAAAAAAGACAAAAAATATAAATCACTAAAAGAAATTAGCATAAAGTAAGATAGCATATATACAAGATTGTGTGATCTTGCAAAATCAGCATCTTTTTTTTAATTGGATATTTTATTTACATTTCAGATGTTATCCCCTTACCCCATTCCTCTCCCCACCAAGAAACCCCCTATCCCATTCCCCTCCTCCTGCCTCCCCTCAAATACCCCCACACTTGGCGTCCAGCCTTCATGTGACCAAAGATCTCCTCTCCCACCTATGCCCAACAAGGCCATCCTCCTCTACATATACAGCATTAGTCATGGGTTTCTCCGTATGTGCTCCCATCCACCCCTCTACTCCCACCTCCCCACCTTCAAATTTCCTCACATGCAGCATCCAGCCTTCATGGGACCAAGGATCTGCTTTCCCACCTATGCCCAACAAGGCCATCTGTCCCTACATATACAGCTTGAGTCATGAGTCCCTCCCTATTTGCTCCCAGGCTGGTGGTTTAGACCCTGGGGAGCTCTGCTTGGTTGGTATTATTGCTCTCCTCATAGGTTCGCAAATCCTTTCATCTCCTTCAGTCTTCTCTCTAACTCTTCCATTGGGAACCCCTTGATCAGTTCAATGGTTAGCTGTAAGCATCCACCTCTGAATATGTCAGAGTCTTGCAGACCTCTAAGGATAGACAGCTATATCAGGCTCCTGTCAGCGTGCACTTCCTGACATCCACATCAGCGCCTACCTTTGGTGACTGCACATGGGATGGATACCCAGGTGGAATGGTCTCCAGACAGCCCCTCCTTCAGTTTCTGTCCCACACTTTGTCTCCATATTTGCTCCCTTGAGTATTATGTGACTCCTTCTAAGAAGGACCGAAGCACCCACACTTGGTTTTCCTTCTTCATGAGCTTCATGTGGTCTGTGAGTTGAATCTTGGGTACTTCAAGCTTCTGGGCTACTATCCAATTATCAGTGAGTGAATACCCTGTGTGTTATTTTGTGATTGGGTTACCTCACTCAAGATGATATTTTCTAGTTCCATCCATTTACCTAAGAATTTCAGTCCAGAATCTTCTGGCTTTTATAGTCTCTTGAGATGTCTAGTGTAATTCTTATAGGTCTGCCTTTATATGTTACTTTACCTTTTTCCCTTACTGCTTTTAGAATTTTTTCTTTGTTTTGTACATTTGATGTTTTGATTATTATGTGACAGGAGGTATTTCTTTTCTGGTCTAGTCTATTTGGAGTTCTGTAGACTTCTTGTATATTTATGGACATCTCTTTCTGTAGGTTAGGAAAGTTTTCTTCTCTAATTTTGTTGAAGATATTTACTGGCCCTTTAAGTTGAGAATCTTCACTCTCATCTATACCTATTATCCTTAGGTTTGGTCTTCTCATTGTGTCCTGGATTGAAATGTAGTTTGAATAAGAATGACCCCATAGGCTCATACATTTGAATGTTTAGAAATAGCCATTTAGAGGTGTGGAATTGTTGGAGTTGGTTTGGTCTTGTAGCATAGGTGTTGCTTTGTTGGAGAAAGTGTGTAATTGGGGGTGGGCTTTGGGATTTCAAAAACACAGGACAGTCCCTTTGCACTTCGTCATTCTGCTGCCTGCAGATCCAGATGTGTAATTCTGAGGCTACTGCTCCAGCAGCATGTCTACCTTTATGCCACCATGTTTCCCACCATAGTGACAATGGACTAAATCCCTGAAATGTAAACAAGCTACAATTAAATATTTTAGTTTTATAAGACGTGCCTTAATCATGATACCTCTTTATAATAATAGAACATTTATCAACACAAGTAATGTGAGGAAACAAAAGTATTCTTACATTAACATGCCTGTAGATGGTATGACTTAGATAGAAGGAAAGGCAGGATACTAAGTACTACATAGCCTTCTTCATTTCTGTATGCTCTTTTGCCACTTCTTGTAATACACCCCCTTTTTTTCAGTGTTTTCTGATTTCTTTTTCTTTTAATTTTAATTTTTAATTAGATATTTTATTGACATTTTAGATGTTATCCTCTCACCCCATTTCCCTTCCCCACTCAGGAACTCCCCTCTTATCCCCCCTCCTCCTTTTTTTTAAAATTTTATTTTATTTACATTATATTTACATTTTAGATTTTATCCCCTTACCCCATTACTCCCTCCACCCAGGAATCTCTTATCCCATCCCCCCTCCTCCTGCTTCTATGAGGGTATGCCCCCACTTGCCCCCCACTCCCACCTCTGCACCCTCGAATTCCTCCCCATTGGTATTCAGCCTTTATGGAACCAAGGATCTCCTTTCCCACCTATGCCTGACAAGGTCATCCTCCCCTAGATATATAGCTGGAGTCATGGGTCCCTCCCTATGTGCTCCAAGGCTGGTGGTTTAGATCCTGGGGAGCTCTGGTTGTTTGGTATTGTTGCTCTCCTCTTGGTGCCACCAAACCTTTCACCTCCTTCAGTCTTCTCTCTAACTTCTCCAATGGGAAACCCTTGATCAATTCAATGGTTAGTTGTGAGCACCTGCCTCTGAGTATGTCAGACTATGGCAGACCTCTAAGGAGACAGCTATATCAGGCTCCTGTCAGCATGCACTTCCTGTGACATGGAGAAAGAAGAACACTCCTCTATTGTAGATGGGGATGCAAGATGGTACAACCACTCTGGAAACTAGTCTGGCCACAAAACCTTTTATCTACAAAACTGTCTTGCTCACAGAATATGTTAGGACCATGTTGGTATAACTTGAGAGAGTAACTAACTATTGTCTGATTTGACTTAAGGCCTATTCCACAAACTTGTATCCATATTTATTATTGCTTTGGTAATAAAAAACCAAAGACCTGGGGTAAAACCAAATGCTACTGGTTTTAGAAGAAGAAGAATAAATAAAATGACTTCTAAATATAATCTTCTATACTGATAAATCAATGCCCTATTGAGCCATTATCAGTGAAGCTTCTTCTGACAGTAAATGGGGTAAATACAGAGACTCCGAGTCCATTATACACACACACATACACACAGGCACACGTACACACACACACACCTATGTGTGTGTGTGTGTATACATATATATATATATATATATATATATATATATATATATATATATTAAAGTGGATCTCAATAGGAGAGGAGATGAGGAGGAACTTGGAGGAGTAGAGGAAAGGAAAAGATGATAGCGATAGAGATAGATAGAAGTAGAGATAGATATATATATAGATATATATAGATATATAGATATATGTCTCTGTATCTATCTATATCTATATTTATATCTATCTATAGATAGATATGCATATTTTCATATTTTTATATGTATGTCTATATGTCTATATGTATATCTATCTGTATATATTTATATATCTGTATTTATATATCTATCTATATTTATTTATATATTATCTCTCTATACATACAAACTCTCTCTCTATATATATATATATATATATATACACATATATATACACACACTACACACACACACACATATATATATATATATATATATATATATATATATATTTTTTTTTTACTCACTGGTAAAGTTAAATGTCTCCATCAAATCCGTCCCCTCAGAACTCAGGGAACTCTGTGGAAGAGGACTGACTTAGAAACAATATAAGAGCCAGAGAAAATAGAAGACATCAGAAGAATACATATAAATCAACTGAGCAAAGATTATATGAACTCACATAGACTAAAGGAGAAAGCTTGCATCTTGGACAAGTGTCTATCAGGTCCTCTGCATATACATTACAGCATTCAGTTTAGTGTTTTTATGAAACTCCTGAGTGCATGAACAAGTTGCTCTCTGATTACTTTCCCTTTTCTTGGGCTCTTTTTCTTCTCTTTGTTTCCCTTGTCAAACTTCACTGTGATAGTTTTGTTATACCTTAATACACTTTATTTTTTTATAGTTTGCTGTTATGTCTTAGAAGCCTATTCTTTTCTAACGAAAGCCAGAAAGAAAGTAGATCTCAACAGGAGAGGAGGTGAGGAGGAACTTGGAGGAGTAGAGGGAAGGGAAAGCTATACTCTGGATATACTGTATTAGAAATAAACATATTTTTCTAATAAAGGAAAAAAGGAGAGTGCTTCTTTAGTATCACAAGTAGTTTGAAATGATTTAACATTTTTGAAAATGACTGTGGAAACTTTGGAAGTTGGACTAAGTGCATTTTTCACTCTGAGATGGCCAAAGGGCTACAGAAAAGAAGTGGGAAAGTTAAAACTTAATAGTGATATTCTTGCATGTCAGGATGACAAGGACCAGACTTATACCTTATTTTTACTAATAATTCACAGAATCTAAAATACTGAGGAGGTAAGCCATAGCAATGTCTGTGAGAAATTATTCAGAGTAGATTAATTGAAGTGGGAAGTCTACTAGTTGATTAAATCATTCTCTGGGATTAACTCCTAGACTGAATCAAAAGGAGAAAACAAGCAGAGCACAGCATTCCTCACACTGTCCTTTCTGATAGAATGTATGAAATGTAAGCATCTGTTGTGGATAGCCCCAACCTCTTGTTTTGATGGTAGTTCCACTCCTGGGAGGGGCTGTGGAGGAGGAGTGAATCTTATGAACCTTCTGTCCAATTGAATTTGTAAAATAAAGGCTAGAGTCAGTGATTGGGCAGTAGAAGGGCAGGTGGAGAAAAAGGCTTAGGGGAGGAGTAGGAGTTAGAGGAGGAAGTTGACGGGAGAGAGGCTACAGAGGTGACAGAGGAGCCGGAGGTGGAAGGACAAGGTAGAAGGACAATGGAGGAGAAGAACATGGCCTAGAAAAACTGCAAGTTATAAGGGATCTCATAGCTGGGGAATAGAGTAGTGCAATGGTAAATCTGCCCAATCTAGGCTTACAGTTTATAATCATAAATATTGAGTTGTGTTTTCCTTGACTGGACTTATTTGGGTCAGAGATTTACTGCAACAAGCAACTACTCATGATACAGCTTCTGGACCTCTCATGGCCTGGTTGAAGGAACCCCTGAGATTATAAGCCAAATTGAACCCTTTCTTCCTTAAGTTGTGTTTCTCAGAAATTTTTATGTAGCAATAAGTAAACATATACATATGTATCATTAAGAAAATTATATTTAATTTCAAATAAATATTGTTAAATATAAAATAACTGGACCTGTAAAAGGGAATAGAGATTATAACTATTTTTATGGTATGTATAGTTTATACATAATCTCCAGGTATTAGACATTGAATTTCTTTTATATTATTTTAATTATTCACTTTATATCCTGCTCACTGCCTCTCTCTCAGTCATCTCCCACTGTTTTTCCACATCCCCCATACCCTTCCCCTCTGAGTGGGTGGGGGCCTTACAGGTACATTAAGTGTCTGCCAGGCTAGGTGCATTTATATACTGATTTTTAAAGTCTGTAATTATACTGTTATTCACAATCCCTAAACTATGTAGGTATATAAAATATTAAATGTTTCATAAATTAAGAAAGAAAGAGGGAGGGAGAGATCTTACCTCTAGTAACAGAAAACAGAAATCCATGTGAATCCTAAGAACAGGTGCATGTGTATGGCATTTATTTTATGGCTACTCCCTAATGTGCTCACTCACATCCAGGGTATATATTAAAGACTCTCAATCTGCTAGCAAGAACTGAGCTACCCATTTCACTGTGCTGTTAGCTATTCTGGGGATGAGGCAAGACTTGTTGGGTGGGGTGTTTGTGTTACTTGTTTTGTTAGTATAGATTATAACAAAATGTGTCATTCCAAGGCAGGACTGTGATATAAGCTCACTTAGTGGAATTATCCAGATTCCTACAAAAACTAAATGGATCTGCCATTCATATAAATTTATTTAAATATTAAAATGAGCCTCTGCTAGATGTATTCAATTAGAAAAAATTTAAAAAATACAGTTCAATAATTAATTTATATATCATGATTAAAACTCAAATGTTTAGAAAACTTTAACTGCCATATTCAGCATTTCAGATAATTTCTTCATAAACTCATTCATAAGTTTACATACTATGGATATTTCTCTGTATGATAGGTAGTAATTACAAAAAGATTTAGAATATTTAATTTTTATAAAGTGATTCTTTACATAAATGTATGATTCAAAATATGCTGGTACTGTTCACAGAGTGAATATGGTATTTTCCAGTGTCACCATCTACCATGGTGTTTCTGATAACTTCCATCTAAAGGAAAAGGAGGTGACGTACCAAAAAAAAAAAAAAAATGCAAGAAAGGCAAAGCACTAATCCAATAAAATTTCATGACAATTGAAATTCTTTTCTCAGCAACCTATCTTACTGAAGTTTAAATCTAACAATTTTGGAAAACATATAGAGTATTTTGAGGGTTTTTTACTTTTTAGGCATAACTTAATGGCATTTTTTTTATTCTAGAAGAATTTTTTTTCAGTCTATTGTAGGCATGATGTTTTGTATGCTGTATGAAGTTTACTCTTAGGTTATTCAAAGGCTAACTTCTCTACCCTAGTATCTTTTATGGACATGGCATTGTAATGCTTATAGCAAAATCTCCTGTGTGAATTTTCTGTAAACAGTTTATAACATTTATTTTCTGCCTTGTCAATAAATGCTGAGCACCCAGTGGCTTGACAGAATACAGAATAGAAGGTGATATCTGCTATGAAGTGGGAGAAGAATCAAATGCTCGGGGAGGTCTGTTGAGTTGTAAGGATTAAGAAGGGATCCAAAGAGCAAGATTAATAAAAATGACATGGAAGAATCTTGAGATGGGACTAGGAGGTAGCCAGATTAGCAAATAAATTTAAGATGCATCACTTAAGTGCTCAGCTATTGAGGTGCAGTCTTAAGTATATCTTGCTTTCTTTGTGAAGTGTAGCTGAAAAATTTCCCCACAAGTTGGGGGGCCCTAAGAAGGGAGGAGTAAGGAGAGGTAGAGGAGGAGTAAGGGGAGGAAGAGGAGAAGGAAGAGGAGGAGTGAGGGAGACAGAGATGGAAGAGGATAGAGAACCATGCTTGTATCTGGAACAGTCTTGAGTAACAACTTATATCTAGGTTAGTTAATTGGGAAACACCTCTAATTATGTGAGCATCTTGTTTATTGAGCGTTATCAAATATATAAAGTCTTTGGTTAATTATTAAGCATTTGAGGCTAATTCCTACTGGATACTGCATGGATGGCTGGATGGTCTGGGCTCAGCCCAACCTTGTTGAGACAGTGTGGAAGATTGGCAGAGTTATCTCCCACGTTTGTGTCTTTTGGGTGGAAGGGCCAGTGTTTCTGGCGGGCCGTTTCTAGCTGTGGTGCTCTAGTGCCCTCTGGCCACTTCCAGCTGTGGAGAACTTGGCTTTAGGCCATGTCGCATGGTGGCCTGAGCTAAGCAGAGTTGCCACTGCAGCCCATGCAGCCCCGTTCATGAAATAATAACTCAACAAATTGGTGCCAATTGTATGGCACAAATTCACTAGAAACTTAAGTCTATTTTACCAGAGACTAAAAGTTGTATATTTAAAAAAAAAAAAAAAAAAAAAAAAAAAAAAAGTGAGTCAGTTAGCAATGAGATAAGTCACGTGACTCCTAGCACAGGAACCCTGAATAAAAAACCTGCTTGTCCCCTGCTGTGAGGAAATGCAAGTTGCTTTTTGTTAAGAAAAGAAGAAAGCACCTTACATTTAGAACAGAGAGCTTTAAACTGTGAATTAAAATTGAAATTATTTCTTTTTAAAATAGATTTAGAAACAATTTTGTCCAATTCACATGGGGAATTTCACCTGCGGTTTGGAACAAAGATAGGTAGAAAAAATTTGTCTGTGGATCTGTGCCTAGACAGGTATACATTATTAGCTTCTCTGACTCAAAAACACTAAATAAATAAGCCTCCATTGTGAAGCAGTTACTGATTTAAATATAAAGTTACTATATAGATCTTATTCGCTTTTAAGAAAAATTTATAAACAAATTTGTCTGAATCACGTGGAGACTATCACCTGCAGTTTGAAACTTAGATAAGAAAAATTGTCACTGACTCTAGAGTACAGCATTCAGTGTATAAGTGAAAGCTGCTCTGGAGTACAGAGCCAAACAGATAGATGGTGTAAATAAAAAACTGTTCTGGCAGAGAGCCGAACAGAAAGATAGTGTAAATCAGGTGTATTCAGATGGTATAAAGTTATATTGCTTCACTGGAGACTCGGGTTCTGTCTAACGTGGGCCCCATGGGAATTCTGTATTCATTTCCTGCTTGACAAAATAGGTAAGGCCTAACAAATAGGCACATACAGTATTTTAGTTGTTAAATTGATTCAAGATGAATGTGATTTTCAGTTTGGGGGTTATATTTTTTCTCTGGGAAAGAGGTCAAGATAAAGATTTTTCTGGTTATTCAAGAATATTCTGTTTGGAGAAAAGGTTTTGTCTATGTGTTTTCAGAAGAGATGACTAAGATATTTCTACCTCCCAGAATTATATGGATTCGACATGACAGAGGCAGGATGCCAGAAGACTAGAGTGTAGAATTCAAACAAAAAAATTAACTCGATACTAAAATTTGTTTTGAAAATTGTATATTGTAGAATACACAGCCTTGGTGTATCTACTCATCAAACAAGCTGAGCAGACCTGCTCTTAGCTCTGATGTCCTGGAATTTCATCTGGATGCAGTGAAGACACAGATGTCAGAGGCTTTTCAATTTACCCTTTCACCCACCCCTCTTCTAATATCTCAGCACCCAAATTCAGCTTGAAAAAGTTAATGAAGAGCTTGCTCCCCAACTCCCTGGACTTAGGGGCTGAGGTGGTTAATAACAGGCTGTCTTTTCAGGGAAAAGTAATAGTTTTATTGGAACAGGGAGGAGTAGCTAAAATTGATTACATAGCTGTAACCTATTGGTAAAAATCTATATAATTGTTATTAAGCTGAAGTTATAATTTCTTAAATGGTACAAAATTAAGTTTGATTTCAAATTCTAGGGACTCATTGATATGTTTTCTTCTATTAAGACAAAATTGGTGTGTGCAAGGCTCAGACTTAGTCCTTCTTTAATTTTTTTAACTGATCTGAAATGGTTAGCCTCTGAGTTAAGGGCCTATAAAAAGTTCATGGCTCTGAGCTTACTATTAGGGTGTTTTCTAGATTTTAATTAGAAATAGCTGAGAGGAGTTAATGGACAATAGTCCAAATTGCTTAACTTAGATAGTTGGTTTTCAAAAACGTCAGAAGTCCATAGAATTGACTTTACAAGCATTCCTATATAAATGTTCATTTTGATTAGAGACCTATCTGCAACTGACAGCTTCCTGGTCTTAAATTCTAAGAAGAAATTGAGCATCTTTGGAGTTACTCAAGTTTTGGTGAGACAGCCACTAGGGAAAAATTGCCTCTTTTCATCTACAGACAAATTACTGTCCAGAAAAGGACACACTTGCAAATAGTCGACTGAGTGACCAGTCAAGATAGAGTGATCAGCTCTTAAAAATTCTACATTACAAGTTTGTCAGGTGATCCTGGGTCAGAAGGCTGAAGACCAGATGCTCCAACGTTTTGAAGTAAGGGACTGTCCAGGTAATCAGCAGTCTCTATCAATTGGCTAAGTTTTAGCAGCCACGCTTTGTGCTTCCCATAATTTCAGTTAATTTAGTCATCCAGGATTTCTGGTGGGGTTAAAGACTTGTAGTCTCATAGCCAACGCAGGCTATTTACTTGAGAGAACAGATTTGAGAAGATGGTTTTCAGCTGACATTCATTCTAAAGCCAGGACATAAGCCATGTTTAGAACTAAGTCTTTTAGTTAGGAGAGATGACAGAGGGTTTTTTTTTTTTTTTTTTTTTTTTTTTTTTACAAAATGATAGACTGAGTATTAGATCTATCTTGTACCTTACTGATACAAATTGATATAGTTGTGCTCTAATTGTATTTTGAGAAAAAGGTTATTTTTACTTTTTACTTTAACAGGAAGGGTGATATTTGGTGGGAAATTTTCCCCAGAAGTTGGGAGGAGCTAAGGTGGGAGGAGTAAGGAGAGGTAGAGGAGGAGTAGGGGGAGGAAGACAAGAAGGAAGAGGATGAGTGAGGGAGACAGAGATGGAGGGGGATAGAGAACCATGCTTATATCTGGAGCAGTCTTGGGAAACAACTTATATCTAGGTTGGTTAATTGGGAAACACCTCTAATTCTATGTGCATCTTGTTCATTGAGCATTATCAAATATATAAAGCCTTTGGTTAATTATTAAGCATTTGAGTCTAATTCCTACTGGGTACTGCATGGATGGTGGGATGGACTGGGCTCAGCTTAACCTTGTTGAGACAGTGTGGAAGATTGGCAGAGCTATCTCCCATGTTGGTGTCTTGTGGGAGGAAAGGCCAGTGTTTCTGGCTGGCCATTTCTAGCTTGGCTTCAGGCCATGGAGCATGGCAGCCTGAGCTAAGCAGAGCTGTCGCTGCTTAGCTAGTCAGCTCATGCAGCCCCATCCATTAAATAATAACCCAACAGTGAAGTTATTGGGGATTAGCATAAGGTAAATAAATTTAGCCACCAGATTATCTCACTATTTACATCTTTAGCATTATTGCCATTACTCAGGCAATATGAAACTGTATCTGGACTTTACTGTCCAGCCCTATGCTTTTACTTTCAAATCGTGTGTGTGTGTGTGTGTATGTGTGTAGAGTAATCATCAATACTTATTTTTTTCATTTCACAGAACTTAGATTTCCAAACTTCTATGTCTTATATTCTTCATATTAGGTACTGTTATTCTTGAATCTTTGTCTCAGCCTGAGTCATTAAGTCAGTGCTTTGCTGTTCTTTGAAATACTCAAAAAATATTCACTATTATTTTCATCAGGGTTTATGAGAGAAACTAAATAGATAAAATGAAGTAAATATATGATATTTATTTTAGTGGTTCTAATATTTATATTTATTAGAATGGCAGATGGGCTGTGGTCTAGCAATTTGAACAATGGCTGTCCATTAAAACAAAGTGCAAGAATCTTATAGTTGTTCAGTCTATCAGGTTGGATATCTCGGATGGTCTTTGGCATAATTTGGACTCCCAAAGCAGTGTATGTGATGTCCATGAAAGACCAGACTTACTAGAAAAAGCAAACTTAATCAGAAAGAAACCTTACTTATCCTGTGCTCTATAGGCTGCTACCAGGTGGCCCAGATTTTAGGTGATATTTCCCAGCCCAAAACATTCAGATTAAGGTGGGATTCTACTTCAAATGATTCAATGGACTATGTACAAGGAGATAAGAATGGATCAATTCACATTCCTCTACATAACCTCCAGTTGAACCAGCACCATTTCTTGAAAAATGCTATCTTTTTTTCCACTTGGTAGTTTTAGCTTCTTTGTCAAAGATCAAGTGACCATAGATATGTGTGTTCATTTCTGGATCTTCAGGTCTATTCCACTGATCTACCTGCCAGTCTATGTATGAATACCATGTAGGTTTTATCACTATTGCTCAATAATATGGCTTGATGTCAGAGATGGTGATTTTCCCAGAAGTTCTTTTCTTGTTGAAAATAGTTTCTGCTGTCCTAGGTTTTTGTTTATTCTAAATAAATTTGCAAATTGCTTTTCCTAACTCTATGAAGAATTGATTTAGTATTGTTTATTAAAATAAAAACTAAATGCAAAGAAAAGCATACAAAATTACATGTGAATTAAATATATCTTGTGATATATTTAAGTATATCATATATATCATAAAATCCAATCCGTTTGCATTACAGATAAAAAAAAGCTGTGATCCCGAGAGGTTAATGAGTTTTCCAAGTTTCCAAACTAACCAACTAGTAACGCTTTTACTATACACTCTTTACTCATCTGTATCCTAAGTGCAAAGCCCTTCAAACCGCACTTAAATATACATTTAAACCTTGGTCTCCTCTTAATCACCATCACTATTGGCTCATGACATCATAATCCTCTCATGTAATTACCAAATTAATTTCATATTAAGTGGCTTTTTCACCTTCAACTCTGGTGGTACACATGTTTTGGACAGGATGAATATATAATCCTTTCTCTTCTTTGTCCTCACATATTATAACTTTGATTTACCATTTTTATTAGTAGGTGGGATATCAAAAATGTAAATAACAACAAAATTGAAAGGAATATTTGCACAGTATAAAATAGCATAAAATATTATGGAAATAATAAATATTTTCAAGGGAAAAATAAATGCTACATGTGTAGTACATAACCTAACTTTCAACTTAGAAAGCATTAAAATGAAACAGCATAGGAGATTATATGAAACACTAAGAAAAATGTATGAAATAGATTTGAAAAGATATAAGTATTAATAAATAGTGAACTCTTTTTATTTTTTGTCACTAACCCTTTGGTTGAATGAGTTCATAGTTATAAAATTTGGTAATGGATATGATGTTATTTAACTGAATTTGGATTTGATGAAAAAGTGTCAGAGAAGTTAACATAATTTTTTTCAAGTCATCTTTTTTCTGACAAGTTGCTTTGTATAGGTTTATAACATGGGTAACTATATTAAATTAAACATCTACACATCATTATATGTGGTCAGTAAGCCTGAAATATTTGTTCATATCCTCTAAGGTCTCCATCTCAACATGCTTCTTTAGCTATCAGGTTTGCACATAGTGAGGGGAACACATAAACTATAACATTCTAGGTTCAGCTTTATTGGCTTTCTTATATTCAATTAATATAAGATAAAATATTCCTGGTCTTAAAATCTTAAATTGTAGTAAGATTTATAATATGAATAATACATAATAGATAGATCAGTAATACTGACAGGCAAATAAGTGATTGGAAATTAAATGGGCTGATACATGGATAAATGAATAAGTGAACAAAAATTCTACTCAAGTAACAGACATGGAGGTGATTCTAGTGGTATGAATGACGCTGTAAATATTTTTGACAACTGTATGACTAATTCATATAAAAACCTCAGTTCACTGTTCAAAAGCTAGTCTGAGAATCCAGCAGTCTGACTTAATGACCCATTGGAAAGTGAATCTTTTTTTCTTTTCTTTCCTTTCCTTTTCTTTTCTTTTCTTTTTTTTTTTTTTTGTTTTGTTTTTTGTTTTTTTGTTTTTTTCGAGTCAGGGTTTCTCTGTGTAGCCCTGGCTGTCCTGGAACTCACTCTGTAGACCAGGCTGGCCTCGAACTCAGAAATCTGCCTGCCTCTGTCTCCCAAGTGCTGGGATCAAAGGCGTGTGCCACCACTGCCCAGCAGAAAGTGACTTTTTAAAAAACATTTTATGCCATAAAATTTGTCAGAGTTTCAACTTTTCATTTTGAAATGGCAATTATCAAATGCACTTTAAAGTGAACAGACAGAAATTCAGTTGTTACAACGTCTTATAAACTTATGCTGTTCTTCAAGTCTTGAACAAACATGACAACAATAGACATGGTAACAAGAAAGGGGTATCTCATGAGTCCTCAAGCCTAGACAAGCAACTAGAGGATACTGAAGGACTGCTAGAGCGGGAGAGAGTCTCCCTAGGGAACAGTCCAAAATTGGCTAATACAAAGCAGCAAACCCTGAAATCGTGTGTGTGTGTGTGTGTGTGTGTGTCTGTGTGTGCCCGTGCACATATGTGTGTGTAATTTTAAACATAATGAGTATATTCCTGATATACATATATGTCAACAATAAACAAAGTAAAATTTATGAATTTGAGTAACAGAGTACAAATGCCTATATGGGAGGATTTGGAGTAAAATAAAGGGATAATTGTAATTAAATACAATCCATAAAATAAGGAAAAAGTATGTTTATATTTCATGAATATTATTCATTTTTTCAATATTAAAAGTGTTTATTTAACAGTAACAACAACTGTTAGTGATTTTTTTTCCTAGTTCCAAACACCTACTAGTTCAAAAGGACAGTAAGAAAACAAACTGGTCATGGAACTCACACAAGCCTATTTTAGAATTAATTAATGACATTAGTCATTCTGTAATTGACACTGGCATTTTGCTTTGTGTCTTTTCAAATAATCATCTCTTATGGTAAAATAAGCTGTTTAAAAAAATGATTATAATTCAGTGTGGGGAGCAGATAGAAGGTGGATATCATCCTTGCAGTCATTTTGAGCCATATCCCCTGGTAAGAGACTTGATTACATCAGCCTACAACAGCTGAGCACACTCTGATAACATCTTGGTTTAGATACCCAGGATCCTTCTAAGAAAGACCTAGGCATCCTCACTTGTTCTTTCTTCTTCATGAGCTTCGTGTCTTCTGGTAGTTGAATCTTTGTTGTTTCAAACTTTTGGGCTAATCTCCGCTTACCAGTGAGTAAATACCATGTGTGTTCTTTTGTGACTGGGTTACCTCACTCAGGATGATATTTTCTAGATCCATCCATTTACCTAAGAATTTCTCGAATTCATTATTTTTAATAGCTGAGTAATATTCCATTGTGTAAATGTACCACATTTTTTGTATCCATTCCTCTGTTGAAGGGCATCTGGGTTCTTTCCAGCTTCTGGCTATTATAAATAGGGCTGCTATGAACATAGTGGAGCATATGTCTTTGTTATTTGTTGAGGCATTTTCTGGGTATATACCCAGAAGTGGTATAGCTGGGTCCTCAGGTAGTACTATGTCCAATTTTCTGAGGAACCGCCAGACTGACTTCCAAAGTGGTTGTAACAGCTTGCAACCCCACCAACAATGCAGGAGTGTTCCTCTTTCTTCACATCCTCGCCAGCATCTACTATCACCTGAGTTTTTGATCTTAGCCATTCTGACTGGTGTGAGGTGGTATCTCAGTGTTGTTTTGATGTCAGGATGGGAAAGCTGACAGCAGCCTGATAAGGCTGTCTCCTTAGAGGTCTCTCAGAGTCGGACATACCCAGAGACAGATACCCACAGCTATCCATTAATCTGATCAAAGTTCCCAATGGAGGAGTTAGAGAGTAAATTGAGGGAACCGTGAACCATACGGGCTGGTGGCCCTGTGAGGAGAGCAAGAATACCAACCAGCCAGAGCTCCCCAGGGTCTAAACCACCAGCCCGGGTGCACATAGGGAGAGACACATGACTTCAGCTGTATATGTAGGGGAGGATGGCCCTGTTGAGCATAGGTGGGAGACAAGATCATTGGTACCCTGAAGGCTGAGCACTGAGGTGGGGGAATCTGAGGGTGGGGAGGAAGGCTGGGGGTAGGTGGGTAACACCTTCATAGAGGCAGGAGGAGGGGGGATGGGATAAGGGGTTGCTGGGTGGTGGGGGAAATATGGTAAGGGGATAAAATTTGAAATGTAAATATTATATCCAATAAAAGAGGGGAAAAATAGAAAAGCGGTTAGAACCAACATTCTTAATAAAATGTCAGCCCTCTTTAAAAAAAAAATTATCTGGATACTAAAATTTGTTTTGAGAATTGTATATTGCAGAATGATCAGCCTTGGTGTATCTACTCAACAAGCAAGCTGGGCAGACCTCCTCAAACCTCTGAGGTCCATGAATTCCATCTGGAGGCAGCGAAGACACAGCATCAGAGGATTGTCAACTTGCTCTCCCCCCCCACTCCTCTTCTAATATCTCAACGCCCATAATCAGCTTGAAGAAGCTAATGATGAGTCAGCGCCCCTATTCCCTGGGCATGGGGACTAAGGTGGTAAATGTTGGGCTGTCTCCCTAGGGAAAAGTAGTGGTTTTGTCGGAATAGAGAGGATTAGCTAGGGTTTATTGCATAGCCATAACCTATTAGTAGAAATCTGTATAATTAATATCAAGATGAAGATATAAATTCTTAAATGGCACCAATTTACTTTGTTTACAAATTTTAAGGTTTTCATTGGCATGAGCTTCTTAGTGATATAAGAGTGAGATGAATATTGTTACTCTCATAGGCATTGTACCAGTGTAACACACTTAGGAATACAAAGCTTAGACCCAGTCCTTCTTTAACTTTTTTAACTGATTTGAGATGGTCAGCCTGTGAGTTAAGGGACTATAGCAAATTCATGACTTGGAGTTTATTATAAGGGTGTTCTCTATGTTTTATTTAGAAATAGCTGAGTGGAGTTAACAGGCAACAGTCCAGATTACCTTACATGGATAGCTGGTTTTCAAAACATCAGAAATCCTTAGAATTGACATGACAAACATTTCAGTATTAATGTTCATTTTCATTAGAGACCTGTCTGCTCCGGACAGCTTCCTATGTTAAATTCTAAGAAGAAATTGAGCATCCTTGGAGTTACTCCAGTTGTGGTGAGAGGCAAGAATTGCCTAGGCAAGAATTGCCTAGGCAAGAATTGCCACTTTCCTTCTACAGACAAATTACTGTCCAGAAAAGGACACACTTGCAGAATAGTCGACTGATTATATCTGCCTAGACAGAGTAATCAGCCCTTAATAATTCTGCAGCACTAAGGTCTGTCAGATGATCCTGGGCCAGAAGGCAGAAGAACAGATGCTCCAACGTTTTGAAGTAGAGCGAGTGTCCAGGTGCTCAGAGGTCTCTATAAATTGGCTAAGTTTTAGAAGCTATGCTTTGTGCTTCCCACAATTATAGTCAACTCAGTCATTCTGGATTTCTGATGGGGTTGAAAACTTATAGCTATTTACTTTGAGAGAAAAGATCTGAGTGTATGGTCATCAGCTGACATTCATCCTAAAGCCAAGGAAAAAGCCAGGTTCAGAACTAAGTGTTTTAGTTAGGATAGATGACAAAGGTGCTGGTTAGTCAACAAAAGGATGGACTGGGTATTAGGACTATCTTGTACCTCACTGGTACAAATAGGCATAATTATGCTCTAATTGTATTTTGAGAGAAAAGTTTCCTTTTAACAGGAAGGGTGATGTGTAGGAGGAGCTAAGGTGGGAGGAGTACTGAGAGGAAGAAAAGGAGAAAGAAGAGGAGAAGAAGAAGGAGAGGAGAAGCTAGGTGATGAAAGAGAGATAGAGGGGGGAGACAGGGAAGCAGATGTTCATGTATCTCCACCAGTCAAAGATAGTTGATATATCTAGGTTGGGTAGTGGGTTACACCTCTGATTGAACAATACCAAACTTATAAAGCCTATGATTAACATTTCTTAAAAAAATGTATAAATGCAAAATGAAAAGGGGGCATGGGATAGGGGTTTTCTAAGGGGGGGGATGGGGAAACGGGATGGTATCTGAAGTGTAAATGAAAGATCTAATAAAAAAAAATAAAATAAAATTGTCTTATATTTGAAAAAAAAAAATAGATACCCAGGATCTTTCCTTGGGTGTGTGAGATTAAAGGTGTGTGACTTAAGGGCGAGACTTAGAGATCAGATTTAGAGACAAGACCTAAGGGCATGATTAAAGGCGTGACTTAGAGGCATGGCTTAGAAGTGAGACATATAAAAGGCGAGAGGCAGACAGGAGAGTTCAGAACAATTTGAAGACAACTTAGAGTACAACTTGCAGTACAACTTGGAACTAGGAATTAGGTTAGAGAAAACAATTAGGACAGTACAACTTAGAGAACAATTTGGAGGAAAAACAGAGAATCAGACACTGCAGAAAAAACAACTTGGAGTAGGAATTAGGCACTTGGAAGATTATTAGGTAGTAGGCACTTAGCACTTGGAGAAAGAACTTGGAACTTGGAGGCACTAGGGACTAGGAACTCAAGACTTGGGACTTGGAGAGAAGAAGAGAGACTGAAGAATAAACGGGATTGAATCACACCCTGTCTGGTCTCCATTCCTCGTGTCCATCCTCACTCTCTCTCTTGCTTAACCCAGACCCGCATACCAGAGCTGCTTGGGGCAGTGCTGGCTCTAACAGTTTAGCCCCTAAGGCTTTTGGCAGTTTGGGTTCAAACATTGACAGAACAGTCTGAGACATTTTGACTCCCAAACGTGGACTAGCTCTGGCCGCGACAATTCAGCATATTCTAATATATAAAATTATATGAAAATTGATAAAGATTTATATTTTCTCTAAAAGTTATTCATATAATTTATAATTTTTTTCCATTCAAGAGTAATCTGCACATATCATGAGCCTAAAAATCATTTGCCCTCTCTCAAAAATTACATATCTTCTAAAAACTTACAATAATATTTTTCAGGAGAAATATTCTTCAGTATTATCAGATTACATCTATCATAAACATATAACTTATTCTGAAATTCTATTTACCATTAATGACAAAAATCACAATGGGATTAATTTTCTCTACATCAGATGGGTTTAAGTTTAAACACATTATGAAGTAGAAGTACCGCTTTATCAAACAAGAATTATATTAAAATCCAGTCCTAGATGGGCTAGCAAATAACTTAGTATCCCCACTGGTTCATGCAAGCAAAGGAAGTTTAATTTTCTCCATGTGTTCTGCTTGACTCCTTCTCTACTTCCTTGCACACCTGGAATATTATAATCTTGTAAATGCAAAATTACATTGCATTCAGTCTTCTGTAACTTTTCTACAATCATAGCTAACACAATAGGGAAAGAGTCATCATCTCCCACAGCAGCATCCCACCAACGGCTTCTCAGCTCACTGTAGTGTCATACCATCCAATAATTTCAATGCAAAATATCTTTACAAATGAGTCCTGTCGATGCTTTCCACCATGAAAATCATTAGCAAGGATAATTAACTGAGGCTCTGGTGATGAATAGAGCTGCATTACTGATCACTGCAATAAAGAACAGAAGCCTCTAATTACAGATAGAGCGACTTGAAGGTACTGAGAAATGTAATTTAATGTTGCTTCTCAGATTCCACAAAGACTAATATAAATGTACAACTAAAACAGTAAGGTCTTCCCACAGATAATACTTTTGGACCCAATCCAGGTATAAGAAATCTTGCAGGAAGTGGCTTGAGTTTAGCAAATACTATGCCTGAGACAAAACATTTTAAAAATCAAACATGCTTAAATATTTTTATAGATGCTTTTATAACCCTGGCCTTTTACAATGTACTCTGGCAATTTCTTTTAACTATCAAAAGGCAAAAGGGGCTTTAGGGGAACATGCAGCATAGAAATTGCATAAATAATAGTAAAAAAATATTGTGGCAAAAATTAGTTTGGGGTTTCTCCCTTGTCTTTGATAATTTAATTTCCAGATAAAATACACTAAACATTTATCTTTATCTTTATATTTAGCCTTAATAGTATTAGGGCTTGACAGATATCATACCTCTAAGCTATTTTGTCTGAAGAGTAATGCAGACTACAGTGATCAACAAGAAAGTAATCTAAGGGCTTGAGTAAGGTCACCAGTTAAGAACATGTACTGGTATGTACAGAAAACCAGTGTTTGATTTTGAGTACCTATATCAGGGAATAAAGGACAGCCTCTAACTCTGCCTCCAGCAGATGTGATGCCAATAGCTTACAATCATGAGTCCCTACAATCATGAGTGCCCCGTGCACACATTAATATATTTAATTAAAAATAAAATACATAGGGCTGGAGAGATGGCTCAACAGGTAAGAGTACTGATTGCTCTCCCAGAGATTCTGAGGTCAATTCTCAGCAACCACATAGTAGCCCACGACCATCTGTAATGGGATCTGATACCCTCTTCTGGTGAGTCTAAAGACAGCAACAGTTTACTCACATACATAAAATAAATAAATACATTTTAGATAAAAATAAAATACAAATACATTGTGGCTAACCCTCCAGAGACTTAAGGCCCCAGGGAGTGGGCATGCTTGGCAGGGGTGGGGTAGGGTGGGAGATGGGGACATCCTCTGGAGACAGGGAGGAGGAAGAATGGGATGTGGAACTGTGGGAGGGCAGACATGGAAGTCAGTAATAAAATTTTTTTTAAAAAAGAAAGTAAAATAAAATAAATTTTAAAACTGAAGGAAAGAGGTCACCGATTGAATCCCAGTCAAGCCAAATGTGGGAGGCTTGTCCTGACAGCTGAGTGCAGTGATAGCTCCAGGTGACTTTTGTCAACCAATAAGTTCCTATAAAATGAATGATGGGAATTAATGCTGATGTCCTGACTACTGTGTCAGGTCTAATTTTGTTGCTATATGCTCTACTAAGAGTCACTTCTTTGAAGATCAAGCTTGCATGTCTTTGAAGTGTAGCAACTTTATCATTAGCACATACTTGAAATGCACATAAGTTGAAATTGTTCCTGTACAACAATACACAATGTTTTTCTCTGGCTTGCTCACACTGCCAAGTCTTTCCCTTGTGTTTTGCTCTTGTATTTTCAATGCTTGCCTATTCTGGTAAGCCTTGCCATTCTGCTTTCCTCTAGAATTTTTCACATTTCCCATTTAAGATCAAGGAGTTTAGCCACATGGAATGAGTTTGTAGAGAATTCAGGATATGAGTCAAATTCCATTCTTCTGTGTGCTGATATTCACTTTTGAAAGCATCTCTAAAAAAAAAAAATACTAAGTTACATTTCAATATCTGTTAATGACAGCTTTGGCAAATATTAAGTGTCCCTAGTTCTACAGTTTTGTTTCTAGCTATTCTATTCTATTTCACTGTTTTGTATATCTGATTTGTGTCCAAGGCACACTTTCTAGCATGATTCCTTTACATGATTTATATGTTGTTCTTTAAAAAAAACAAAAAAACAAAAAACTTTTTATTGATTCGTTGTGAATTTCATATGATGCACCAAATTCCACCCAAATGCTTTTCTTTCCACATCTGTCTGCTGTCCTTGCAACCTTCCACCAAACAAAACAAAACAAAACAAAACAAAACTATCTTGCTGTGGAAGCTACAGAGTATTATGTGTGTCACACAGTATACCCTTTTCCCCAAACAGCTTTATTTCCAAAAGTTCATAGAAATGAGGTATTGGCCTGGTTCAAGGCCTCTGGCTTTTGCTACACTATCAGTAGTGAATACTCACCAAGACTTCCTAAGCTATCCTCTTATTGTCCTGTGTCATGGAGATCCTGCAACTTTTGATATGCATGCCCCTTCACGCACTCCCACATTTAATAAATAGAGTAGATTTGGGGGTGAACTAACTCAGAGGTCTGAATCAGAGCCTGAATGGAAGCTGAGTTGATCAGTCCACCAGTTCTCATGCATTTACTCCACTAGTGCCAGCTTTCCTGTGCTCACACCCTGCTAGCTTACCCACACTTTGGTCACAGGTCCAGTTCTACTGTGCTGTAGAGCATACTCTTCTGAGTAATGCAGCTGTTTTGGGGTGGGGCCAACTCTCTGCTCTCATGCCCTTGGGGCCAGCTCACCTGCATTGAGGGATACAGGAAAATCTCTCCTGTGCCCATGCCTGCAGGGCAGATATGAGGCGGGGCCAGCTCTTCTATACTTACACCATCCAGGCTGGCTGCCCCACACCGATGCCAAAAAGAGCCAGCTCTCCCATGCTGCCCAGACAAGGAGCAGAGCCATCTCAGCTCACTGCTAGAACATCAACATAGCTTGAGGTAACACAGTGGTAACAAGAGTTCTCAGGAATCAACACATACCCTGGCTATAATAAAATCACCAGACTCAGGAATGGCCCTCAGTGGCAGCACGGGCTAGAACATCACCATGGGTTCAGGTGGCAGTGCCAGTCACTCAGATAAGTATGTCACTCTGTAGCAACACAAGCTCAGATGCACACATGGTCTCATGTGGCATTCTAGACAATGAACATCCACATAACTTTGAGTAACTCAGGCCTTGGATGTTGACACAGGAAGGAACTGAGGACCAGATATGATTCTCAGAGGCAGCCAGGGTCAGGATGTCACCATGGGTTCAGGTAGCATGACACAATACTCAGATCTGTTTGGTCCCCTTGGCGTCAGTATGAACACAAATTTCAACATGGTCTCAGGCAGCAGCCCAGACCACTAATCTATAGAAGGTTTTCAGTGGAAAAACAGGCACAGACATTCACCCAGAAGTGAGACCTCAGTAGAGCCATGGACCCAGACATCTTCCTCAGCAACCCAGCCCGGTTCCTCTTATCTGACTGTTCCTCACAAGTGTCATGTCTCCAGTGCCACCTCTCTCCATAATGCACTAATCATTTGGCTTCATTTTTGCTACCGTCTTTTCACATCTCTCGTTCGCTCATTGCCAGAACATGAGTCCTGGAGGCAGAAACTTGGGTGCCTTTGTTCCAGCAGTCCTGCTGCTGTGAGATATATGTTGTTATTGTAGTATCTGTTTTATTAATTTCTCTTCTACTCTTTCTAATGTCTGGTAATACATTGTGTTTGACTTTTTCTTCTTTTTCTAAGCTTCAAAAAGCATAATTGGGTTATTTGCAAGCCCCATGATTTTTTAAAATGTGTGAATTTATATCTATCCATTTTTCTTGTTGACCTGTATTGGATTAACTTTATAGCTGTTGACAGATTAGCCACCATTTTTCTTGGTTTGAGAAATATTTCAATTTCTTTCATGAAGTATTTAAGGATTCAGTCTTCAAAAATGTATTATTTAATCTGTAATTATATTGTTTCTTAGATTATTCTTACTGATTATTTCAAATGTTATTCTATCATAGTCTAATATACAAAGATATATTTTAATTATTTTTGTATATTTGTCTTTCATAGCTTATAATTTGCCCTTTTTTAGCGAACATTCTGTTCCATTAATGATGATGTAAAATACTGTTCTGATGAATGGAATTCTGTAGACATGTATTAAATACAGTTTATTTTATTGCTATAATTTATCTCTGAATTTTTTTCTTGTTCTTAGTTCTAAAGACTTACTTACATATTAAAGGAAGGTATTAAATTACTATACAAGAATTGTGAGAAAATTATGACTTTTACATTTTGTATTGTAACACTGAAAAGCCCAGTGTTTGGTACTTAAATATCTACAATTTTTGTATCTTCATGATGGAGTGGTTTTCTTATTAATATTTATCTTTCCCCCTTAACTCTTCTGACAATTTGGTTTGAAGTCTACATATCTGATATAAGAACCACTACATTATTGCTAAAGTTTTCTTTTATTTTCTATGCTGGTCTTAAATTTTCTTTCATGTTTCATTTTGGATTGCTTTAATATATAATTAAATTTCTTAGAATGGATGGCTTATCCCTCTTTTAAAATAATATTTTGTAAGTGTCTATGTCTATTGATTGTTGAATTGGAACATAGAGTTAATAAGATAAGAGAATGTTATTTCTTATTATTTGTTGCTCTTCTTGTTGGATTGGTTATTGGTTATTTTTCTCCTCCTCTAATAGCATAAGCAATCACTAATTCACTGTGTTAGATGTGCCCACATCCTTTCTGGCATATTGTTGTTTATCTCTTTCTGCCACAAAATAAATTCATTCCTGTATTTTTTGTTTGTACACAAAGCATTCATCATTTGTTCTATAGTACTCTATTAAGTACTTTCTGCAATACTGGTTATGCTGTCATGAATTGCAGTATTTGAAATATTTATTTGTCTATAGAGGACAATAAAAGACAAAAAAAGATACCTTTTCATGGTACACCAATCTTAATTGCCCATTCTTTAATTTCAGGATTGACATATACAACATATACAACTGTATGCCTCATGGGAAAAAAAAATTTTACGAGTCTCATGGGACAAGTGTATGTATTCCTTGATTGTATGGCTAATGATGAAATATCTGATTAATATCTTTACAGGTTTTGAAAAGTTTTTCCTGTTTTTTTCATCGCTACATATTTCTATTTTTTTTATTTCTGAATATCTCTTGTCTTTAGAGGTATATTCTTGGGTTAGTTTTGGCAATTTCCCACTGTAATGTAATGAACAAATTATCAATAACTTATAACATTATCTTAGCTTCTTTTATTCGGTAGAATATTATGTTCAGTTTCTTAAATATATCACAGATATTCTAGAAGTTTTGATTAAATTTTATATTTATTATCTTCCTTTAAATTGTCTCAATGTGTTATTTCCTGAACTATATCCTCTGTCACTAAATTGATTGTTCTTCTTGGTCATGTATGTTGCTTTTTCTCTGTTTTTGGTTTGTTTGTTAGGCTGGTTGCTTTTTTGTTTATTTGCCTTGTTGATGATGTTATTGTTTCTTTCTTTTCTAAATTTGTCTGCAATGTTTTGAAGTCAGTTGCTGCATTTTCAATCCATTTTTTGCTGCATTTTTAATTCATTTATATTACTAGCCTTTTAGTTTATTTTGAAAACTTTCTTATCTAGATCCTCAATTCATTTCTTTAGCTATTCTTTTGCATATTTGGGTCATCCATATGATCATTGATCCTATTTTTAAGTATACTTTGAATAGAAATAGAATTACATGATTTTCCTCTTACTTTTCTATGTTAGGAGCCGCGGTGAGAGTGACAACATTCACCATTACAACATGGCACGGGCATCCTGTGCTCCCACAAGTAAACAACTAACTGCGCAGGTGCAAAAGGCAAAAGTGCGTCAAAATCACTGCCCATCCCGGGGCATAATAGGGGGTGATGAGTGAACAGCCAATCAGAAGTGAACACGCCACTCTAGGGTATATATAGCAGTGCCTTTCCCAGGCTTGTGGTCTTCCACTTCTGCTGATACAAGAATAAAGCCTCGCTGTACTAACCACCCGAACACTGCCTCACGTGTCTCTTTCGCAGATGAAGGGGACTCGGAGGGGCGCGGAACAATCTGGTGCCGAAACCCGGGAATTTCAAGGCGCTGCGGAGACACCCCCCCCCCCCGAGATTCGGGGTGGGTTAAAAGACTACAGGATCGAGGTACATCTCTGAGAGATATGTTTGGGGTGGAAGCCTTCATTGTGAGCGGATTGTCACCCATTGTCACTGCTGCACTAGTTGGCCTCTTGTTTGTGTTGCTTTTGCTTTTAGCTTATTTGTGTTCTGGGGATCCAGCTCGCAGCACAGCTAGTAGTGCAGGTCAAGAGGTTTCAGGAGAGGTCCACTCCAGGGTATCAGAAACAGAGGGTGTTAGCCAGCATCAGGCCAAGGAGCCTGGGGAAAAAGATAAGGCCAAAGAGCCTGGAAAGGAGAAGCAGGCAAAAAAGCCTGGGCAACAGAGACAGGCCAAGGAGCCTGGTCAAAGAAAAGAGTACTCAAAAGGAACAGGGGCCACTGCAGGGCCTATTAAGGTTAAGAACCCTTCACTGGCTGGTGAAGAGAGAGTGGAGGTCAAAAGGACCCCCGTATACCCCATTAAGGAGCTTGCCTCCATAGACCTTAGCAGCTCCAAAGAAGAAAGCCTAGAGGAAGAAGCAGCCGCCTATGCAAAAAATAACTGTTCTGAGATAAAACTAAGAAAGACCTTGAGTCCCTCGGCCCCGCCCTTGCCTCTGGCCTATGTCCCGGGCAGCATCTCTAATTCATTTCTCAGCCCAGGAGATTGGAGACAGCTACAGCTGGCATTTCCAGTCTTTGAAGGGGCAGAAGGCACCCGTGTTCATGCCCCAGTAGAGTATAGGCAGGTCAAAGAATTAGCTGAGGCAGTACATGCATATGGAATTGGGGCTAATTTTACTGTATCCCAAGTGGAGAGATTAAGTACAGCTGCTATGACATCAGGAGACTGGCAAAACATGGTGAAGGTGGTACTTAACAATATGGGCCAATACCTAGAGTAAAAGGCCTTGTGGCATGAGGCACTGCAAGCACAAGCCAGGATTAATGAAAACACTGAGGGACAACAATTATGGACTTTTGACATGCTGGCTGGAGTTGGTGTACACGAGAACGACCAAACCATTCATCCCTGGCAGGTCTACGCACAGATAGCATCAGCTGCAATAAAGGAGTGGAAGTCTCTCCCTAGGAAGGAAGGCAGTAATCTTTATTTGTCCAAAATAACTCAGGGGACCAGTGAGTCCTTCTCTGACTTTGTGGCCCGAATGACTGAGGCAGCTGGCGGAATCTTTGGGGAACCAGAGCAAGCAATGCCATTAATTGAACAGATGATCTTTGAAAATACCACAGCTGAATGCCGTGCAGCCATTGCTCCTCGGAGAGCCAAGGGGCTAAAAGACTGGTTAAGAGTCTATCGAGGCTTGGGGGGTGCCCTCACTAATGCAGGACTAGCGGCAGCAAATTCAGAGATGGCTGCTGTCCTTCTCCAAGGTCAGGGATGCGATAGACCCCCGCCATGGCCGGGGAGGGGAGCTGTCTGTGTTTTTCCACAGGGTGAAGACAATCCAATTTGTGTCCCCACGTGACTGGTGTAGATCGTGAAGAATGAAGCTAGATTACAAGATAACAGCTCTGATTCTTCTGATGCGGATGTTCGAGTTGGGGATAAGTATACCACTATGGGCCATAGTTAGATCTTGGCCTGTTCCCATGCCAGTACATTCAAATTCTGCAGTGCTGCCGTTGTTTACAGCTACTGAGTGTTACATGGATGCCCCATGCTCTCGGCGCACCCACCAGCAGCCTGAGTTATATAATGCTACAAGTTTTCCATTAAATTTTACACTTTGTTTTGTGGCAGCAAGCAAGGATAATAAGACAAGTAAACTACATATACCTTGTATGATTCTTAAGAAAGCTACTCTTGCTAATTGGGTGGATCCTGTGACTTACAGTAAGGTAGAGACAAGAGTGCTAGGGGCTGTCTTGAATCAGATTAGTTCAAGACAGATGGAAGGACCGGGAAATGTCGGTCTGAATTAATCAGCACCTATAAACATTACCACCACCATGATTAGAAGTAATGTTACTATAATTAAGAGGTCCAATTGGCATACCAATAATGCCACTTCGCAACAGATGATACCGTGGTACTGTCCAGATTTTTCCTTTCCAGTCGTGTTTTCACCTTGCCAGTCTAATATTAAACACAAAAAACAAATTGCCAGAGGATTTAATTTATCCCCTCCTCTCGATTTGGCTATAATGAATAATACAGGTAAGAGCACTGGCATAGAAAATATTTGGCCCTTTTATCATTGGGTGTTGAATAATGAGGCTGGAGCTAGTGCCAGTGTATCTGCCTTTGCCTTGTTGAATGGTATATTTCATGAGGTACAAAACATTTCAGCTACACGATCTAATATCTCTAGCCATTTGAATAACATTAAAATTAATAAGGTGTTTAGGAATGCATCTGCACAACCGGTGTCGGTGTGTGTGGACCCCTCCCCATTTTTCTTTATGTTATCCAACTTTTAAAATAATTCTGATATCTTGGATCATAAGAATGTTACATGCTTTTTAGCACAATGCTGGAATGGATCACTAGACCTAGCCTTGGTTGTGCACGTGCCTACCTTTGTGCCCATCCCAGTAGAAGCCAATCCTGAAACTTTCCCTATTATATCATTAATAACACATAAAAGAGACTTTGGCATTACTGCAGCCATTATCGCTGCTATTACCATCTCTGCAGCTGTAGCTGTGACAGCCGGTATAGCCTTGGCTAATCAAGTTACAGCAGCTACTGTTGTTAATCAAATTTCAGAAAAGACTTCTGAGGCTTTGACCACTCTACAGAAAGTAGATGCACACTTGGCATCAGACATTCTGTTTGTCAATCAGAGAGTTGATTGCTTCAAGCCCATGTAGAACAACTCACAGATGTGGTTCAAATGAGCTGCGTGTCAGCAACCCCACATCTAGGTATTACACCTCTGAGATTTATGAATGATACATATATTCAAAGCCATAATCTTTCTGCTTATTTACAAGGGAATTGGACTAGGGAGCTGGACCAGATGCAGCAGCGATTGCAGATCTGTATCTTGAGCCTTGATGGAACACGAGTGGACCCTGTTACCCCTGGCGATTTTACTTCTTGGCTTACCTCTGCCTTTTCTTTCTTTCTTAAAGGGTTGGAATAGGCCTGTTTGGTGCAGCCCTATGTTGTGGATTAGTGTTCATGTTATGGTTGGTCTGCAAGCTCAGAGCCCAACAAAAACGTGACAAGGTTGCTATCGCCCAAGCACTCGTAGCCTTGAGCAAGGATCTTCCCCTGAAATTTGGCTATCTAGGCTAAGAAAGTAACTAATGACTGAGACCCTCAGTCGATGCACCCCGAGGGTTCAGCCCATTGCACTGTGTCGATGAGAGGTCTAAGTCTAGCCAGCCCTTGCCTGAATAACTGTGGTACCTGAATATTTAGAGGTGTTTGCGAGTGGGTACTCGACAGGGAATGTTCCACGACTGTGGATAGATTTCCCAAAAGTATGCCTGATTGCACAAAGGTTTGATGCCAAAACCTCCTCTCCGTGCACGGATGGCCGCCAGGTGCTCCAGAGTGGAGGCTCCCTTTCCCCGACAAAAAGGCATCGAGATGGGTATGGGAAGTATTACTCATTGCACGACAACAAGAGAAAAAACCCATTACAATATCTCATTTTGCACAGGGGATCAGGCCTCTGCTTTCCCTCACTGAGTTGGTGCTGGGCTTGATAGGCAAAAGGCTGTTCCATTTTAATAAAATTGATAGGGGGAGATGTTAGGAGCCGTGTGAGCGTGACAGCATTCGCCATTACAAGATGGCGCGGGCATCCTGTGCTCCCACAAGTAAACAACTAACTGCGCAGGTGCAAAAGGCAAAAGCATGCCAAAGTCACTGCCCATCCTGGGGTGTAATAGGGGGTGATGAGTGAACAGCCAATCAGAAGTGAACACGCCACTCTAGGGTACATATAGCAGTGCCTTTCCCGGGCTTGTGGTCTTCCACTTCTGCTGATACAAGAATAAAGCCTCGCTGTAGTAACCACCCAAACACTGCCTCACGTGTCTCTTTCACGGGCGAAGGGGACTCGGAGGGACGCGGAACATTTCTACATCCAGCAATGACCACATATGCTCTTGGAAGCCTTTGAACAAAACTTTTGAGTCCACTATTGTTGTCTGTATGTATATGATTCCAAGGCAGACCTCTCTGCATTAGATAACAATAGGGAGCTCACCACCCTTAGAGAATTAGTGAGAAGTTAATTTTTCTTCTCCTGGCAGATGTTAGTGTTCGTAACTCTTAGTCAAGTGGTTTTTAACTTTAAAGATAGATAGAAAAAGACCACTGATCCAAATCATCCTGATGAAATTAAATGAATGAAGACATTAATTAAAGAAAGGTTTTTATTTGCGATCATGGGCAGCCTTCCTTTAACATCAGCATTGGAGGTCACGAAGACTAGGTTTTTATAGCTCACTTTTAGGGGGTTTTCAAGCAGGAAATCTGGTGGGAATAATAGTCAGGGTTTCAAAAGAAGAACATAAACATGACAAGTTAGCCCTAAGCTTAGTTTCCCCCCTAAAAAAGACATGGTGGCAAGGTAGGCATAGCAAGTAGCCCTGATCACAGGGAGCCATAACACGGTAGTCATAAATGGCCATATAAACTCTGAAGTAAAAATATGGTTGCAAGATGATTACAGATACTTTTTGAAACAAAAACATATTTTTTTCATTCCTAGAACAGACAGAACACAATCAGTACAGTTAAGTTTGTAGGTGGGATATAGCCTAATCCTTGAGAATCAGAGGTTTAGTCATAGGCAGGAATGAACCTAGTTTGTCTTACTATAAGAAGAATTTTTTTAGATCTAAAATAAAATTACGCTGTTTCATCATTCTCCGCATGTCTAATATGCCCCTGTCAATTCTTTCAAAGGGTCTTCACATTCTTTATCTGGAGTTAATAAATTTGTAATGTATCAAACCATGCATAGTTTGTTTATGGATAATACCTGTTTGATGAGCATAGATAGAACAGATACTTTAAGATCATGTAATCTTGCTATACCAATAGGTACTATAGGTAACCATTTTGTCCTTTTTGCCAGGGAGTTTCCTTGGACCAAATATTCTAGTCCTTTGTTGGGGACAGGGAGTGACATATTCTCCTCTGTAACTACTGTTAGTTGTTATCTCAGATGACCACAGCAAACAGACCACTCCAGACCACACGGTTCCAAGGGGGGAGGTTTATTCAGGAGGTAGGGCAAAGGTGTGGGGAAGAAGATGGAAGAAGACAGAAGAAGAAAAGTAGAGGCCAGCCATGACCACATGGAGAGAGAAAAAGAGAAGGGGGGAGGGGACAGAGAGGTTAGAGGCAAGAGGGTAAGAAGGTAACAGATTAAGAGAGAGTAAGAGAGTAAGAGAGAGAAGATAAGGCAAGCAGCTCCTTTTATAGTGGACCAGGCCTACCTGGCTGTTGCCAGGTAACTGTGGAAAGGAGCATAACTGGCTGTTGCCAGGTATCTGTGGAGGTGAAGTTTAGACAGAATACTAACAACTACTTCATGCTGAAATTAGAATGCAGCTGTCAGTGCCTGGGAAGGCTAGAATATTAACCAAAATCCAGGAATGGATTAGGGTAATGGGTTATTCATCAGAGCATTTGGTTTGCTGAGCCAGGTATAGAGACAAGGATCAATTTCCTCTCCTGAACTAATTTACATCAGCTTCCAGCAAGTCCAGTGCTTTTATGTAGTACTTCATAGAAGTACTTATGGGGACACCCAAAATCATCTTTGGAGAAAAGTTGATCATGGAGAAGCAAATGTTAATTAGGGTGTAAGGAGATTAAATAGGAAATGCTAAAGAATGTTCTGAAGTAGACTTGTGTTGGTGCCCATTACCACATAGCCTCTGTATGGTAAAAGAAGATATATTTCATCTACAGGATGTCATTTTACTTATTAATTGTAGAGAAACAATTTGACTTTCAGTCATCAAATAAAGGCCTGAACAAATATCTAAACATCAATTATATATTATTTTATATATTTTATATTTAAGTTTAATACAGAATAAAAACTTGAAGACAAAGCTGAGTAAAATGAGAGAAGAAATAATAATATGGAAAATAAACACAGAGTTTATATAAGTAATGTCTGCTGCACAATTTAGAATGGATGTAGAAACTGAAAACACCCAATCCTGAACTTCCTAGTGTTTTAAGTCATCAGAGGTAAATGAAGATAATTGGTGTCTGTTGGTACTGAAACGAGGGGGAAAGGTAACTAAATACTTAAGAGATATATTTTTGCTCTGGGAAAGACCTGGAGGAACTTCTCTTGAGGGCACTGTAAAGAGATTGATACATATATTGATTGATTTCCTCAATTACATGGAAACAAAAAGAAAACTAGCAAGACATTTTTGATCATTCTTTTCCATGTCCAGGAGAGATGCTGATTGAAACTATGTAGGCTCAGTTTGGGAAAGGCATATTTATCTGGGGCCAAGACATTGCTTCCCAGTGGTGTACTCCCAGGCTGTTCCAATCTAAATAGAATCCAGAGGGTTCTAAATGGAAATGACTGTCAGGTGTTTAGCAGGACTCTGCATAAAGAAATCAATGTCTTTATCTTCTTCTTTCTAAAGTGATTGGGTTAAAAATTAAGAACATACAATTCCTCAAATTAAACTCAAACCAACAAAATCTCATCACTCTGTATAGCATTATATATACTCATACAGTAATGGGACTTGATGAATTCTCCAGAGTCAAAGTCAAGGATCACAGTGAAAACTTAAAAGGCCATGTTTCAAAAGTAAAATTAAGTCTCATTTACATTTCTTTTTATTCAAAATCCACATGTAAAAGTGGTAAACCTTTTAATCACAAGGAAATGCTTTTAGACAAACAGCTAACTGTTTTTTTATTTTGGTAATAAATTAAAAGTAGTGAGAGGAACTATACCATTTTCTAAGTAGGCAGTTAAAGAAACACTTGAAAACTGCTCTTTACCAGCTTAGAATTTATTCATCTATAACATGGCATATTTAATGAAGCCATAAGCAAAACAATTATATATTTCCATAGTCATAGCAGAGAAAGATATGTTATAATTTTAATAATTATCATTTTAAATATTTTTGGAAACTTTAAATGGTAATATACTAATTTGGAGTAATGATTCGTTTTTATAATCAAATTTTTTTAATAATTAACTTTTAATCCTAACTGTAGATTCTCCCTCCTGTCTTTCCAGTCCTTCCCCTGACTCTTTCTCATCCCCATCCACTCTTCCTTTTGTCTTAAGAAAAAGGTCGGCTTCCTATGGATATCAAACAGCTCTGGGCTATCAATTTGCATTAAGACAGGAAGGTACATCTTCTTCTATTGAGGGTAGGCAAGGCAACCCAGGATCTCCAAGGCAGGCAACAGAGTCGTGGACAGCCATGTTCCCACTGTTAGACATCCTCACACAAAGACCATGCTGTACAATACATGTGCAGATCAGTCTCATACATGCTCCCTACATTGTGGTTCAGTCTCTGTGGGCACCTGTGGGCCAGGTTAGTTGATTTTGTTTGTTTCCTTGTGGTGTTTGAGATCACTCCCATAATCCTCACTCCCCTTGCACATGATTCCCAGAACTCTGCCTAACATTGAGCTGTGCACCTCTGCATCTCTTTTTAGTAATGATACATTTTATTTTTTATTTTTTTTTAATTGGATATTTTATTTATTTACATTTCAAATGTTATCCCCTTTCCCAGTTTTCCCTCTGCAACCCCCCCATCGCATCCCCTTTTACCCTGCTTCTATGATTGTGCTCACATACCAACCCACCCACCCACACACTCCCTCTTCACCACCCCTAGCATTCCTCTACACTGGGGCATCAAGCTTTCAGAGGACCAAAGGTCTCCCCTCCCATTGATGTCAGATAAGGTCCCTTCAGCTCTTTCAGTCCTTCCCAATTCCTCCATTGGTGTCCCTGTGCTCAGTTGGCTGTGAACATTTGCATATATATTGGGCAGGGTCAGGCAGAGCCTCTCAGGGGACAGCTGTACCAGGCTTTTGTCAGCAAGCACTTCCTGGCATCTGTAATAGTAAATGGATTTGGTGTCTGCATGTGGGATAGATCCCCAGGTGGGGCAGTCTCTAGATAGCCTTTCCCAGTATCTACTCCACTATTTGTCCCTGTATTTTTATTACACAGGAGCAATTCTGGGTTAAAATTTTGGAGATGAGTGGGTGTCCCCATCCCTCAACGGGGGTAGAAGGGCATGCCTAAACTCTGGATATGATCTCAAAAGGTTCTCCTTCCCTTTTGTGGGTTATTTCAGTAATGTTATACCCACGGGGTCCTAGGAGACTCTTGCTTTCCTGGCATTTGTGACTTTCTAGTTGCTCCCCGAAGTTCCCTATCCCCCATTACATTGAACATATCTCTGTTTAATTTGCTGACCCTCTGTACATCTCCTCCATCTTCTCTCATACTGATTCTTCCCCTCTTTTCCTGTCACCCTCTTCCTTCCAAGTCCCTCCCACCTTCTACTTTCCTTGATTATTTTGTTCCCCCTTCTAAGTAGGACTGAAGTATCTACACTTTGGTCTTCCTTCCTCTTGACCTTTGTGTGGTCCATCAGTTATATCGAGGGTATTCTACACTGTTTGCCTAATATCCACATATCAGTGAGTACATACCATGTGTGGTCTTTTGTGACTGAGTTACCTCACACAGAATGATATTTTCTAGATCCATCCATTTGCCTGAGAATTTCATGATGTCATTATTTTTAATTGCTGGTAGTATTGTGAAAATGTACCACATTTTCTGTATCCATTCATCTATTGAAGGACATCTGGGTTGTTTCCAGCGTCTGGCTATTATATATATGGCTGCTATGAACATAGTGGACCATGTGTCTTTATTACATGTTGAAGCATCTTCTGGATATATGCCTAGGAGTGTTATAGCAGGGTCCTCAGGTAGTACTATATTCAGTTTTCTTAGAAACAGACAGACTGATTTCAAGAGTGGTTGTAGCACCTTGAAATGTTATTAGGAATAGAGAAGTATTCCTCTTTCTTCACATCCTCTCCAGAATCTGCTGTTACCTGAGTTTATGATCTTAGGCATTCTGACTGGTGTGAGGTGGAATCTTGTTGTCATTTTGATTTCCCTGATGACTAAGAATGTTGAACATTTCTTTAGGTGTTTCTAGGCCATTTGAGTTTTCTCAGTTGAGAATTCTCTGTTTAGTACTTGTCCCCATTTTATAATAGGATTATTTGGTTCTCTGGAGCCTAACATTTTGAGTTCTTTGTATATATTGGCTATAAGCCTTCGATCAGATGTAGGATGTTAAAGATCTTTTCCCAACTGTTGGTTGCCATTTTGTCCTGTTGACAGTGTCATTTGCAATTTTATGAGGTCACATTTGTTGATTCTTGATCTCAGAGCAAAAGCTATTGGTGTTCTGTTCAGGATGTTTTCCCCTGTGTTCAAGTGTGCAAAGCTCTTCCCCACTTTCTCTTCTATTAGATTCAGTGTATCTGATTTTATGTGAAGGTCCTTCATCCACTTTTACTTGGGCTATGTACAAAGACTTAAGAATGGATCAATTTGCATTCTTGTACATGCTGACCTCTACCTGAACCAGCACCATTTGTAGAAAATGCTGTGTTTTTCCACCGGATGGTTTTAGCTCCTTTGTCAAAGTTCAAGTGATCATAGGTATGTGCATTCATTTCTTGGTCTTCAAATCTATTCTATTGATCCACCTGCCTGTCACTGCACCAATACCATGCAGTTTTTATCACTATTGCTTTGTAGTGCAACTTGAAGTCAGGGATGGTGATTCCTCTAGTAGTTCTTTTATTGTTGAGAATGTTTTGTTTTGTTTTTTTTTCCTACCCTGGGTTTTTGTTATTCCAAAGGAATGAGAGAATTGCTCTTTCTAACTCTATAAAGAATTGAGGTGGAATTTTAATGGGGATTGAATTGAATCAGTAAATTGCTTTAGGCAAGATGGAATTTTTAGTATATGAATCCTGCCAGTCCATGAGCATGGGTGATCTTTCCATATTCTGGAATCTTTCAATATCTTGCTTCAGAGATTTGAACTTCTTGTACAAATCTTCCACGTGTTTGGTTAGAGTCACACCAATGTATTTTATATTGTTTGTGACTATTGTTAAGGGTGTCATTTACCTAATTCCTTTATCAGCCAATTTATTTTTGAGTACAAGAACGCTACTGATTTGTTTGAGTTAATGTTATATCCAACCACTTTGCTGAACTGTTTTTCAGATTTAGAAGTTCTGTGGTAAAATTTTTGGGTTCACTTATATATACACTCCCATCACTTGCAAATAGTAATATTTTGTGATTTCTTCCTTTCCAAATTGTATCTCTTTGACTGCCTTTTGTTGTCTAATTTGTCTAACTAGAACTTCAAGTACTATATTGAATAGATAAGGACAGAGTGAGCACCCTCATGCAGTCCCTGATGTTCATGGGATTGCTTCAAGTTTCTCTCCATTTAGTTTGATGTTGGCTACTGTTTTGCTATATATTGCTTTTACTGTGTTTAGGTATGGGCCTTGAATTCCTGATCTAAGACTTTTACCATGAACGGGTGTTAAATTTTTTATTTTGATTTCACAGCTTTTAATGAGATGATCATGTGGGTTTTTTTCTTTGAATTTGTTTATATAGTGGATTATGTTGATGGATTTCCATATATTGAACTATCCCTGCACCTCTGGGATGAGGCCTACTTGATCATGATGGATGATTATTTTGATGTGTACTTGGATTCATTTTGCAAATTTTATTGAGTAGTTTGGCATAGATATGCATAAAGGAGATTGGTCTGAAGTTCTCCTTCATTGTTGGGTCTTTGTGTGATTTAGGTAAAAGCATAACTGTGGCTTCATAGAATGAATTTGGTAGTGTTCCTTTTGTTTCTATTTTGTGGAATAGATTGAAAATTATTGCTATCAGGTCTTCTTTGAAGGTCTGATAGAATTCTGCACTATACTCATCTGGTCCTGGGAATTTTTTTGGTTGGGAGAATTTTAATGGCTTCTTCTACTTTTTTAGGGGTTATGAGAGCATTTAAATGGTTTGTCTGATCCTGATTTAACTTTGGTACCTTGCATCATCTAGAAAATTGTCCATTTAATCCAGATTTTTCAGTTTTGTTGAGTATACGCTTTTGTAGTAAGATCTGATGACATTTTTAATCTCCTCAGTTACTGTTGTTATGTCTTCTTTTTCAGTTCTCATTGTCATTTGGGTACTGTCTGTGGGCCCTCTGGTTAATCTGGCTAAGGGTTTATGTATCTTGCTGATTTTCTCAAAGAATCAGCTCCTGGTTTTGTTGCTTCTTTGTATAGTTCTTTTTGTTTTTCCTAGGTTGATTTCAGCCCTGAGTTTGATTATTTCCTGCTATCTATTCCTCTTGCGTGTATTTGCTTCTTTTTGTTCTAGAGCTTTCAGGTATGCTGTCAAGTTATCATTGAGTAGAACATTGTTCAGCTTCCACATGTACATGGGATTTCTGTTGTTTTGTTGACATTTAAGACCAGCCTTAGTTAGTGGGGATCTGATAGAATACATGGGATTATTTCAATCATCTTGTATCTGTTGAGGCCTGTTTTGTGACTGATTACATGGTCAGTTTTAGAGAAGGTACTATGTTGTGCTGAGAAGAAGGTATATTCTTTTGTTTTAGGATGAAATATTCTATAGATATCTGTTAAATCCATTTGGTTCATAACTTCTGTTATTTACACTGTGTCTATATTTTATTTCTGTTTTCATGATCTGTCCATTGCTTAGAGTAGGGTGTTGAAGTCTCCCAATATCATTGTGTAAGGTGCAATGTGTGTTTTGAGCTTTAGTAAAGTTTCTTTTAAGAATGTTGGTGTTTTTGCATTAGGAGCATAGATGTTCATAATTGACAGTTCATCATGGTAGAGTTTTCCTTTGGCTAGTATGAAGTGTCCTTCCTTATGTTTTTGATAACTTTTGGTTGAAAGTCTATCTTATTCAACATTAGAATCACTACTCCATCTTGTTTCTTGGGATCATCACTTGGACATTTGTTTCCCAGGCCTTTATTCTGAGATAGTGTTTGTCTTTCTCACTGAGGTGTGTTTCCTGTATGCAGCAAAATGCTGAGTCCTGATTACTATTAGTTAGTTAGTTAATCAGTCTGTTAGTCTGTGTCTTTTTTATTGGGGAATTGAGTCCATCAATGTTAAGAGATTTTAAGTAATAGTGATTGTTGCTTTCTGTTATTATTGTTGTTAGAAGGGGAATTATGTTTGTGTGGCTATTTTCTTTTGGGCTTGTTGAAAGATTACTTTCTTGCTTTTTCTAGGGTATAGTTTCCCTCTTTGTGTTGCAGTTTTCTGTCTATTATCCTTTGTAGGGGTAAATTTGTGAAAAGATATTATGTAAATTTGGTTTTGTCATGGAATATCTTGGTTTTTCCATATATGGTAATTGAGAGTTATAGTAGCCTGGGTTACTATATATATTATAGAGCTGGTTATAGTAGCCTGGGCTGGCATTTGTGGTCTTTTAGGATCTGTATGACATCTGCCTCAGGATCTTCTAGTTTTCATAGTCTCTGGTGACAAGTCTGGTCTAATTCTGATAGGTCTGCCTTTATGTGTTACTTGACCTTTTCCCCTTACTGCTTTTAATATTCTTTCTTTGTTTTGTACATTTGGTGTTTTGATTATTATGTTACAGAAGGAATTTCTTTTTTAGTTCTATCTATTTGGAGTTCTATATGCTTCTTGTATGTTTATAGTCATCCCTTTCTTTTCGTTAGGGAGTTTTCTTTTATAATTTGTTGAAGATATATACTGGCCTTTTAAGTTGGGGATCTTAGCTCTCTTCTATTCCTATTTTCCTTATGTTTGGTCTTCTCATTGTGTCCTGGGTTTCCTGGATATTTTGGATTAGGAGTTTTTTGTATTTTGCATTTTCTTTAACTGTTGTGTCAATGTTTTCTATGGTACCTTCTGCACCTGAGATTCTCTCTTCTATCTTTTGTATTCTGTTGTTGATGTTTGCATCTATGACTCCGAATCTCTTTCTTAGGTTTTCTATCTCCAGGGTCATCTCCCTTTGTTTCTTTATTGTTTTTATTTCCATTTTTAGATCAAATTTTGTTTTGTTCAATTCCTTCACCTGTTTGGTTGTGTTTTCATGTAATTCTTTAAAGAGTTTTTGTATTTCCTCTTGAAAGGCTTCTACCTGTTTGCCTGCATTCTCCAGTATTTCTTTAAGTGTATTTATGTCCTTCTTAAAGTCCTCTATCATCATCATGAGATGTAATTTTAAATCATAGTCTTGCTTTTTCAGTGAGTTGGGGTATTCAGGACTTTCTGTGATGGGAGAACTGGGTTCTGATGATACCTAGTATCCTTGGTTTCTGTTGCTTATGTTCTTGCCCTTGCCTCTCACCATCTGGTTATCTCTCATCTCTGACTGTGGCTTGTCCCTCCTGCAAGACTTTTAGTCAGCACTCTTGGGAGACCAGTTCTCTCCAGGAGGAATTTGGGTCTGGAGAGCTGTGGTAAGGGTGAGCTCCAGGGCGCAGAAGGAAACCAGAAGGATCCTGTCCCTAGCTGTTCCTTGGTTCCCCTGTCCTGATAGTTTTGGTTGGGTCCCTCTTGGGCCAGGTATTTGAGCAAAAGTGGTGGTTTCACCTGTGCTCTACGGCACGCCAGCACTCCTGGGATACCAGCTCTCTCTCTGTGGGATTTGGGTATGAAGAGCTGTGGCACAAGGTCAGCTCTGGGAAAAAAGGAAACCAGAAGGATCCTGTCCCAGTCGGCTCTTCAGTTTATGTGTCCTGAGGGCTCTGGGCAGGTTCCTTGGAGCAGAAGTGGTAGTCTTATTTGTGCTTACTGGTGCATCAGCACTCCTGGGAGACCAGCTCTCTCCTGGTGGGACCTGAGTATGGAGAGATGTGTAATGATTCATTTTAGAAGACAAATTATGTTATTATGACTGTACATCAGTCTTGTTCAATTCTTCCAGTGTGAAGTATTTCTGCTCTGAGATAAAGAAGGGAAAAGATGCGTGAGGACCTTAAAAGTTCTCTGGAGATTTCTCTGGCAACAAAATTCACATTCATGCAGTAACTGCCAGACTTCCATTTAGTGACCAATCAACACACTGTAAGGAGGACCATACAGTGAAAGAAAATGCCAAACTTGATGTTGAACAAGTGAATGATCAATTTAATGAAGTCTGTCCTGCTATTAGGTTCAAGTAGGATAACATATATCACTCAATGTCCTCAAATTTATGTTTTTTTTTTTAAACAAAGCTTTTGTATAGATTGTTCCTTCAGCAAATTTCCCTTTTTAAATCATGATTTTTTATATTGAAAAATTCAAATAACTAACATATATGAATGTTTATATTTAATCATACTGAAATGACAAAATTAATTAATTTAACATTGTATCATGGCAGAACTCATTTTCTTGTTTTTCAGGTGAATTTTAGTCAATTATTTTCATGGCATAAAGGTATTATTTTAAAATTGTTTCTAAATACATTCTTGTCAGAATTTTAATTTAGATATAATCTGTTATTGTAATTTTCCTATGCCTGAAGATAGCCTCATATTCACATTCAAATTCTAGAATTTGTCTATGAGTCTGAACATGAAGAGGGGGTGAATTCTATAAGAAAACATAATATTCATGAATCCTTAATTCAGAATTTAGAGAAGAAAAGTTTCAAAAAGCATAATTAGCAGAAGAACTTGACATATTTTTATTCTATTATGCAGTCCATTAAATCCATAGATTTAATTTTTATGACATGTAATCTTTCAAGTTCCACAAAAGATGTGTTTTATATGTAATGTTACTTTGTTGAAATTTAGAAAAATTTGATTGAGATTCACAAAATATAGCAGATATAAGTATAAACATCCTAAGAATAAATAGGTACATAAAATGGATAATTTCCATATTAAAATAAGTTGTGTTTCACCTTAAACTAAATAAATGCTGCAACCATACAAATTTCTTAAACAATAAAATGTTAGTAGAGTATAAGAGATTTTATTTGTAGAAGAAATGAAATGATATCTCTATCTGCTTATATTAAATAGAGGACTGGATATTATTGTAATAGGTACATAGATGGTAGAATAGATACATAGATGGTAATAGAGTTAATAGATATAGACAGACAGAAGGTAGATAGTTATATTATATATAGATGATGATAAATAGGTACATATAGGTAGAAAATAGATATGATTAGAAAATAATCAATACATACTATTATTAGTGAATGAATATTTTAAAAGTATGTGGATATTTGAATAATTTCAAGGTGATATTTTCTAAAAAAAAACACAAATTAAAACGTATTTAATTTTATGTTTCAAATATTTAGTAGATATCACCTTAAAAACATACTCAAATATAGAAACACTGATAATGAGGCAAAGTAGAATTACATCCAATTTCTCTTCCTGAGGCCAAAGAAACAAAAGTATTTCTACAGAATTCTGCTAGAAGTGCATAAATTGAATTTATTCATGAAAACAAGCAGGTAAATCCAGATTGATGGCCACTATAAGAAATGACTGACCTTTACCATCAAAATAAATCATGATCAGGAGAGTCAAACAGAGATTGAGGATGAGAAGTCTCTTCATGTGGCAGAAGAGGCACAACAAATAAATCTCAGTCCTGAGCACGTGATTTTGATAAATATGGTCCATGGTAAAATTTCCTATAATAACAAAACAACAATATCTTAAGAACATGAAAACAGTGCTAATTTGGAAAAACTCTTAATGGATATTTATGTTTTGGGAGATAATATATGGAAAATTATCCAATAACAGAGGCTTGATAATACACGTTTTATGCTCAAAAACACCTGTAAACAGTGGAGACAGTTAAAATTTGACAATAGTAGCAAAAAACTAGAAACAATTTTAAAAAGAAATACATAGAATTATATTAAAAGTAATTAAAGTCATCTACAGTTAGTGTAAATACCTAGGAAATAATGACTTATTTTATTATTGGATAAAACATTTACATCCATAACAGAAAAACATTTAAAATTTTCAGGTATATTTATTACGTATGTTAAATTTGTAATTATGAATGCAAGTGTTGAGTGTATTTAATGAGGGATTTTTAAATAAAAGTTCATGTTTCATGAAAAATGGGTATTTGGGTAGCTCAACAGTGAACAAACTATACAATTTTCAGAGGCTTTTGTTGCCAGAGGTAGATGAATATAGCTTTTTTTTGATGAAAATTTTAGGGAGAGTGGATAATTTTTTCAAAAGATTTCCTCTTCTAAGAAAATATTTAGAAAGTAGGTTGATTAAAAGTGCAGCAGGTCAGATAAAAATGAGTTTCTCCACAATTATTTGTGAACTAATTACAGGTTACTTATCACGACATATTTGGGTCTATTCAACATAATCACTTTAAAAAGGTTTTGTTTTAAATATTAAAAGATCTCATTTTTATCTACATTATTGTATTATAGAAAAATAAGATAAATAGAAATTTCACATTGATCCACTATATATGGATTTAATTCTTATAATATTTTAATAAAATTATGTCCATTGATCCTAATGGTAGAAATTTTATAGTCTTAAAATTTAGTAAATCACCAACTATGTTTACTAATCAAAATGTACCATGTACATCAATAGAACTGTCTCACTTCACTATATGTCATTATTTATTAAGAGAGTATATACTATACAATATTTCAATATTAACAATACATTTGTGAGACAGAGATAAATATTGTTGCTTTTTATTGTTGTTGTTTTTCAAAATTTTGTTGCTTTAAAATCCCACTTGTGTTAAAAAGTTATTTTTAGACAGATCCCAATGGAAGATTAGGCTTAATTCATCCCAGTTAGGTCCCTTTGCCTCTTTGTGTCTTTTTCTCTTACAATTAGGTCCATGGTGAATAGTGGCATTTCCTTAATTTTCACTCATTTCTTCTCACCCACCATATTGTAAACTCTCATGTGGTCCCAGGCCTTGCCTGTATGGATGGAACTATGGAAGAAGAAATACTAAATCAATTTGAGAGATTTGATTGTTGACTGAGATGAGATTGACAATTTTAATTCCCAAGTAAAAGCAGACTGTGTCAATTTGACATACAGAGAATAGAATCATCGGAAGACAAAATTAAATTAAATTATTACAAGAGAAAACTAAATTGTAAAATGTTATAAATGTGCTTGGGTATAAAAGTAAATGTAAAGTATTACAAAAGCATATGTGGTACTTATTCTTATGAAGGAAGAATTAAGTAATGAAATGGCCAAGAAGTACTGTAATATTACATAAATAATCACAAGCTTCCATTGGACAGTGACTGGGTAAAACCTGAAAGAATGAGCCATATGTTGATTTTTTTTTCTGTTTCAGACAGGAAATAGGCAGCTAAAGACAGTAAGACATGGGTAAGCAAGAATTTTTAAGAAATGGATATGTGTATCTAATGTCAAACAATAGAAGAATGCATGAAGAATAAATTAATGAGGGTGAAAGTATTAAATGTACTCATTCTAGTAAATAAATCTCCTTAGATCTACACTCCCAATATATGATTTTTAAACCTTTTTATAATTTTTGCATAGAATATATTCTATTCATGTTTCCCCTTTCTTTTAACTATTGCCATATCCTTTCTACCAACCCAACACTTTTTTCTCTTTCTTTAGAAAACAATAAAAAGAACAAATAAATCATAATAAAAATTCAAAATTCAAAACACACACACATTCCATTAAAACACAAAATCAGAAACTCCAATATAGTAGCAAAAATAAGATAAAAAATGTCCAAAAAAGAAATATTAGACAAAATGACATACCATTTTTTTTTTCTTTTTTTTTTTTTTTTTTTTTTGTTGGCCATCCACTACTGGGCTTGGGGCCTACACCTAATTGTGGTTAACTTTCACAGTCTAACTCCACTGGAGAATGTAGTGAGTTGGCCTGACACTGTTTCTATTTTAATGTTAATTTGAGCCTGCAAATCTATTTGCCCCAGAATGGGCCTGTAGACTAAGTGACCCTGTCCCCATTTAATTGTGATTGCTAAATAATAATAACTGGGCAAAAGTGACATAGGTGGGGTTGAGGTTTCACGAGCTTGGGCCAGAGAAAGTATCATGAGGAGGAAAAGGAGAAAGGAGAAGATGTTGATGGAGTCAAGGAAGAACATGCAAGAGATGAGCAAGGAAGCCATCATGAATAAGAGTCAAGAGAGCATGGCCAAGAGGGCTACCCAACTGGAGCTAAGAGCAACCAAGATGAGACATAGTAAGTTATCAAGATTATCATTAGGATAGTAGATTCTAACAGCATAGAGGGCAGACAAGTGCCCAGCTGTTTAGGGCTTATTGCAATTATAAAAGCTGTGAGTGTATCTTTCATGCCAGACCTCAATGATCAAGGTGGGGAAGAAACCCCAGGCTGGGGTTTAAATATTTAGTACTACAAGAGAAAACTAATTTTTCCTTTGCAAACAGTTGAAAATTGGAGATAAATTCCTGGCTAGAGATGGCAAGTTGTATCCAATAATTCTTATTGCTCCAAGACACAGCCAGGCATGGATCTGTGCAGGCCCTGTATATGTTGCTATATTCTCTGTGAGTTCATGTGTGCATCTGCTGTGTTTTTTCTAGAAAACAGTATCTTTGGGCCATCCTCTCACTTGGGGTCTTACAATCTTCTCTTCTACTCTTTCATATAGTTGTGTGATTCTTGAGCAGAAAAGTTTGATAAAGATGTTCCATTAGGGACTGTTACCAAATTTCTCACTTTTTATGCATTGTCCAGTTGTGGATCTTTGCACTGTTTCCCTTTCTTGACAGAAGGAAGCATCTATAATGATGGTTGAATGATATAGCAAAATGTTGTTGGAAGTCATTTTATTATTATGTTCCTTTTGCAGAACATTAAATCATGCTATGTTTTCTTCTAGGTGGTTGGCCTATCCAGTCTCTTATTTCTGGACACTCATGTGTCAGCTATGAGCTTTCTTGAGAAACAGTCCTTACAAATGATAAAATAGTGATTGGTTATATTGCCACAACATGTGTGCCACACTTCCACCAACATGTTATTCATCCTGATTACTTTTGTAGATGACAGGCTTTGTATCTGGGTTGGTGACTGCCTATCTCCTCTGATAATATGCAGAATGCATTGTAGTGGTATGGACATTAATCAGTAGGACTCTACTTAGACACCAGCTTGACTTCTCCTTCAATGAGAATTGTCAGTCTTCAGCAATAGGCTTTTATCACTATTTCATGGAGAACAACCAATAGCCACAACAATAGCTTCAGATGTGTGAGGCTCCTTTTCTGAATAACTGAGCTAGATGTAACCCTTTCCTGGAGCTGGAGATTTCACTTTGTGGTAAAAGATATTCAGTATTAATAGATTACTTTTAAAAACTACATTAATGTAAAGAAATTTGTGAGGTTTAGGTGTTAGCAGCCAAGAAAGTATGATCACCTTAATCCTAACAGATGTCTATATTTTGGTTATCACTATAAACCCTCTAAAATCCTTTCATCCTTGTGGCTAAATTTATTGTTCTAACACATTTTTCTCCATGTTGTGTCCATGAACCTGTGAACAGGTACTGACTTGCAAATGTACTTAGGAGTTCCCTTGGCTCCATTTGGCCAATCCACTTATCTTGTTGCTAGTTCAGTGAGCTGGCACTAGTTTTGCACCCTGGGATGTTTACTCTGGCTTATTTCGCTCTGATCTTTTAATGTCTGCTGTTTGGCAATAAAGTCCCAGTTGGGGTTTCCAGCCAACAGCAATTTGCATTTAGTTTTAGAGTCTGTGTTTTGCAATCTTAGTACCTACTCTTCTGCCTACATGAAGATATTTGCTCCTAGGCACACCTGAACCTGAAATGAACTGAAAACATTTTAGTTTTTCAACATGTCAAGCAGTAGAAGAAGAAAAAATACAGTCTCAGTACTCTGAACAGCTGTTGCTATAAGGTGATATTGCTAAGGAGCTCTAAACTGGAACCAGGCAAATGACATCTCTATAAGGATTCTACTATATTCTGGAGATCTCCAGCTGGAAACTTAATTGTAATTTAAACAGAGTATACAGAAACAGCTTTAGTGTTGCTATTCTCCATACTTTTATTGAATTGGATAATATAATCAATAAGTTACAATACTCTCTGGAGTGAAACTATAAAATTGTAAAGGCAGATCAATTTGGCATCTGCTTCCTAGATTCTCTACCTTCATGTACTATCTTATTCCAGGATTTTATGTCAAGTTCTCTCTCTCCCATGTCATTCACATCTTGATGTGCTGGCAATTGACTTCTTAAACTTTGTCCATATCCTACAGTAGAACCCAACAGGAAAGTAACCAAGCTTACTATTTCACACACACACACACACACACACACACACACACACACACACACACACACAGAGAGAGAGAGAGAGAGAGGAGGCTGAAGGCCTCTTTATGCAATGAGAAATATAGAGAGGATTTATAAAGTATTTTTGTAAAACTTACTGTATATTTTAAGGTTGGGTTGAATACATTTTTTAGAAAAATAACATTGCAATGCATAATTTGCTATCACTATGAGAAAGTAATGTAAAGACTAAGTGCTTTGCAAACTTATTTTGCTTTTACACTCCATATAGCAGTAGTTTTTGTTTGTTTTTTTGTTTGTTTGTTTGTTTGTTTTTGGTTTTTGGTTTTTCGAGACAGGGTTTCTCTGTGTAGTCCTGGCTGTCCTGGAACTCACTCTGTAGACCAGGCTGGTAGCAATAGTTTTTATAGCATTTTTGTATATACCTGGCTTTGCTTGAGTTTATTCAATCTGTCCTCTGCCTAATCTCCCTGTCCCTACACATACTGAAACACTTCCATCCCAGTATTCTCATTTCAGTTTGACATTACATGTGTTCAAAATCTTATATATGTTGGTAGTATAACACATTGTGACTACTATTGATGCCAATAATTGACTATCATATACTAGCTAGGAATATTTTGGGTTAAGCTTCTGTTATGCCATATTGGGTGAACATTTTGTTATGTTTATCCTCATATATTAGTAAGGAGTACTATAGATCTTTCTGAGTTATCCTGGTCACAGAGATGTTTTGTCTGACTAAAAGTAGAGTTTGGCAGGTAGCCTGAAGACCTGTGTAAAAATACATGGCCATTCCTTTGATGTTTGGGTGATCTCTCTCTCTCTCTCTCTCTCTCTCTCTCTCTCTCTCTCTCTCTCTCTCTCCTGTATATCTTTAAGAATATAAAGGAAAAATTAAATGAAGAAATGGTCAGAAATTTTAAAAATTTCCCATGGAGGTTCAGAGTAAGGAGTCATCTCAAGTGTCATGCCAAATACCAATGGAGTTGTGTTACTTCTAAAATTTACAATGATAGTTATTATAAATAGAGAAAAAGTTTAAAGACACTTGCAGGGTATTTGGCATAATTCTAACACCTCTCTGGATGTTTTAACTTTGCATAGTGAGATTATGAATTTAAAGAATGCTGCTCTGCTGAGCTTTGATGCTGCAGATACTGCTGATAAAATTACCCATGGCCTGAGGTCAGTATTTCCATTTTGGTCATGCTTCAAGAATAGCATATATAGCTTGATCATGCTAGTGTGAAAATAAAATTTGAAAGCAGCTTTGAAACAATAACAAAAAATTCATGGTCAGCAAAGACCACCAACAATTTGTTACATTAAGTCATAATAAAATATTAAGTCCCTGCAGGGGCAGGGTGACCAAAAATAAAGGCATGCAAAGGCGTGCCCAGACAAGTCCAAACAAGCCCAAGTGAGTAATGGGCTATCTGGTGTTTACTTCTCTCTCCCTCCCTTTCTGGGAGGTCCGAGGTTCTGCAAGTTCTGCCAGTTCTGCAAGTTCTGCAAGTTTCTGATGTTTGAAATATCCAATCATATGTAACTGCGTCAAATTTTCCCGCTCTCCCCAACCCCTACCCGTAAATATCCCAAGTTTCCTGGGTTCTGGGTTGGAACCTCTATCTCCTGCGTGAGATATGTTCCAGCCCGAGGGCCCTAGTCATTAAACCTCCTCTGCAATTGCATCAAGATGGTTTCTCATGTGTTCTTGGGTTCATGCAGGTCCGGACTTGGGTGAGGGTCCCCTTTTGGGGGTCTTTCACTAGCTCTTTTCGTTCTGTGAATACTTTTATTCCTGCCCATCATGTTAAAGTTTGTCTTTAACAACATAAACATGTTGGTGGCCAAAGTACATGGCTTGAAACTGAAAATGAATCCCCCCACCCCAGAGTTATTAATCTAACAGGCTGGCAAGCCAAGGACAGATAAAATTCTGTACAAAGCCTAACCAACTTAAGACAGAAATGTAGTGCTTTTGATACTGCATATTCCATGAATAGTAAGGAAGGCATTCTTGTTGGTATGACCTAAGACAGGCTCACTCTTATTTATGAAATGAAAAAGGGGGGATATGGACAGCTTTTGGGGCTGCTTGGCAGGAATCTGACATTGGCCAAGGACAAGGAAATGGGCTGCTTGGCAGGAATTTGACATTGACCAAGGACAAGGAAATGTGTTTCAGGCCGGAATCTGACATTAGCCTAGAACAAAGAAGTAATTTTGGGCTGGAACCTAAATCTTATGCTAGAACAAAGAAGTAATTTCTGGGGTAGGGGGAAGAAGTGAAGACCCCAAATTAGGGAGACCCTTACTCAAGTCTCAGGATATCTCGGCCACCCAACAACTCTCACAAGACACCGTACCTGGATGCAAATGGAAGAGGTTTATTAGGGAAATAGGCCAGCGGTCAAACTGCAAGCTCTCTCACAAGAGCAAGCAAGGTTTGGCACTGAGTGATGGGTACGGGGTCTTTTAAAGAGCAAAACCACAAACCAGGGGAATGGGGAGGGGGTGAGAGGTTGCCAAGGATACATAACATGAGAATAGTGATACATTCCAAAGAAAACCGCCCTAAAAGGTTAATGGCCATGGAAATTACCCAGTACAATCATTTTCTCAAAAATGTGGTTTCACCAAGTCACTGCCCTACCTTGTCATTTATCAACTATTTATTCTCACTAGCTCCAGCTGTAAAGCCACAGCTCTGTCATTGTATTTTTACCACCTGAATGACTTTCACTCCTACAGCCAGTTCCTGGAACTGGCCTGGCTTGACTGGCCTGGCTTGTTTCAGAGAAAATTTTCCATGTCCCTAAAAGAACTTAAAAGGCATCTATATATGTATATATCCTATAAAAATGATTTTTATAATTTTTCATTCTTCAGAAGGACTATATATTTGGGCCTTTCAGAATTCTAAACTTTTCTTTGTGTAGTTCTTTCACTGTCTTGGGTAGATTTATTACAAGATACTTCCTTTCCTGATGTCTTTCTGAATTGATATTTTCCCCTGATTTTTTTTCTTGGTATGTCTCTTGTTTAGGAAGCCTGTTGATGCTTCTGGTTTGTTTGTTTGGTTGGTTGCTTGGTTTTTGTTATTGTTATAAATTTTGTACCTTGCTACATTACTGGATCTGTTAGTCAGATATAAGTGTTTTATGATGAATTCTTTAGTACATATCAATATCATCTACAAATAAGGATAGCATAAGTCTTTCCAACATTATATTGAACAGAAGGGGACAGAGTGTCATTCTTCCCTTCTTTCTGATTTTAGTGACATTTTTATAGTTTTCTCTCTTTAGCATAGTGTTGGATACAAACTTGTTACATTTATTATTATTATTTGTTGCCGCCAGCAGCAACAGTTGAACCAGATTCACCTGCAAGAGAGGCTGAGGATGGGAAAGGGCGGAAAGAGATGAAGCCAGGACAAATTTCTCTGATCAATGTTTCGCGAGCCTCCCATGTCCCCTTTTCACCCGTGGAAGAGAAACACGAGAGGCAGAATTAGGGTAGTTACCACAGCAAGGCTTTACTCTTAAGTGAAGTCCGCGGAAGGGCCAAAGACAGGAAGAGGCACAGCTTAAATACACCCTAGAGTGACGTGTTCACTTCTGATTGGCTGTTCACTCATCACCCAATATTACGCCTCGGGATTGGCCAGTGACTTTGGCAGGCTTTCTGCCTTTGCAGCTGCGCAGTTAATTGTTTACCAGTGGGAAGGACACAATGTCCACGCCATCTTGGAATGGTGAATTATACCACCGCTAACAGTGGCTTCCTACATCTCCCCCTGTTTAAATTATTAATATGGAACAGCCTATTGCCTATTAAGTGCAGCACCAATCAAGATTCGAACTCAAGCCCAATCAAGCAAACTCTATCTTGGGGGAATAAGTGATCAAGAGCTTACAGCCCGAAGATTCTCCCTTACCCTACCAGGTGCAATGGAAACAAGTCCTCTGGGTGCAAGGGCTAAGGGGATGTAAAGAGGAATTGACACCAGTCCCTGTGCAATGGAGTATAGCTCCCAGGAGTGCAAGGGCTGTCAACCTACTATTCAGGTACCACATTTATTCAGGCAAGGGCTGGCTGGACTTAGACCTCTCATCGACCCAGTGCAATGGGCTGAACCCTTGGGGTGCATCGACTGAGGGTCTCAGTCATCGGCTACTTTCTTAGCCTAGATAGCCAAATTTCAGGGGGAGATCCTTGCTCCAAGGCTGCGAGTGCTTGGGCGCTAGCAACCTTGTCACGTTTTTGTTGGGCTCTGAGCTTACAGACCAACCATCATGAACACTAATCCACAACATAGGGCTGTACCAAGCAGGCCTATTCCCACCCTTTAAGAAAGAGAGAAAGAAAGAAGGAAAAGGTGGAGGTAGGCCAAGAAGTAAAATCGCCAGGGGTAACAGGGTCCATCCGCACTCCATCAAGGCTCAAGATCCGGATCTGCAATTGCTGTTGCACCTGGTCCAACGTCCTAGTCCAATTTCCTTTTAAATAAGCAGAAAGATTATGACTTTGAACAAATGTATCATTCACAAATCTCAGAGGTGTAATACCTGGATGTGGGGTTGCTGACACGCAGCTTATTTGAACCATATCCGTGAGCTGCTCCACATGGGCCTGGAGCAAATCAACTCTCTGATTGACCAAAGTCTCTTTTATGTCTCAATAATGATGTAGTAGGGAGAGTTTCAGGATCAGCTTCTACTGGGATGGGCACAAAGGTAAGCACATGCACAACCAAGGCTAGGTCTAGTGATCCTTTCCAACATTGTGCCAAAAGGCATGTAACATTCTTACAATCCAAGATATCAGAATTATTCTGAAAGTTGGATAACATAAAGAAAAATGGAGGGTCCACACACACCGACACCGGTTGTGCAGATGTATTCTTAAACACCTTATTAATTTTAATGTTATTCAAATGGCTAGAGATATTAGATCATGTAGCTGAAACATTTTGTACTTCATGAAATATACCATTTAACAAAACAAAGGCAGATACACCCTTTTTTAACATTCTAACAGTGGCTACAACACATAATTTAATTGTGTTGAAGCAGGGTAAACTCAAGAAAATACACATATGATTTAATTTAGGACTTGTATTCCTTTGAAAATATCAAACAGAGGTTTAAATCCTCCTATGGTAAGCTTAAGATGAGGTTTTAGCCAAATAATATCTCTTTACAACTTTTAAAAATCGCTAAGAGCAAATCAAGATTAAAAGTAAACCATTTTCTTTTGCATGTACACTCACAAGTCAGAAGATGGCGTTAGATCCCCACCACAAATGGTTGTGAGCCACCATGTGGTTGCTGGGAGTTCAGCTTTTATAATTTAAATTAAGTCCAGCCTTTAATGGCTGAGCCATCTCTCTAGCCCCATCTGATTAGGATATAACTGAGGTCTCAAATATTGAAAGACACTGTCTTTGAATCCTTTTTTGGAGTAACAAGTACTCTAAAAAATTTTTTAAAGCTCGTTATATTGGAGCAATGGCTTGCAGCAAAAATTTCTTTAGAGAATTCCACTAATAAAGTATCACACAATGAATAATACACACCAAAAGATTTAACCTCTCAATTTTTGTATTAAAGCAGCAAATATATATATATATATATATATATATATATATATATATATATTAAAACATTAACCATTTTCTGAAGCAATTATTTCTAACAAATATCGCTTCATAGGTTCTTAAAAATTATGAATAAATTTACTAACTGTAAATCTCTCACCTTTACCAGAAACGTAAAGGGAAGGTATAAAACATCTTTTATATAAGCATTTACTGAAGTGGTAGCTGGAGTAGGCAAGTTAGGCTGTATAAATCTTAAATTTGAACTTTATTTTGGATTAATTTAATAACCAATCTTTTTAGTCCAATGAGAATATCGGATAAAAGCTAACCTTATTCTCTAATAATTGTTACATACATTAGAGGAATCCAAAGCATCTCATCTTTAACAACTTTGAATATAAAGGAATTAAAATCATAACTTTTAGTCCACAGACTGTTGTATAGTCTTTGAGTCTTAGATTTATCTCTCTTCTCACAAGAAACAATGAAATCCTGGTAAGCACATTTCTAGGACCAGGTCTGAAGACTCAGAACAAAAGGAATGCTTAACACCTGAGCTTCTACAGCTGCAGTCTGCATTGTCTTAATTCAAATGTAAATGCACTTAACCTCCCTCTGCCTGCTCTCTGAGGCTTGGCTACTCCAAATTGTGTGGTTTTGATTTTAACTTAAAACCTTAAATTTAAACTGTGAACCTTAAAAGACACGTGTTGTATCTTTTCTCTATCTAAAATTAACACCAAGTAGATTACCTTTATGCTATAAAGTTTTACTGCCACAAAACAAAGTGTAAAATTTAATGGAAAACTTGTAGCATTGTATAACTCAGGCTGCTGGAGGGTGTGCCTGAGGCTGGGGCAACCAAGTAACACTCAATAGCTGTAAACAATGGAGGTGCTTCAGCATTTGAATGTACTGGCAAGGAAACAGGCCAAGATCTGACTATGGCCCACAGTGGTATACTTATCACCAAATCGAACATAAGTGTCAGGAGAATCAGAACCGTAATCTTGCAATCTAGCTTCATTCTTCACAATCTGCACCAGCCGCGTAGGGACCCAAATTAATTGTTTTCACCTGTGGAATAAGCACAAACAGCCCCCCTTCCTGGCCATGGTTTGGGCCTATCTTGTCCCTGACCTTGGAGAAGGACAGCAGCCCTCTGTAAATTAGCTGCCGCTAGTCCTGCATTAGTAAGGGTGTCTCCCAAACCGCATTCAGCTGTGGCATTTTCAAAGATCATCTGTTCTATCACTGGCATTGCTTGCTCCGGTTCCCCAAAGATTCTGCCATAAAGGAGGATTCTTTTTTCTTACACTCTCTCTCCACCCGCCAGTGGAGGTTCCATAAGCTTAAAGAGCTCTGCAGTAGCCTTTGTTCCTTTTGAGTACTCTATCCTATGGACAGGACCCTTGGCCTGCTTCTGTTGCCCAGGCTTTCTTGCCTGCTTCTCTTTTCCAGGCCCTTTGGCCTGATGATGGCTAACACGCTCTCTGGTTCTGATAGCCTGGAGTGGACCTCTCTTGAAACCTCTTGACTTGCCCTACTAGCTGTGTTTTGGGCTGGATCCTCACAACACAAATAAGGTAAAAGTGAAAACAACACAAACAAGAGGCCAACTACTGCAGTGGCGGCAGTGGGTGAATATTCGCTAGCAATGAAGGCTTCTACCCCAAGCATACCTTCCAGAGACGTACCTCGAATCCTGTAGTCTTTTAACCCACCCCGATTCTCGGGGGGGGCCCTTCCGCAGTGCCTTGAAATTCTCGGGTTTTGGCTCCAGTTGTTGCGCACGCCTCCCGTGTCCCCCCCTCACCCGTGGAAGAGAAACACGAGAGGCAGAATTCGGGTATCACCACAGCGAGGCTTTAATCTGTATCAGCAGAAGCAGAAAGACGTGAAAGGGCCAAAGACAGGAAGAGGCACAGCTTAAATACACCCTAGAATGACGTGTTCACTTCTGATTGGCTGTTCACTCGTCACCCAATATTACGCCTTGGGATTGGCCAGTGACTTTGGCGGGCTTTCTGCCTTTGCAGCTGCGCAGTTAGTTGTTTACTAGTGGGAAGGACACGATGTCCGCGCCATCTTGGAATGGCAAATTATACCACCGCTAACAGCGGCTTCCTACAGATCAAGGCTCAAAGTTTAATGTAGTACCATCAAATAAAAAGGGGAAGACCCAACCCCCACAAGAAGAGTCTTCTTCGTCACTTCAGCTCAACAGCATGGGTGGGTGAGGGGTATGCATCCTTAATCATTGTAGGGTGGAGGTGTAATAAGCAAGCTCAGCAGGCAGTCTATTCAACTCAACTCCTGTGGCAGACTTAAGGTCTCCAATGCAGGCAGCTTCCCAGGTCTTTTGTTATTCATTCTCTAGTGGTAAACAGTGTGTTCCCACCTGCTCAGGCTGACAAGCTGGCAGCCTAGGGGAAAGGTACAGTTCAATTATTATTATTATTATTATTATTATTATTATTATTATTATTATTATTATTATATTGAGGTGTTTCCTCTGCATTCCTAGATTTTTTTCAGGATGCTTATAATGAAGAAGTGTTGGGTTTTATCACAGGCCTTTTCTGAAGCTATTGAGTTAGTTTTCTGAAGCTATTGAGTTAGTTTCTGTCCCTGAGTCCATATTCTGGCTTGTATTTTTTGATTTGTATGTGTTGAACCATTTCTACATCCATGGGATGGAGATGATTTGATCATGAAATGATCTTTTTTGACATGTACTTGATTTGGTTTTCAAATATTCTGCTGCGAATTGTTATTCTATGTTCCTGAGCAAGCTTGTCTAATACTTATCTTCTGTTGGTCTTCTGTTTTCAGTTATGATATCAAGTTAATACTGGCACTGTAAAAATAATTTAGAAGTGTCCCTCCTTTTCTACTTTATAGAATAATTTGGGCATTATTGGTATTAGTAATTTGAAGGCCTGATGGAATTCTTTCTTGGGTATATCTAACTCTGGGATTTTTTTTTTTAACATAAAAATTTAAGCAGTGCTTCTAGTTTATTGTTTATTATGAGTCTTTTAAAATTGTTTAATTTATCTATATATAAATTTGGTAGGTCATATGCACCTATAAATTTAGTTATTTCTTTTAGATATTATGTGTGATGAAATATAGAATTTTCAAGTATGTCATTGAAATTATCAGATTTTTTAGTGTTTCTCATAATTATTTTATTTTAATTTCTTTTGCTTTATTTTAATTTGAGTATTCTCCCTATTTCCCTTGCCAAACATGGCAAAAAGTTGTCAGTAAACCAATCATTTAAAAAAAACAACTGTTTTTCATTCTTTTTTAATTTTTAAAATTTCAATTTCACTCATTTCAGCCTTGATTTTGTTTTTCTTGTTTCTCCTTTATTTTGATAACTAAATTTAAAAAAAAAATGTTTTCTCTTATATTACATCCTGATTGTGGTAACTACTTCCTCTTCAGCTCCTGCTTCCTGCTGACCTAGATCCATACTATTTCTCTCTTCTTAAAAGACAAAAGGCTTCTAAAAAGCATCAACAAAAAATAGAAACAGGAAACAAACAGATTTCTAAGGTATTATAATAAAATATGTTATAATATCATAAAACAAAACCATATCAAAATGAGACAAAATGAATAAGCAGAAGGAAAAGAGCCCAAGAGAAAGATAGATTAAAAGACCCACTTGTGTCTTTAATCTCAGCACTTGGGAGGCAGAGGCAGGCAGATTTCTGAGTTCAAGGCCAACCTGGTCTACAGAGTGAGTTGCAGGACAGCCAAGGCTATACAGAGAAACCCTGTCTCTAAAAACCAAAAAAAACAAAAATAAAAAATACAAAATAAATAAATAAAAGACCCACTTGTTTACACACTCAGAATTCCCATAAAAACACAAAATCAGAAGTCATAAAAATATACAAAAGATATATAACATAAAGGAAAAGCAGAGGAAATAAACCAAAATAAATGAAAATATGAATATATAAAAATGTAAGCATTTAAACCAGCCCTGTCTTAACATAATTAGACTATGAGATTTTAACGTAAAGAACATGCAATGACACTGCTGAGCTAGTTTTTGGTTGTCCAGCTACTGTTGGGCATACAACCTACCAATAAGAGTGTTTTTTTTCTCTGTACAGCCTACCCATACAGGCTACACATAAGACTGTTTTTTTTCTCCTCAAGAAAGTCTTATACTTTTTTTTCTATCAGATTTTGTGTATCTAGTTTTGATTAATTTGGTACTAATTTTGTGCAAGTTGGAAAGTATAGATCAATTTGGATTCTTCTACATGAAGCCATCCAGATTGACTAGCAAAATTTGTTGAAGATGCTGTCTTTACCAGTGCATATTTTTGGCTTTGTTATAAAAAATCAGGTGTTCAGAAGCTTATGTATTTGTATCTAGCTCTTCAATGTGATTCCATTGATCAGTATGTCTATGTTTATCCTAATAAAATGCTTTTTGCTGTTTTTACTGTAATATTGCTTCAAGTGTAGAGTGAAAAATTATAAAGGCCATTTTATGAAATATGTGTAGATTTCTTGCCCTTAGATCTGGGCAGAAAAATGCAGGTCCCAGAACGCGGAACTGAAAATAAGATTTTGAGCCCCCCAGGACACTTGCTGGATGAATTACATTCCTCAAGCCTCAGGCAGTAGGCCCACCTATGGGTGGGAGAGGCCCAAGGCAGGAAGATACATTCCTGACCACAGATAAAGATACTGCCACCTAGGTAGGGCTATAACCTGAAGAAGTGAAGATAGTTAATCTGAAATAGTTGGTAAATGACAGGGTGGGTTTCTCTGGAATGTTTCACTATTCTTATGTTATGTATCCTTGACAACCCCTCACCCCCCTTCCCACTCCCCTGGTTTGTGGTTTTTCCCTTTAAAACCCTCCACGGACTGGATGTTGGGGTTGAACTCAACTGAGTGTGTAGTGAGACCGCTGGCTGCCAGGTTTCTTCCCTAATAAGCCTCTGCTGATTGCATCCAGGTATGGTTTCTTGTGATCTTTGGGTGGTCGTGATCTCCTGAGACTTGAGGAAGAGTCTTCCGAGTATGGGGGTCTTCACAAGTATCTATCTATATATCTATCTGTCTATCTTTCTATCATCTATCTTTCTGTCTATCTTTCTCTCTCTCTCTCTCTCTCTCTCTCTCTCTCTACCTTTCTAACTATCTATCTATCTAAAGACAGGGTTTCTCTGTGTAGCTCTGGCTGTGCTGGAACTCACTCTGCAGACTAGGTTGGCCTCAAACTCAGACATTATTATGTAGAAGTGTTTTAGGGTTGTTTTTCCATATGAAGCAGAAAGTTTCCCTATCATGATCTATGACAAATTGTATTATGGTTTTGTTGAAGAATCAATTTAAAAAGAGTTGGTTCTTTGGCAAAATAAATAAGATTGACAAACCTTTATCCAAAGTAAGTAAATAGTGAAAAGAGGAGCTACAAATTAACAAAATCAGAGATGTAAAGAGAAGCATAAGAATATAAACAATTATAAGGACATAATTTAAAATTCTGTACTATACCAAAGTAAAAAAATTCTGAAAGAAATAGATACTTTTTAATACATATATACACCAATTTAATTAAAGCAACTTAAACAGATCTATAATTCCTAGTGGAGTGGAAGTTGTCACTAAAATTTTCTCAATAACAACAAAAGCAAAAAGTAACAATTACAAATCAGGGCCAGATGATTTTACCACAGCATTCTGCCATACAAAATAAAACAGAAGTAACATTGGCCAATTCATTTTAAAAGGCGATCATTTCCCTGATACCTAAACCATATAGAGAGCCAAGAAAGAAACATAATTACACAATGAATTGAATATATAGAAATTAGAAGAAAATAGCTACTAATAGAAAAATTCTCAATAAAAAGGTGCAAACTAAATCCAATATCATATCAACATTACTTACTACAATCAAAAAGGTTTCATCCCAGAAATGCACAGATAGTTAGTTCATCATATGTAAAGCAAACACAATTCAGAGTATGTATAAATTGGGAGACAAAAACAATATGATCATCTCATTACAGGCAGAAAAGGTCTTTGACAAAGTTTAACACCCTTTCATGATAAAGGTCCTGGAGAATTCGATATAAAAGAGACATAGCTCAATATAATTAAGGGAGGTTACAGCAAGCACATAGTAGATATGAACCATGAATTCAGAGAAATTCAAAGCAATTGCACAAAACCCGGGATCTTAAGAGGCTGTTCAGTCCCTTTATAACTACATAGCTGGTGAAATAAGGCAATTAAATTAGATCAAGGAGATGCACATTGAAATGGTAAAAATCAAAGTATCTTTATTTGCAGGTTATATGGCAGTATATACTGAAGACTTCCAAACTCGGGAGACCCTCACTCAAGTCTTGGGAAGTCACAGCCACCCAAAAACTCGCAAGACACTGTACGTGGATGCAATCAGCAGAGGCTTTATTAGGGAGAGTTGGCCTGCCAACAGTCAATTTGTTTGCCCACACAGGAGCTGAATTGACAAAGACTGGCTGGTTGAGGGGCTTTTTAAAGGGGAAAACCACAAACCAGGGGAGCGAGGAGAGGGTGAGAGGTTGCTAAGGAAATATAACATAAAAATATCGGAGAATTCCAGAGGAACCCAACACTCTATACTCATTGTTCTCAAAAATGTGGTCTTGCCATGTCTCTTGCTCTACTATTTCTCAGTTGCTGCCCTGTCACTTGCTCAACTATTTCTAAGTTGTTGCCCTGTCATCGTGGTTACTAGTTTCTCAGCCCCACCTAGATGACTTGCATTCCTCTCTTCCTGAAACCGGCCAGTCCACATTTTTAGCTTGCTTCAGAGAAAATTTTCTATGTCCTTTAAAGAAAAGCCTGTATATATTTTATAAAATGATTTTTATAATTTTTCACTCTACAATAAAAGTAACCCTAAAAACACTGCCAAGAAACTGCTACAAGTGAAAGACTCTTTCAGCAAAGTAGCAGAATTAACTCACAAAATTAGTAGACCTTCTGCACACAAATGACAAATGGACTGAGAAGGAAATCATGGAAACAATGCCTTTCACAACAGGCTCAGAAAATACAAAATATCTTGATTTCACTTTAACCAGAAAAGGGAAAGAGTTTAAAACATTAAAGAAAGAAACTGAAGAAGATATCAGAAAATGAAAAGATCTCCCATGCTCATACATCAGTTACATTAATATGATAAAAAATAGCCACCTACCCAAAGCAATCTACACGTATAGCCATGAGTTGAAGTTAGAGGTGTTTGAAGTTTGAAGTTGTTTTCTAAGGCCTTAAAGTAATTATTAAATTGTAAGTTTTAATGCCTCAGTTTTTTAAAGTACTCAGTCCTGTAATCTTTCTGATTGGGGTGCTTTCATTTTTGACCATATATTTGGGTAAATGGTGTTTTTATTTTCATTTAGTTCTATCATTTTGTTTAAATTTTGTTTTGTTTCTTTTTTTTTTGTCCATTTTTCTACATCTGCATGTTTTTTGGTATCCAAGTGTTTATGTATTTTGTGTAATTTCCTATTGATTTAAGGTTTATAACATATTGGTCAAACAAAAGGCTAAATATTATTTCAACTTTTTACATGCATAAGGCTTTGTTTATATGATCAATTTTGAAGAAAATCTCATTGGCTCCTGAGAAGAATATCAACTCCTTAATGACTGGATGGAATAGCATGTAGATCTCTTTTAAGTCCATTTAGTTTATGGTATAATTTATCTCTATGTATTTCTTTTTACATTTTGTGTAGATGGTATAGCTTAATATCTCACCTAATATCTAATGCACCTAAGTCACTTGTAGGGCCATGAAAGCGGTCTTGGTTTTTTGATAGAAGAACTGGCTGAAAGTAGCCCAGAGACCCTGCAAGGGATGGGTATCTATTCTGCTGTGCTCCCAGAATCCAGACTCCTATCACTTGGCATGGAACTCCATTAACTTGCACTGTCAGTCATGCAGGGCAAGGCTCCTACCAACCCAATTACAGGTAGAGAGTGTGATTACAGGCCTTAGCCTCAAGAGATTTATATACTAATGAGATACCTGAAGGCCAGAGGGCAGAGCCAATTAAACATTTTTCCCCAGACCCTCCCCCCTTTCTCCCTCCCTATTTAACTTAGGTCTGCCCTGAGTTTCAGGGGGTGGGGGAGTGCACATTCAGACTCAACCATCATCTATCATGCCAATAAAGTCATTTTGGAAGCCCACAGACTTTCTCAGTTTATGGGGCCTCCGTCTTGCAGCTTCCCTGCATTCCAGCTGCTGACTTCCACAGTCACTGTATACACAAATACTATATAGTTTAAATAAATTTTACTATCTGGCCTAACAAAGCTCCCTACAGGACTTGTAGACTACCCAACAAAATCAAATCAATAACCTCCAAAAGCTCCCCTTCAAAATGTTAGCCATGGTAGTCCAAGACACTACAAAAATATTAGCTTTTGTTGTCATCCTGGTTGTCTTTTATGTATTCAAGGTAAATATTGATTATTGAAAATACCATAATGTCTTTCAGGCATAGGCCCATGGACCCTTTGAGCTTTACTTCACCTGAAATCCTCCTTCCTGAGAACTAATTTTCAGGGGACCAGAAGCTGGTGTCATGATAGAAGCAATCAACAGTCCTAAACAGCTAGGACACATAGGAACTCCACTTTGTAGTGCATACACACCTTGGCAGTAACTAACAGTTCTCTCATTGTAATTAAGGCCTTCTCTATAGGAGGAAAATCATGGCTAGTACTGGAAGGCATAGGGAGATCATGGATTGAAAGAGAATCTCCTGCTACCACTTACTAAACCAGAATGATTACTAGCTGCTTTATAAATATTTATCCTTATACACACAGAAATGTTTGACTCTCACTCTTCATCAAATAAATTTGTGTACAACAGATGGAGGTCATTACAGAAAACCACAATTGACCAAAATGCAAAGAGAAGAACATGGGCTGTTCGTTTTTTTGGGTTTGGTTTACCTTACTCAATATAAAGTTTTCTAGGTCTATCTATTTGCTTTTAAATTTTATGATTTTATTTTTTTTTAAGCTGAGTAGTATTTCATTGTGCCTATGTTCTTTGTTCTGTTCAAAAACTGATATATCTCCAATGAAGGTTCTCAAAGAAGAAGCTGGAAAATTATAAGAGCCAGAGGAACAGGAACTCTACTGTGTGGTTGATTTTCCTAGAAATGTCAAAAAGATAAACTATGAACAACATGGCTGCCTAAACAAGAAAAGAACAATGGTAACTCAAATAGACATCTTCACATGGTATTTGGGGAATGTCTTAGCTAGGGATTTACTGCTACAAACAGATACCATGACAAAGACATCTTTTAGAGGACAACATGTAATTGGGGCTGGCTTACAGGTTCAGAGGTGCACTCCATTATCATCATTGTGGGAGCATGGTAGCATCCAGGTAGGCATGGTGCAAGAGGAGCTGAGAGTTCTATATCTTCATTTGGAGGCTTCTAGGAGAAATATGACTTCCAGACAGCTAGAAAGGCATTAAAGTGAAACCTAATAGATGTGCACCTACTTCAACAAAGCCACACCTTCAAATAGTGCCACTCCCCAGGCAAAGCATATACATACTACACAGAGAATTATACAAGTCCCTATCTCTTGAAAAAGAATGACAGACAACTAGGAAATACTAAGATCAAGATAGGCTGTGTGTTCATGGAACAAAACCACATGATTGTTGATCTAATACCAAACTAGGCTGTCTGCTCTGGAATCATATATATATATATAAGTAACATTATAAGGACTAAGCATGTTGTATTTGTATATTTATGAATATACACAGACAAACACAGACACACATAAGTAAATAAAGGAAAAGAAGTCAAGTAGCTTAGAGACAGCAAGTGTTAAGAAGTACAGGTGAGAGGTTTGACAGAAGACATGGAAAGGGAAGAATGGTTTAATTATATTTTTATTTCAGAAAATAAAAACAAAAAATTCACATGTACACATGTACGAGTTAGAGATAATACTATTCATTAACTTTATATAATAAATATATGCATAATATTTGTATTTCCACAAACATTCATGATATATTGTCAGTGATATTTCTTGTTAGCTATGCTGTCAGTCATATCTGACATGATTGTTCTCTGATGGTATTTGGCAGAAGCAACAGAGATTAGAGAGCAGAGAGATGGTTTGGTCCTACTAGTCAATCTGTGCAGCTTTCAATTCCAACCAATCAGTGACACCTGCATGTGGTAATCATTCTCCTTGGTTACAAGTGTTGGCAGAAACCAGAAACCTATTTTGCAAGCTAGAGCAAAGAAGTTAAATATAAATGTGAAAATACTCCTCATGAGGATGCTTTAAATTCCCTTTAAGGAATTTAAAGAAAAGGGTGAGAGTAAAGAGCTTTGTTCTTTTTAATTATACTTTAGATAGAGATTTTAAGTAAACACAGCACTGGAGGAAGAGCTGGGTGGGTGTATTATCTTCTATGGTTCATGATAAGAATCTGAAATGCAGACCAGTATCCAGCATGAGGCTTTAAACTGCTGTGCTGTGCCTGTTATTCCAGTCGTCTTTTCAGTTCCTTGTTAGAGCTGTGTGAACCTTTCATCTCATGAAACTTGCCAACTTCAGGAATATTTTATGAGTTACAAGCTTTGCAAGTTTTGCAGAATACATTCAAACATCACTTTTGCAGGCAGCAGGGCTACAAATATTTTCCTAAGATTAAAAAAAAGAATTATATAAAAAGAAACCATGGAAAGAAAGCCAGTAGCTTTGCCCACATTGTTTTCTTAAATCTCCTGTTCTATAAGCACACATGCAGCTGGACTTGAAGGCAGGCTCGACAGACCGTCCTGCAGAGGTTTTCATCCCAGTCAAAGCTTTTTCTACAGTGACACACAGAATATGAATAATAATATTCCTTTATTTTTACAGGCATGCTCAGGTAAAAGAAAATATTACTAAATAAGTTAGTATCATTATTTTACTTCCAATTAATAGCACTGATGTATTATTTTAATAAATCTAACTTGTTATTTTAATGTTTAATTAACTTGGTATCATGTGAAGTCTACCACACAAATTTTCTAAATGTCTAAGATCATAAAATATATTTGCCCAATGTCTAAAAGAGTAATTTTTTTCTTATTTACTTTATATCCTGCTCACTGTACCCCTCCGAGTCACTTCCTCCCATGAGTCTTCCCCCATCCCCTCTTCCCTTCTCTGTTGAGCAATTGGGTACCCCCTAGCTATCCCCTACCCTAGTATATCAAGTCTCTCTGAGACTAGATATATGTTCTCCCACTAGGGCCATACAAGGCAGATCAACTACTGAGTAATGTCTGTATAATCCCTCATGGCACCAGGAAATAAGAAAAAATGTTGCCAAGTAGGGTAAGTCTGCTGTTGTTTTCAATTAAAGTATTCTAAAAAATTGACCTGGGGTCTACTTCTGGTTTGTGTAGCATACCTCCACCAGTGGCCTGTCTTGTGTTAAACAATACAGTAATTATAGACTGTATAGAACATGTCAGCATCAATGCAGTTTATGTTTCTATTTGCTATTTTACAACCACTCAGTCTTTCATACATAGGTGAGGTAGCTTTAAAAATCATCTTAAGGTCTTTCTGAATTACAATTTTATGGCAGAGACATTGCTTATTATTATATGGTAAATGCCTCAGCTGATCTACCCAGATAAATCTCAGAGGTTGTTGGGGGATAATAAAAAAAAAATCTCTTTTTATTTTGCCTATAGAAATAGGAATTGTAATCATCATGATACCAGAAACAGTCTGAAGGAAAAAAAAATCAACTTACTGTAAACTAAATTTTCAGTCAGAGAAAAAAGACCTAGTGTACTAAGCCACCATAGTGTGTCTGCAGAAGAGTCACTCTTATCCATGGATTTTCATTAATCAGTCATCAACCATAGAAGACCATAACAGATGTGTGTGTATAGCACCTGTTAATGAGGCCCCTCAGGCTGTAATAACTCAGTCCAGCACCTTTGTCACTTCATGTTCCTCTTCAGTAAAAGTGATGTCTGCCCAAGGCTTCTTTTAGAGCATATTCTATCCTCAGAACACACTGTTCTTAAAGTGAACGTGTTGATTCTTTGTGTCAAGATAATGGGAAATAAATGCGTATTGATGCTCACCTTTGAGCAGTAACAACTACTTGAAGTGAGATCTCTATCCATTGAAATTGGTCACACTTCCCCTAGGTGAGACATGACTTAAACTGGAAATACTAATTAGAACTTCATGCATCCAGTGTATTTTAAAGTAAATGTTAAGGATACCATGCATTAAAACATACACACATATATGAATATATGTTTTATAGATGGTATATAGTATGAAACTAAGAAAAAGAATAAACACTAAGTGTCTAAGACAACTGAAGTGTCACAGCCTACTTATGAATTTTAATAGAGATGAGAGATGTGTGTACAATGACTTGGATCTCAGCTACTATGTAATAGAGAGATTTTCTACATATTCTTGTGCACTAGACCTCATGACACATTTAAGAATGAAATATCAGATAAAATTTATATCCCAGGCCCATGGTTTAGTTACTTAGAGAAACAGAAGATTCAGAGGTAGACACCATATGAGTAGTAGAATTAAGAACCCAATTTTCTCAAGCAGGCACAGCAGAGCAAGGAGTGGGGAATAGCAAGATGCAAATGATCTGGCAAAGAAAATGGAACAGAGAATCTTTAGAAAGGCAAGAAGGAGGTAAAGGCAGATAAAGGTAGTAGGTAGGTATAAGAATGTATTAAGGCACCATAAAGAAACATACTGTTAACTATTTACCTAAAAATAAACTTGTATGTATATATGTATGTATGCATGTATACATGTATGTATATAGCTCTGTGTATAAAGATGCATGTATAGGTTAATGAACTTTTCTTATCTTTAATGAGGGTACTTCTTCTGAGAGACAAACCCCCCAAAAAAGCCAATCAACCAACCAACCAGCCAAACATACAACAGGTGGCAAAACCCTGAATGCCACGCAACAGAATCCTTTATTTGATTTGCTCACCAGAACTAACAAGAGACTCCAAAAAATATAGCCTATTGTTATTGCCTCCTTTTTAAACCACCCCCCCAGGAGGTAGAAGGTAAATCTGTATTATTTAAGACACATACACTTCAGAAGCAGCACTCCGAGATTTCTGAAGTAGAACTTTCCTGAATACCCCTTTCTCAAGACTAGTTAATTGTACCAAAAAGCATATGCAAGCTTTTAAAGGAGGAATTCAGACACGAGTCCTACCTAGCTATGGGTCTTATGAACCACATCAACAAGGAGATCATCATGACATCCTAAGGATACAGTAGTAGAACACATGCCTTGGTGGCAGCTAACAGCTATAGTTGGACTTCAAACCTGCACAACCAGAGAAAAACTAGGTCTGATATTGGGAACCTAGCTTACTACTCACTGCTAGTGAAGTCCCATTGATTGATGGTGAATCTACAACCACTAATTTACTAAACTAGCATAATTTTTTAACAATTTATAAACATTTGTTTTTATACATAGTTTAAATATAGCCTTTATCCATATTCAAGCATACTTCTCTTATCAACAGACAAAGAAGACTACAGGAAACCATAATCAATCAAAATGCAAGGCTGTGAAACACAGTCATAATGGATACATTTACAAAACACTCCTTCACACAAAGCACAGGGAATAAAAGGGTCAAACAGATTGTAAAGAGCCAGACGAGCAAGGAGTTTAATTTTAGGGCATGGTTCCTGATAAAATCAGAACCTCTAACATAAGGTCTCACCACTATACCTGCCCAAATGTGAACTGAACAAGGATAATACCAATGAAAATGCCAAAGTGATGTGGAAGCCCTTGAGGCCTCAATCCTATGCAACCCTACAGGCAACTGAGTAAAGCCAGGAATAGGACAGGTGATGCTTCCTAAGAAAGAGGGTTGCAATTGGTTGTCCAAATGATATATATTAAAAACATACATAAAAGTAACAGACTTATTTACATTATACTGACTGAGAAGTTATATTTATGACTATATATGTATATACATATATGCATACAATAATAATTAGTAAAAGAAAGCAGGCTATTAATTTACAAAAGAACAAGAATGGTATATGGAAAGATTTGGTGAGAGAAAAGAGAATGAAGAAATGCTTTAAATATATTATTATCTTCAGGCAAAAAAAATGTCTTTTGTCAAATTTTTCTAAAGCCTATGAAAGTAAAATGAAGTATATATAGTTTCATAATACATTAGGATTACGAGCTAAGCTTAATATCCTTATTACCATGCTCAAAATGTAAAATGAGACCACAAACCCTAAAGTGGAAAAGCAACACAACATCTAAAGCTTCCAGAGATATTTTGTGTGACCCTTAACAAAGGAAGCAGTATCTGTCTCCTATTCTTTTATCTGCTTTTGGGAGTCTTCCTACACGGTTGCCTCATACAGCATTAGTTAGAGTGGAGATGTCTAGTTTTTTGTTTTTTGTTTTGTTTGTTTGTTTGTTTGTTTGTTTTAAAAACAAACTCTATATTGTGCCCTTCCCCCAGGCCCAAGCAGGCCTGCAAGTCATTTACCACAATAGACCAAACAACAGTAGGACCTGAGAGGCATTGCATTGCTGGCCTTGGAGCCCTGCAGTCTGCTACTGGGCTAAGAAGAATGGACCACCTGCTGAGCTTGCCTTGACACCTTGACACCTGCTATCTTCTTACCCAGCACCTGGGCTGAACCGAGAAGAGACTCTGGGGGGTGGTGTTCCCCCTTTATATGTGAAAGCAAAATATTAAACTTTGGGCCTTGATCAGAATACGTTGTCTTGGCCCCACATTTCTCTCGCCCTCCATTCCCTTTCATTCCCAGCTTTCCTCTCAGGTGAACCCAGTTCCCATAGCCACTGGAAACTACAGAATAGTGCCCACCCATGGAACCTGAGAACAGCTGAGGAACACTGTCTTGGTGGAGATCCGTGGAAAATGGAAGAAAAAGCAGAGTATCCAGAGCACTTGGTAAACAAAGAACAGCATTGATGCTATCTAAGTTATGGCTGTGTTTACAGAAAGTGTGTTTCAGTGGGATACAGGTATAGATTTGAGTAAGCATTGACCTGATGCAAGCTCATCTAGGAGGTGACAGTGAGTTGGGGATAGGAGAATATTCAGCAACCTCAAGAGTTGCCTCAGGCAAGAGGAGCAGGGTTAAAAAGAATTGGAAAACTGAAAAAAGGGCAGAGCACTGAGTAGCATCCATAATTCTGCCTTCTTTGTTTGTCCTTGGCGTGCCAATGTCCACGTGTGTTAATAGTGTGGTTTTTGTTTCGTTGTCTAAATGATTGGTGTTCTATGTTTGATGTTCAAAAGATCATTAAAATTGCTTGATCCAACCCTTGGTCTAATTTAACTTGGTTTTCAAAGGCAGTCTTAATATGAAGACCAGCGGCTGATAAGTTTTCTTAACACCTGTAGCTAAGAGTCAGAGCTGAGGTGGAAAAGCCTTTCTAACAGTTGATTATTGGTATAAGCTGCTTTTAAAGGGACCAGTAGGTTTTTTGGATTCTGTAAGGAAGCTAAGAGTTGTTTGTCCTAGAAAAATCTCTATGACAAGGTGCTTTTATCTTAAAATTACAACTAGAAAAAGCAAGAAATTTTTTTTTTGGTCTAAATATATAAGATATGTTGTCACTTCATTTTTGTTTCTGATTGGTTTTAAGGTATAAATATGTTCTTCATGTCTTGGTTATAAATTGTTGGCCTATACACTATTGGGTATGATTAAAATATTTATAACCTTGGTAACAAAAAGTTGACTTAAGGCTGATAACTCAGGGCTGGAGTCATTTAGAGACCAGATTATAAAGATAAGATTTAAAAACAATGTCTCTTTAGTGAGATATTAAAACCTGCACTATCATGCATTCATATATAAGAATTGGCAGCAAAATTTGTAACATAAAGCTAATCTACTTGGTGTTGATTTTAGAGAAAATAGATTGCTTACATCGTTAAAAATGTAATGGTTTTGTTTCTCAAAATTATGGTTGTACTCTAATGTTGCAAGTAAAGCTTAAAGATATAGTTAAACTGCCAATATTCTATTGGCTACAGTTGGCAGTTCAATCCAGAGTTTGAGATTTTTTGATTTGCCCATGTTTATAAAAAAAGATACAGCACATAGAGTTAAAGTTTAAAAACATAAAAAATAAAAATAAAAAACCTTGCAGCACAGTACAGGCCTATTCAGGCCTCAGAAAACAGGTGAGATTAAAAACATTTACATTTGAATTAAGACAATGAAGACTGAGCTCAGTAGAAGCTCAGGTACCAAACATTCCTTTTGTCCTGGGTCTTCATGACCAGCTCCTAGAAAGGTGTTTCTTGCTGGGGAGGAGGGGTAAATCTAAGACCCAAAGACATTCACAACAAATAGTTTATGGGCCAGGAGTTACAACTGTACCTGCTGGCAAAAAAAAAAAAAAAAAGAAAAGAAAAAGAAAAAAATTCAATTTGTGTTTGTTCCTTTGCGTCTGCTTCCTTCCAAAGTTGTTAAGAATGAGATGCTTTTGGTTTCTCTAATATATATTAGATTCAATCTATTACTAACAAAAGACCTAATCTTAAATTATGTAACAATATTTAGAGTACAAGGTTGCCTTCAGCTTGACCTTTATCTGATACACTCAGGAAAAAAAAAAAAAAGATTGGTTATTGAATTAATCCAAAACAAAGTTCAAACTTAAAATTTGTGAAACTAATGGGGCATTACAGCCTGACTTGCCTACTCCAGCTGCCATTCCAGTAAATTCATATAGAATTATTATAGATCTAATATATTGTTTTCATACCATTCCTTTACATTTCTTGTAAAGGTAGGAGGTTTGCATTCAATAAATTTGCTCGTAATTTTTGAGAGCCCATGGAGCGATATTGTTAGAAAGGTTTGCCTCAAAGAATGGTTAATTGCTTTATGATATATATATATATATATATATATATATATATATAGTTACTTTGATACTAGAAATTAAGAGTTTAAATCTTTTAGTATATATTATTCATTATATGATACTTCATTAGCAGATCTCTCTAAAGAAGTTGTTCTGCAAGCCTTTGCTCCAATATATTGAGCTTTAAAAATTTTGGAGTACTTGTTGCTCCAGAAAAGATTCAAAGGCAGTATCTTTTCAATATTTGAAACCTCAGTTATATCCTAAGCAGATTGTGGCACAGAAAATTCTAATAATAATAGATAGTTGGAGCTAGAGAAATGGCTCAGCCATTAAAGGCTAGACTTATATTTAAAAATATAAGAATTAGATTCCCAGCAACCACATGGTGGCTCACAAGCATTTGTGGTGGGATCTAGTGCCCTTTTCTGACTTGTAAGTGAACATGCAAAAAGAAAATGGTTTGCTTTTAATTTTGATTTGTGTTTAATTATTTTCAATAGTTGTTAAGAGATATTAATTGGTTAAAACTTTATCTTAAGCTTACAATAAGAAAATTTAAACCTCTGTTTGATATTCTCAAGGGGATACAAGTCCTAATTCTTCTTGACAATTAACTAAATAAAGGAGAGATAGCTTTGCTGAAAGTAGAGTAAGCTGTTAGTTATCAACAGACACATTATATAGACTATGATAAATTATTAGCTGTTTGTTATTACTACTCATATGCCCCCAGCAGCCCTTTGGTAAAAGAAACCATTAATGTGGATTCATCTTTCTTCATCTACAAGTAAAGTTTAAACATCGTATTATTAAAAATAAATTATTATGTTACAAGATTATAAGATAGAATCCTAAAAGCATTTTGGATAAAAGGTTTATTCCTTATTCCAAATAGCAATTAAATTGGTTATTGAAAAATAATGATATTTGGCCAATTACATGGCAAACTTTTTAGGCAAATTTGATAATCATTTGTTACAGTTTTTCTCTATGCATGCTTTTATATTTCCTAAAATTTACTATGCATGGAGCCCATAGAAAAGATATTTGCTGTATTTACTATATTTACAGATGCTTCATCTATTGAGAAGGCAGTATATGTAATTAAATCACATATTTATTTTCTTGAGTTTCCCCTGCTTCAACACAAAAAATTAAATTATGTGTTGTAGCCACTGTTTGAAATGCTGAGAAATCAAGCTTTCAATTTATATACTCATGGCCAGTATATGGCTCATGACTTATAATTGCTTAAAGTTGTTTCTTTCTTTAGATATAGTTAATTCTCAAATTTTATTTATAAAAATACAGCTTAATTTATGAAACATGTACTTTTTCTTAACTTTATAAGATATTTAAAAGCTCATTGGATTGCCTGGACCCCAGGGCAATGCCAGAGCAAATTTATATATTAGACATGTTATAGGCCTTTCAAAAATAATTGGCCATACAATCTTATTCTTTACAACATCAAAAGAGTAATAGCTTAAGACAACAATTTGACATTTCTAAAAAGTGTGCAAGTTAAATTACAAAAACTTGTTCTAAATATCTTCAATTTTTTCATAATGGTGCTAAGCCTTGAGGACTTATATGTAATCAATTTTGACAAATAGATGTTACTCATTTTTGATTTATGTACATGTGACTTGTTGCCTTTTAGACTTTGAGTTGCAACTATTTTAACAAAAGAAGCAACTAAAAATATAATTAGTTATTGCCTATATTATTTTCCTGTGCAGACTAAGATAGGTAATGGAACTGGCTATTACTGTTATTTGATTACATTCAAACATTTCAGATGTTTGTAGACAATTTAATATTACTGATATCTCCTTATTATCCTCAAGGACAAAGAATTGTGAAAGAGAGATTATGAAACTTTAAAATAATATCTTCATAACTCTCTAAATATGGAAAAAGCAGCTAATGGTGCTTCTTCCCTGGTTTTACAAGTAATTCTAAAAAAAATTTTTTAAACTAGAAAAGGTAAAATTTTCCCCCTTAAGGTCACCAAAAGCACACCTTGCTTTTGTCTTGTTTTAAATTTTGTGCAAAACTGATGCTAAAGGTCAGTCTGCAGTGGATTACCACCAGCATCAAGTTATTTCCAGCTCATTTGCCAGGGTCTTGTGGAGAGACCCCTTAACTAATAATTGGTGTGGTCCTGATCCTGTTTTAATTTGGGGTTGTGGGTCACTATACATGTTTTCAGAAAAAGAGAATGGAGCCTGATGGCTGTGTAAAAGACTGGTCCTCAAGTGGATACAGATCTTGAGCCTAATAATTATGATTCTAATGATGAAGATGGCTCAAAATCTTCATCAACCAGCTGATTTAACTTGACATATAATCTCCACTCTTAATGGAGAGTGTTTTTTATCATTACTTAAAGCTACCCATTATATACCTGGTGGCTGGACTTGTGTCTGATCCCTGCTAATTAGCAGTTGGATTAGATAATGAAACATTTCCACTCTCAATCTTATTTTCTACATTGCTTGGATAATCATGTTGCTTTTAACCTTTGAACCTTGTATTTTAAGTAGATTGATTGCCCTCACACAGGATCGCTCTCAGACAGCTCAGCTATTCATCCTGACAGTTACACATCGCTGTGAAGAATTGAATCAAGTGCATGCCCATAGGTCCTTTGTTCTGAATGTGGTCTTGGTCTAAAGAGTGTGCCAGTGATGGCCGGTTAGTCAATGATGGGTAAGAGTGTTTTGAGCTCCTATAAACCTAAGACAGAGGCATACACCAATATGCTATGTATGTTTTCCTCAATGACAGGTAATATAGGAGTAATATAAATGCCAAACTAAGCCAGGCACAGTCGCCCAGCCACTCTAGACCCTAGACGGGATGAAATATTGTGCTCCATCCACACATTGGCACTGCCATCTTAAAAAAATTAAGAGGGGAACTGTGCCCTTCCCCCAGGCCCGAGCAGGCCTGCAAGTCATTTACCACAATAGACCAAACAACAGTAGGACCTAGGAGGCATTGCATTGCTGGCCTTGGCACCCTGCAGTCTGCTACTGGGCTAAGAAGAATGGACCACCTGCTGAGCTTGCCTTGACACCTGCTATCTCCTTATCCAGCTCCTGGGCTAACCTGAGAAGAGACTCTGGGGTGGGGCTCCCCCTTTATATGTGAAAGCAAAATATTAAACTTTGGGCCTTGATCAGAATACATTGTCTTGGCCCCACGTTTCTCTCGCCCTCCATTCCCTTTTATTCCCAGCCTTCAGGTGAACCCGGTTCCCATAGCCGCTGGCAGCTTCACTATATGCCATGTTTGGCTGATATCCCTTGGAGTCTTGCTCTTTTTCTGAAGGAAAAGTAGGAGTGTATCTGGGGTAGAGAATAGTGGTGGGAAGGGAATTGGGAAGAAAGGATGGAAGGGACTCTGCTGTTGGTATATATTATATGCCATTAATAGTAATAGTAATAATATTGATTATGAGGAAGAGGAGGATGTTAAGACTCCAAGAAGTTAGGTAGCCTGACCCTTATTGTTTGAATACTGACAGGATGAGATTCACATCTACATCTACTCATCCTTGAGCTGCTTGCTAATGGTTCTATAGTTTTGGAGTATTATAGCCCTAAATCAGAAGTAGCAAATCTGTTCTTACTTCATTCTCAAGATTCTGATAGTTGATTCTATCCTGGAGTCTTTATGTGATAACTAATCCTGAAAAAGATCTTGGTCAGTGCCCAGGATCTCCACAATAAACTTTAAAAGTTAGGTGAAGGAATATATTTGCCCTGTAGCTGTGGCATCCTGGAAAGTGGCTAATTTAGACACTGGATAATAACATGATTTATGACTGCTAAATTCCAGCATATCAATATGACTCAAACTTGCACTGACTACAGCTACACTTAGGGTAATACAGGAATTCTGTACTGCCAGTGACATGATTTGGGACTAAAGGGTTAAGATCAAAAGGGAAAATTCATTTTCTAACTTCTCATCTGCCTCAAAACCTCATCATCATTTTGTAGTTTTCTTGATTCATAAAATCTGTTGGAATTATTTTTTTCATAGTAATTCTTTACAAACAACTGTTAGCTTAGCTACTATTTTTTTATATAGTTTTTCTAAAACATGCTTGATTACTCTTTACTTGCTCAGGCTATGAGCTTACAAACACTTTCCATTATACTTCTGTTTTAATGATAAGTCTGGTCTTAAAATAAATTCTTATTCTTTTATATTTGTTGTATGTGATGGTTTGTATATGCTTGGTCCAGGGAGTGACACTATTAGGAGGTGTGTCCTTGCTGGGGTAGCTGTGGCCTTCTTAAAGTAGGTGTGTCACTTTGGTGTGGGCATTTAGATCCTCGTGCTAGCTGCCTGAAAGCCAGTCTTCTCTTAGCAGCCTTCATATAAAGATGTGGAACTGTCAGTTCCTCCTGAACCATGTCTGGACTCTGCCATGCTTTCACCTCAATGATGATGGACTGAAGCTCTGAATGTGTAAGCCAACCCCAATTAAATGTTGTCCTTATAACAGTTGCCTTGGTCATGGTGTCTATTCACAGCAATGAAACACTAAAACACTGTATACAATATTAAAGTGATTGAATCTTAACTCCCCTTCTACTGTCTCATGTCTGTCATATCTGGATTGATGGTCCTTAGATTTTGCATTTATTGAAGCCTTATGATAAGATGAAACCCTTCCAATGTCTTTGTGTTTTGTCTCTGCCTATTCACTAACTTGGAGGTCAGAAGAGAACGTGTGCCTCGGAATCCTATTGGCTAGCATTTTCAGGATGCCCAGATTGGTTATGTGGGTATAGCAATCCAAATGCAGGTCATCATGACTATCCAGTAAGTCTTCCTAACCACTGAAATTTCTCTCTATTCCTACTAATTCCTTCTTGAAAATAGTGCATTCTGCTTCTGATTGCTTTCTGTTAATTATATTTTGCTCAGTAATGGAGTATACGCTTATAATGAATTATTCAGGGCCTTGAGCTCAATGCTTAGCACCATCCTGATCCACTTCACACCACACATCCCCCAAAAGAAAACAAAATTGAATATGTGTTACGAAGAAAAAATTTAAACTACTGCAAGACAAAAAAGAAAGTTGTGTAGCAACAGGATACTCAACAGAATGCTCAATACTGTAGCTCATACCAACGCTCACCTCTCCTATGTCATTTACCTTAGCTAAAATTATATATATATATATATATATATATATATATATATATGATGTATATATCATATTTATATAGCACATCACAATTTTTAAAATAACTTCACGTATATACATCTAATTATCTTATGATCTTGAAAATCCAAGCAATCATATACCTCAGGGAAGAGGAATAATTATAATCCCCCCCAAAATAATAAAAAAGCAATAAAAAGTAACTAAATTTTAAAGTGATAATTTATGTTAGCTATTATAAAAACAAATATGCCATGCAATTTTAACCTATTTATATCTGAGCTAGAATTTCAGTACATTAAAAATTTACAGAAGAGAAGTCTAGTAAAACTCCAGGTATAAATCAGAGTAAATTGAATGGATTGGGAGATGCATTAATAGATGAATAGATATTAGATCACTCGTGTCATGTACATATAGATAGACCCAAAAGGCAGCAGTTCATTCATTTTCAATCTCAGCCCTTAAATGATGAAACTAAAGATTGTGGAGTCAACAGTCTTCATTTTTGTTTTAACTAGTTATGTAATTTACTAGTTAATATTAGTTATATAATTCATTAACGTGATGACTAATATTAATTCTCAACTTGACAAGATCTAGAATTTTTTGCAAAGACAGTGTCAACAAGAGATTATATAAATAAGGTTTGCCTGTTAACATGCTTGTAAGGGATTATCTTGATTATATTACATGATGTGGCATGACTTGTCCACTGTAGGTAGCATCATCCCCTGGGTTTGGAGTCTTTCTTGATATAATAGTGGAAAAAATGAATTGAGCACTAGAGGCATGCATACATTTGCTTTTTTCTAACATTGGCTGAAAGTATTACAGGACTATTTAATTTCCTGGAGCCCAGTTTTCCCTATCCATCCTTGCTATGATGGACTCCAATTTAAAACTATGAACTAAAAATTCACCCATTTTTTTCTACTTCTCAAGTGGGACTAAGGCATCCTCACTTGAGCCCTTCAGCTTGTTGACCTTTATGAGTTCTGTGGACTGTATCTTGCATATTCAGTACTTTTTTTTCTAATATCCATTTAAAGAGGAAGGTAGGGACCTGGGAGAAAAGGGGGACAGGGTCAGGGAGAGGGGAACATGATCTGGTATTAGGTGGGGAAAAAGATCTAAAACCCTGAGGGTTCCAGAAAGAATAGAAACAGGCAAACCTAGGAGGTAGGAAGTTGAGGGACCCTCCAGAATGTACCAAAGACCTGGGAGGTGAGAGACTGTAAGGACTCAAAGGGAGAGAACTTAGAGGAAATGCCCTACAGTGGAGAGAGTGAACGTGCAGCGCCCACCTCCAGCAGAAAGACAGGGCATCAAGTGAGAGATGGGGTTGCCATCCTACAATCAAAACTCTGGCTCATAATTGTTCCTGTCTGAAAGAACTACAGGGATGGAAATGGAGAGAAGCCTAAGAAAAAGAAGGTTCAGTGATAGTAGGATCCAGCTCAAGGGGATGTTTCAAGGCCTGACACTATTACTGAGGCTATGGATTGCTCACAAAAAGGGACCTATCATCACTGCCCTATGAAAGACCCAACAAGCGGCTCAAAGAGTCAGATGCAGATATTTGCACCAATCAATGGACAGAAGATGCTGACCCCTGTGGTTGAATTAGTGAAAAGCTGGAAGAAGCTGAGGAGGAGGACAACTCTCTAAAAGGACCAGCAGTTTCAATTAACCTGGACCCCTGGGATTTTTCAGACACTGGACCATCAACCAGGCAGCATAAACCAGCTGATATGAGGCCCCCAAGACATATACAGCAGAGGACTGCTGGGATTGGGCTCAGTCAGAGAAGATGCACTTAACCTTCAAGAGACTGGAGGCCTCAGGGAATTTAGAAGTATGGTGGGATAGGGTGGAGTTGGAGACTTCCTCATGGAGACAGGGGAGGAGGTATGGGATTTGTAACAGACAGAGGGTGGACCAGGAGGGGAATAAAATCTGGAGTGTAATAAAAAATAAATAAAAAGAAGGAATATTAAAAAATAATAAAAATTCACTCCTTTTTTTCAAGATGTTTTTGCCAGGGTATTTCATTAAGTCAATCTAGCCAAAGAGAACTTTAGGCAATTAAGATAGCTTGGTATTAACAATTAGGTGGTGATGACTGACAATGTCAACTAACTCTGGTTTTCATGTATTTGTACAAACACACATAGATTCATACACAAAAATTAAATCTTGGATGTTTGGACAGTTAGCTTCAAATATTATCTAAAGTAATACAAGATTCATTTATTTATTGATTGATTTATTTTTGTTTGTTTGTAGAATGAAGTCAGTGGAACCATTTTATTCTGTGTTGCATTTAGGAAGCTTTAGCCTTCATAACTTAATATCAAGTAACTCAAAAAAAATATTTTCATGTGTAAGATACTTAAAGAGTTAACTCACTGTTTTTATTTACTGTTATTTTTATATGACTCTTATATAGTTTTAGTGGTTTTCAACATCTGCTTCATTTCTATTTTTATCATTTCTCTCTCTCTCTCTCTTTTCTTTTTTTTGTTTTGTTTTGTTTTTGTTTTTTGTTTTTTTGTTTTTCGAGACAGGGTTTTTCTGTACAGCTCTGGCTGTCCTGAAACTCACTCTGTCGACCAGGCTCACCTCAAACTCAGCAATCAGCCTGCCTCTGCCACCCAAATGCTGGGATTAAAGGAGTGCACCACCACAGCCCAGTCTCTTCTAATTATTTTTTAACAAGACTGATGTTTTGTCTGTTTTTCTGATTAGATTGACCATTACTATAGTTAACTTTCCACCTCAAGAATTTTCTGAAGGTACACATGAAAACATAATATATTGGACTTTAGGTGGGGTGAGTATTTCATGGCATTGCTTGTTACAGAAAATTGGGAAAGTAATGAAGGAGTGTCATTTACAACAACCAAGAGTGTGCATGGCCATCCATGAGGATTTGTTTTTAATCTTCAATCCTCAGGTTAAGCCATTGTTTGAATATTGCCTAATATGGTCATACTAAGATTTTATTTTGTCATGACAATTGTCTGCATAGTCTAACTTTTCCTTTTTCACAAAAAAATCCATTCAGATTTCAGAAGATGTTACTTATTGATGTTTCACCATTTGCTAACACATTTAGTTTGAAGGGAAATTTTATTTGCTGCATAGTCAGTCTGTGTACCTGGGGGAATCTTTCTGGAGTGTTTCACACATTATACTCCAGATGAAATCTTGTCAGAAGGCTGGAGATACCTTTCTTATTAGTATGCAGAAAACATTACTTTCCAGAGTGTGTTCTATTTGCAGAAAAACTGTTAGAAAAACTCCCAGTAGGTATTTGTTTGAAAAACATTTCTCTACTTAGTATTTGCATATTCTTTAGAAAATTTGATGGGAAAACAAAACATCTGTGATTAAAACTTACACATTTATAGTGATGTCTCAGTCATTTTTATTAAATATATTAAGAATTTTAAGTATATTTTCTAGACAAAATCTATCAATTAATATGGGAATGTTATCTATGCTTTCAGTTCAATTCCTACATTTTTTTTTAATTTCAAAATGCTCTTATGATGAAAATACTCTTGAAATTTGAATGACAATTTATTTTTGAGATTTTTGAAAGATTTATTTCATATATCCTGATGCATGGGTGGGGCTATCTGTGGCACAGTTTATGTGGAGCTCAGAATACATTTCTCACTAATGTTGGTAAGGTCAAGAACTGTGACCATCTCTACTTAGAGCCTGAAGTTTTGTTGCACCTGTTCCATTGAGCTCATTTTGTTTTGGGGTTTTGGTAGTTTACTTTTAATCTTGTTTGTCAAGTCTGCAAAGAAAGACCATGTAGATTTCTAGTTTATATCCTGTGTCAAGACCTCTTCTCTTCTATAATGCAAAACCTTTAAGCCTATTTAGCTCACAGCATCTTAGACCAGCCTCTTCCTAGTTTTACAGATCATGCCTAGATTCTGCTGTTTTGAACTGAGTTTTGTTTTTCTTTCCAGAAAATAAAAGGATAAAAAATGCACAAAAGTATACTTATGGTTTGGGAAATTTTACTAACAAAAGCACTTATTACTTATGGCAACTTAGATTTTATTTGAAATTTGATGTTAGAGTGTCTATAGATTATTGTTTAGAAAATGTATCTATGAGCCTACAAGACCATCTGAAAAAAAAGTTTGTTGTTGTGTCATGTGATGCAAACTTACATGGTATCATTTTGTGGCAGACTCACTTGGTGTTTTCCTAGACAAAACCCATGGGCTGACACATGATGTTTGGATAGACTATATACAGGACTCAATGGACAATAACAGCACATGTACATAGCTAGCCTTGCAACACTTTGTTGGTCTTTTGGCTTCACTGATCTTCACTTTCTTGAGAGAAGAACACCAGAGAACTATTGACATTCAGGCTGGTCTTGGTCCCTTCTATTGACTGGTGCTTATTCAGGGGAGGCCTGGATGTTTCTGCACCTAGTTCAATTCAATCCCATGAATTGTGCAACTGCTTCTGACTCATGTTTCTTGACACTACTGAACTGGACTTCTGGTATTCTAACAAATAGAAATTGGAATAGCCCCAAAGAACTACTTCTAAACACATTCCCTTGTCCTATTTATGATTTTTTCTTCCCTCCTTTTGAATGGTTGACTAGAAAGGGGGTAAAATGTTTGATAACCCTTATTAAAAGTAGGTTTTAAAAAAATCTAAGCCTACAATCATCAGTTAGTTTTCTCTCTGCTTCATCTATCCACATGAGTTTGTAATCTATGGCTCATGGGAACCTTCAATCAAACACTATGATACGTAAAGATTATCCATGGTCTATCATCTTTTAATCACAATCTTTTTTTCATTAAGTTATGGATGCTTTATTTCATTGCACTTCCCTGTGATTCGAGAGTCACTACTGTTTGACTGAAGGGAGATATTTGGGGATGGAGTAACAGCTTACTAGTAAAGATCACCTGTTACTCTTGCAGAGCACCTGAATTTGACTCCCTGCATCCATAAAATTTTATTATCTATGACATAGCTTGCAACCTTCTGTAATTCGAGGTTTAGAGAATCCAGCACTTTTTTTTTTTTTTTTTTTTTTTTTTGGCGTTTCTGGGCATCATGTACTCACATGAAACACATAAATGAAGACAAAATACTCATACATATAAATTTTAAAAAGAAAAAAATGAGCCTTAGTTGACAAGACATGTTAAGTTTTTTTTTCTGTATTTCATCATGAAAGAATGGTTGTCCAATGCATGATTATTGAATATCCCTAAATTTGGGATATAAACTCTTCATACATTTATTTTCTAAACTTTGTCCTATTTATTTTTTTATCTACTAATTACTCTTGATTGTCTTGAATTCTTCTTTACAACTGAATTTTATTTATTCTCTGTTTTCTATTAACAAAATCTCAGTTATCCAATTTTATCATTCAAGACTTGGTAGCCAAATGCTGGGGTGAAAGCCTGGTAGCTCAGAAAGGCAGGGAAAGCACTCTGCTGAGCTTCCCCCTTGGGCAATGTCCCAGAAGTTATGGCCTATCTCACAAAGTCTCAAAAATCCCCTTCAAACCAGATGTTCTTTCTTTCTGCTTCTTGTGCATCTCTTTATCTGTCTTCCTGACTTCCTTTTATTATTTATTTTTCTTAACAATCCTATGTTACTTTCCATTACCTTCCTGTCAACTGGTTTCTTGCTTTGTACCTTGACCTCTGGTTGAAAATATTTGGGGGGAAATCTAAACAATTGTTCTTTTAATTAGTTAAAATTAGATCTGTCAGATACCTCTTCCTCTCCATACCTTCCTCCAGAAAATAGCAAGCCTCCCAGGGACATCAGCCAAACACAATTTAATAAGCACTAAGTAAGACTAAGCACTTATCATCACATCAAAGTTGAACAAGGCAACCAAGTAGGGGGGAAAGCTCTCATAACTAGGTAAAAGTGTTAGAGACAGCCCCTGCTTCACTGTTGGATTTTTACAAGAACATGAAGCTACTCAATCATAACAAATATGAGGATGACCTAGGTCAGATCCCCATAGGTTCACTGATCATTCAATCCCACATGTCCCAGTCAGTTGATTTTATGAACTGCTTTCTTGTGGTATGTACCTGACCACTCTGGTTTATCTACACTTTCCATCTCTCATCAGCAGGACTCCCTGAGCTCAATTAATGTTTGGCTGTGGGTCTCTGCATCTGCTTTCAACAATTGCTCGAAGAACTCTGTTTTCCTTGATGTTGTTTCTGCTAGGCTCTAGTTTCTCGACACTTTGCAGGAAGGACAAATTTTATATTGAAGATTTTGAAGCAGGGTTGGTGTGCCAATCCCTCCACTTGAGGCCTTGCCTGGTTATAGAAGATGGCCAGTTCAGGCCCTGTGTGTCCTGTTACTAAGAGTCTTTGCTAGTGTTACTTTCACAGATGCTATGGAGTTTTCATTATACAAGGTTTCCATCTGCCTCCAAAATGTTAACCTATTATTTCTTCAGTCAATAGTCACTATCAATTTTCAACTTTGATTCCATCTATAATTCTGTGTGGTCTTAACAAAGAAAATATGGGTTTAAAAGATCCTGTGGGGCATCTTTTCATTTCTTCTGAAGAATTCTTATCCTTTTTATTACTTTATATATTACACATGATAGATAGCAGACTCTACCTGTGGCTTAAGACAGATTTGGATATCCAAGGCAGGACAGCTTGGACAACTTAATGAGACCCTCTCAGAATAAAAATTTAAAAAGATGGCTATAGATATCTTACTATTAAAGCTTAGTATGTACAAGATCCCGAGTTCAATGTCCAGTTCCTACCCATATACACAGACATACAAAGAGTGACCTGTCATGGTTAAGAGTGCCCAAGCTTTTAGGAGTACTTTTGTGTATTGGAAGGAACAAATGAAAGTTTGCTTATAGAACTAATTAATGATTGAATAATGGGGATGGGATGAGCAAAGTGAAGAAATGATATGTATGACAGGATGGGCTTGGCTGTTATTCTTATTTATTTATTTATTTATTTATTTATTATTTAATTTTATAAATTTTTATTTAATCTTCTTTTTTACACTCCAGACTTCATCTCCCTCCCAGTCCACCCTCTGACTGTTCCACATTCAACATCCCCTCTTACTCCCCCATCTCCAACCAAGATGTCCCCACCCTGTCTCCTACTTCACCAGACCTCCCCACTCTCTAGAGCCCCAAGTCTCTCAAGAGTTAGTTGTATGACCCTGACCGAACCAAGATCCTGCAGTCCTCTGTTGTATATGTGTTGGGACCTCATGCCAGCTCACATATGCTGCATGGTTGGTGGCTCAGTGTCTGAAGAAGGCTAACAAGCCGAAGGGCCCAAGTGAGGATGGCTCCATCTCATTTGGGAGGGAAAAGAAAGAAATCACAGGAGAGGGAGAGAGAGGGAGGGACCTGTGTGGGAAAGCCAACAGGGAGAGGAAAATGGGAACATTATCAGGTATTGGGAGGGTAACAGGACTGAAACCCTAAGGGCCAGTAGGATGAGTGGAAACAGGAACCTTAGGAACTGAAAGGTGGATGGACCCTCTAGAATGTACCAGAGACCTGGGAGATGAGAGACTCTCAGGACTCAAAGGCATTTAGATGAAATGCCAACAGTGGGGAGAGGGTACTTGTAGAGTCCACCTCCAGTAGAAAGACAGGGCATCAAGTAGAAGGATGGGTTACCATCCTACAGTCAAAAACTCTGACCCAGAATTCTTCCTGTATGAAGAAAAAAAAAACCTAAATATACAAAACTGGAGAAGAGACTGAGAGAAAGGAGGTCCAGTGACAGGCCAAAATTGGAATCTAGCTCATGGGGAGGCCCCAAGGCCTGACACTATTGCTGATGCTAAAGTGTGCTTACACACAGGGTTCTATCATGACTGCCCTCCAAAAAAAACCCCAACAAGCAGGTGAAAGAGTCAGATGTAGATATTTACACCCAACCAATGGACAGAAGCTGGTGACCCCTGTGGGAAAAGCTGGAAGAAGCTGAGGAGGAGAGCGACCCAGCAGTCTCAAGTAACCTGGACCCCTGGTTGACTATATTTAATCCTATTTACAATATTCAAGCAGAAAGCTCTTGAATTAAAGGTTCATGCTAAGGTAAAGCCACACAATGACTAAAATCAGCTTTCTCCAGTAAATAACTGTAGTGGCTATTCCTGGTTTTCAACGTGAATATTTCTGGAATGAACTACAATTCAGAATTGGAAGGCTTACCTGTGATCCTCATCTTGAGTCTGTGAGATATGAGTTTCTGACCTGGATCTTGGCATGGAGATCTTGAGGCATAGTGGCTATGAATCCCAGGAAACTAAAACAAGGAGATCTCTGATTTCAAGGTCATCTGGGACAAAGCAAATCTCAGATCCAGGGGTAGTGGCACACATGCTTAATCTGGACCACTTCTTCTGCTGGCGGTTTACATAAGAACATTGGAAGAAGGAACATTCTCTCTTCTTCATCTGCTTGCCTTGTGGGACTGAGCAACTGCTATGTCCTTGGACTTTCATTCACAGCTGCTGCCTACCATTATTGGGGAATTGGACTACAGATTGTAAGTCATCCAAAAAATTCCCTTCCTATATAGAGACTACCCATAAGTTCTGTGACTCTAGAGAACCCTGACTAATACAATAACACAATCTTGAAGTTCACAGTGTGATCAAATATCCTGCAACAATGAATAATGGTGGTGATAACTACTCAAGCATACATCTTAGTAGATCACTTTATAAACCATTAGATTTTACTTTTGTATCATGTCAGAATTACTAGCGGTCACTAGAAGCCACTCAATGTCAACTTCATATGGTATGCTCTGTCTCTGCCAGTTGGAGCTCGGTCTTGTGTATAAGAACTGACTGACCTGTTTCTATGTCCTTCTTGAGAACATATCCATATAAAGATGCTACATAAACTTACTGTGCATGTCCTCTCTTAACCAGTTCATGAAAATATATTTAAAATATTTTCATATTTTATGGTAGCTTATGAGAAAAGAAAAATGGAATGCAAATTGTCTCTATTGGCACAGAAGTAAAAATTTTTGTAATATATTTTTCTATATAAAATACTTAAAATGACAGGAATTCAATAGTTCATTAAATAATTAAAATAATTTGAAATAGCTCTAAAGCTTAAATGTAACCAGTAGCTTTTTTTTCTTTTTTGAAATTATAGTTCCATTTTTTTTCTTTTGCTTTCCTGCTTCCAAACTCTTTATGTATTGACCCTACTCCTGGTCTCTTTCAAATTCATGTTCTTTATTTTATTTAATTGTTGTTTTACACACACACACACACACACACACTGCATATTTAGGGTAATGATAATTGGTAGCCAATCGTTAGGCTTTTGCATAGGTAAGACTATTATTCCTGGTTCCAGCATCTATTAGTTCTCTGTAGTTTTGTTTTTGTTTTTGTATTTTTGGTTTTTTTTTTTTTTTGTAGATTGAGGCCTCATGAGCTTTTTGCCATCCATGTTTGTATGTCTATCAGTGTTACCATTGTTCAACTCATGTTTATGAGTCATTTTGATGATATTTTGTGTAGTTACATATAGTTTCTTACGTTTCTAGAAGTCATAATCTTACAGCAAACTCCCTACTTCTCTATTTAAATCATCCCATCCATCTTGGGGATTGATTCATGAGCCTTAGATGCAGAAGCTGTGTTGTAAATGTCTCAGGGGAGAGGCAGCCTACAACACTGCATTTTGATTGGTTGCAGTTTTCTGTAATAATCTCTGTCCATTTCAAAGAAGCATTTCATTGATGAGCAGTAAGAAATACTTTGATTTGTGAGTCTACTGATAAATATTTGAATGTGTTTACAGACTATATAGCTTTAGAAACATAAAAGTTCTGTTTTCCTTCAAGATTCCTGGTAGTAGTTATTTAAATATGTTTGACTCTTGTATCTTAAAAAATTGTGATTTTTAAGATAAACACTATTGGATGTCAAATTATAACAAAAAATCTTCACGAATTGTAGTTCACGCAAAAAATCATTTATTTTTATTTCCCAAAGTTATTTAAAATAACATCCTCATAGAAGTAGCTGGAACAGGGACAGGATAACGTAAGGAGTTTCTGGGGGCTGGGAGTGGAATGGAGAAAGGGGCTAATACCTGAAATATAAATAAATAAACTATCCAATTAAAAACAAAACAATAATGTATTTTGTTGCATTGTAGATCCAAGTATTTATATTCAAATTAAGTAGCATTGATGGTGTACCTTTTCAGTGTAAGTCAAAAAATGAGTGCCTAAGAAAAGAATGTATCACACAAGTAAAGAAATAAAGAAAAATAAAGCAGACCCCAACAATGTACATTTTAAAAACAAAAATGTGAAAGTTATGAATTTCCATTTATGAAAAAGACCTTACTTTGCACAGATTATATATTTTATTTAGTTCATTATTTTCTTTTGTATAGTTCTACTTATGCCAATTCTATTTCAAGAACAATTCATTGAAAACTAACCATAATCTATTACACTTTATTTAATTTTAAGAGCTGGCACAAAAAGTTACCATTCAAAACTAAATGGAGATAATCTAAGAAAAATCCATTAAGAAAATATGGAACTAGTATTTCTATTAAAATTCACAGTATGATACAAAGCAGTGATATACCGAAAAGAAAAAAAATGTTTCCCCTATTACAGGACTGATCTTAATGGGCAGCTAGAGTATTGTTCTGCCAAGAACAACTACTGAAATGAGTTCATTTTGTGTTCATGCCTAAAAAAAAAATCACGATAATATAAAAAACACATTTAATGTTTTAAAGAGTTTAGTGAATTTTGTTTTCAAAGTAACACAAAATGACAGACTGCAAAGGAAGTCATATACTTTGGTACTCCTAAAAAAATAATGTGTGTGAGAGCATGTGTGTTTTTGTGTGAAAATAATATTACAAAAAAGTTTTATGCAACACAAGAAAAAAGGAGGTCATGTAAATCATATGAATTTAAAGCTACAGTAGAATTCATTGTGTTTATCATGGGGTGAGGGTAGGTTGTTTAATTCTAAATGAATATATTCGTACCCAGGAAAAGACACAAAGATCAAATTCATAAATTTCAGATTTCTAAAATATATTTACTAACTTTATGTTTCCTATATTTGTTCATGTACAACTAGCACTTCATAAAGTATTAACAATGTGGAAATATGAACCACCATGTACATGTTTTGAGAGTGACCTCCTAGTATTGGTGGTAACATACCTTGTTTGTGAACTGGAGTTTTAAATTTTCCCTCAATGGCTCCTTTTCAGTTAGTAACACAAAATTATAAGAGTGAGAGATAAGTACTTATAGGTGAGTTTTAAAAGTTAATATCAGCTAGTTTCAACACAAATTGCATATTTTATAAGATGCACTGCAACACTTTGAGATAACAAAGACTATCCTTTCCTAAATATTTAAAAGTTGCAATGCTGGATATTGTTAAATTTTTAAGTTTATGTAGCTGAAGTAGGAGAGTGAAATTTTGAACTCAATATTTCCCTCTATCTACCCAAATCTATGAACATCTGGATAATATATTCATACTTCTAGTTCTCAAGCTGAATTTCACATAGATAAGGGAGGATCTAACTCTCTATATAATAGTGGTATAATCATTATATATTTATATTACTTTTATTTCTTTCCACTCACTGAATTTAATTATATAGACCCATTTAAATTAAACAGAGACCCAATTTTAAAGCTTCATTATGTCTTGATTATATTTACATAGACATTTAAAATGCTACTTATATGTTTTTAGCTTTACTGAAAAATGTTTTTCACATATACACTAAGCCTGCTTTGAAATATGTTTTTTCTACTCACATATGGTGATAACAATATTGTCTACAAAAATGGTAGGTAAATAATTAATTTGCTTTAAATCTAAGTTTAAAAACAAGATTTTGTGTCATCTCTTCTGTATAAGATTGAGAACCTACACTGTTAAAAATCTCAACAACATGTTGGCCAAAGTAAGACTAGTACAAGGGAACCACTAGTTGACATGTCAACATGAATGGGAATAATCTCATTAGCCCTCCTCTGATAATTGAGGAGTTGCATGTAATAAGGGCTACTTAGTAGGGAAGAATTAGTCTTCTCTAGATATTATCACCCAGATAGGTTATAAGATCCCATGTGGTCACTCTCAAACACACACACACACACACAGACATGAGCAACATAAAATAAATGTACACAGTAGGTGATATATATGTATATGCGTATGTATATGATGTATATGTATATATATGGTTTTGTGTGTATGTATGCACATGTATGCACATGTGTGTATCAAAATAATTTAAGAGGAATGAGTCACAATTTGAAAGGTAGTTGAGCAGAAACTAGAGGAGTTGGAGGGAAAGAGAGAGGGATAGAAATGATGTAATTACTCAGGTATTAAGTTTTCAAAGTAATTAAAATAAAACTGATTTTTGTTATATTAAACCATTTTTTTTTTTTAGTTTGCAGTGGATGCATCTTTCTCAAATATTCAAATTTAATCAACAATTATTATACTGTACTGTATGGTTGTACTGGTTTTAATACATTTGGCCCCATAGACTTGGGAGTTTGAATGATTGGACTATAGGGAGTGGCACTATTAGGAAGTGTGGCCTTGTTCAAGTAGGTATGTCTCTATGTGGGTGGGCTTTGTGGTCTCCTGTGTTTAAGCTCCACCTAAGGTGGAATTGAATCTCACCATCTGTCTTCAAATGTAGAATTCTTTGCTCCATTTCACAGACCATGCCTGCCCACATGCTGCCATGCTTCCCACCATAATGATAAACTTCTGAAATTATAAGCCATTTTCAATTATAAAAGTTGCCTCCAGAAAGTTTTTATTGTACAGGATTGTTTTAAGTATCTTGGGTTTTTTGTTTTTCCATATGAGAATGAGAATTGTTCTTTCAAGTTCTGTAAGGAATTGTGTTAAAATTTGAATGTGAAATACATTGAATCTGTAGTCTGCTTGTGGTAAGATAGCCATTTTAACTATGCTAATTCTACTGATCTACAAGCATGGGTGATCATTCTATCATCTGATAACTTCTTCAATTTCTTTCTTTAGAGACTTAAAGTTCTGGTCATACAGGTCTTTCATTTGTTTAGATTTTCAAGAAGATATTTTACATTATTTGTGGCTATTGTGACTGTTGTCTCCATACAGTGACTTGATACGCCAGAGTAAGGTAATACCCAGAAGAGAAAGGTAGAGGAAAATGGCAGGAAGAGGTATGTGTGAAAGAGAATGGCAAGAGAGTGGGGACTTATATTGGGATGTAAAATGCATAAATAAATTAAGTAATAGAAAATAAAGAGTTGACTTGGTTATGATGTCTCTTATTAGCAATGAAACGCTAAGACAGTTATGCATATCTATATATAAGATTATTCTACTAAAATGCAAAAGTAGAAAGTTAATGTTTTATACTTATTCCTAAATGTGTCTAAATCTATATAAGGATATGCTTTACTTTCCTTATTTGGTAAATAAATCAAGTAACAGTATTTGTAATTTGCATAAAATAAAATAGTCAATTCTGGAAACTGTTGATTATTTATAAGAGTTTATAGTATTAACAATAAGTTTTGCATATTAAAACTTGCTAAAGTATTTTTGGAGAAAAAAACCTTTGAAATCTGTAAAGCACTGGGGAAGAAGCATAGATTGACTTATTTTAATATCCATTTTTGTTTGATAATCTACCTGATATTCTTTTCAGAATTATGATTTGTTTTATCTCAAAGAACACTTTTAAGACTCCTTAATAACACCTTTCATTTTGGTTTCAAAGTTCTGGTGAAAGAAAGCAGGTAAATAATATATTTCAATTTATTTCTTTTTTCAGTAATCAAGTTATTTAATGCTGTTGCTTAGGTAACTGATTCACTGGAGAGATTAGGCTCTTATAATATTCTTGATAAATTCCATCTTTGGAAATATTTTCCCCAACATATAATTCTAAAAAACAGTTTTCAGATATGAGGAAGGTGAATTCTTCTAACCTCTGAGTTGATCTTTGCTTTATTAAAAAGCATTATCCTATATTTGCTAAGCATCTCTGTAAAAAAAGGTAAGATATTGCTAATCAAATCCATCACAAATACTATCTAATTCATCAAGTTCTTGTGCATTTATTTATAAAACAACAAAAACTCCAATAAGTCATCACCTACTTATCATTCTTTCCAAGTGTCCTCTCTAGAAGTCCCAGAATCATTTAATAATAAATAAAATAGAACTATAGCCAAATTACTTTTAAAGTACAATAGATTTGAACTTTATAAATTCATGATCTGTGTACAAAACTATTCTAACTTTTATTATATTATCTAGAAAATAAATGAGGATTGTTAATTATTTACCTTTCTATTTTCTTTCTACCTTTTTTATTTTCTGTGTATATATGTATGTATGTATGTATGTATGTATGCATGCATGCATGCATCTATCTATCTATCTACCTCTATCTATCTATCTATCTATCTATCTATCTCTCTATCTATCTATTATCTACCTATACTTGAATCTTTCTTAACCTTTCTGGCTCTATGTTCCTTAAAGTTCATGTATTAATTTCCATACATAAGAAGCATAATAAATATTATACAAAGATATAAAAACAGGCAAATACACTTAATTTTGCCTTAGAATTTTTCACAAAACAAAGCAACAATACAGAATATTTTGTCAACAGTATATCAATCTTAATAAAATGATGAGCACAAAAAAAAATTTCACCAAAATTTGTACATTTTAAGGTCTGTGTTTCTATAAATATCAAGAACCATCCTAGCATAAATTATTCAAAACTATTAAACAATGCAGATTTTTCAGAGTTAAAACAACAAAACAAGCAAGTTTTTATACAAGCAGACAAACAAAATCAGATTGATAGTAGAAAAAAATCAAAACATTCTTATCAAAGTTTCCTTTCTTCCAATTACTCCCAGGTCCTCCCTACCTCCCCTTTGATGCAACTTCAAGCCCACTTTTTTTTTTTTTTTTTTATCTCTTTAGAGGAGGAAACCATCAAACAAAGCAAACAAAAAGACTTAAAAAAGAAAGAAGAAAAAATGCAAGAAACACACACACAAATCCATAAAAACACAAAATCAGAAACTAATATGAAATGAAAAAAATCATAAGATCAAAAAAATAACATTAAGTCAATTTTGTGTTGCACATCTCTTGTGGGATGTTGTGACTCACCTTTCACTAAGACTTATATACTCAGAAACACCAGATAAAATTATCCTTTTCTTTGCATGCAGATA